>NC_079164.1:51799405-51824405 GCF_947568905.1 Ostrea edulis
TACCCAGGGCAAGGTGTCAGGCTCTACAGCAGGGCCCAGTATTACCCAGGGCCAGGTGTCAGGCTCTATGGCAGGATCCAGTTGGTTATGAATTTAATACTTAAATATCTTCTTTACTTTTGTGTATTGTGAAGAAATACTGTATGCATGGTTATAGAAAGCATGTAGCTGTTTACCAAAATTGTGAAATTCTCTACCCTTGGACCATAGGTTTAGGCTTTAGGGCAATATAGGTATACATTTATTTAGCTCTGCCCTAGAGCTACTCCTGGTGCAGATGAAAGGAATTTCACAATTTGGCAGAGGACTATATGCTTTTCATAGCTATGCACACAATATATTTTTCATAATGCACAGAAGTAAAGAAGACAATTATCAAACATTAAATGCATTTTCATTATGGTCTTCCACTTTTGGACATTGAAAAAACTGAATCTGGAAAGATTAAGGACAATTCATTTTCATTTGATTGAGCTGTCCATTTAGGAGTTGTTGCATGTTACTATGGCGACTGTTAAGGCACATGGGTCTCTTGTTGGGTGGATGTTGAGTCCTTCTGTGCTTTCAAGTGGTGTTACTCCATCACTCTTACATCTCTTTTTCTTAATGAATATAGCCAGCATTGTTTACAACATCATCTGTTTCTTTGCATGGTAGTAAGCTCTCTATTTCTTTCAAGTGACACGCTTAGCATCCTCATTAATCCAGGGCTGATGGAATCTGGTAGATCACATCTTTTATGGTACATTATTGCATCTTTTTGATACTAGATTTTATGTAGTCCCACATCATGGTTATAGAGCTCTGTGATGTATATATTATCTTCTGAAATCTTGATTTCTACTCCAGAACCACTGGCCAAATTTCAACTTCACTTGTCACAAATAATTGTTGTTATAAAGACAGCATAAGAAACTCGCCATAAATCAGACATGAAGGACTGACTTCTTGTCCATCCTGAGAAAAATGACTACTGAAATAACGACTGCTATTATACCAGTGTAATAATTACAGTAGTGATCATTACTGCCAACAGTGGTTAATAGTGATAGCCATCACACTGTATAATGTTATAATAGACAGTTGTCACCATGTTGAAGGCAATGCAGTGTGACGGCTATTGCTATGATTTTTTTCTATTTGCAAGATATTCATTTTTAGAAATAGAGTTGAATGTTACAGTGTAATGTATAATTTGTGCAATATATGATTCTAAATATTAGAAATAGAGTTGTATGTTACAGTGTAATGTATAATTTGTGCTATATATGATTCTAAAGACAACATGCCTTTCGAATATGTTATATATACTCAAATTGCATGCAGTTGAGGGTAACATTGAAAATTTTCAACCCAAGAAAACCAAGGGATGAAAATTTTCAATATTGCAGTCAGCTAAATGCACTATTTGTTTTATTACATTTAATGTCATATATTTTTTTAGGTCAGGTGACCTATTGCAATTGGTTGTCGTCCGTCGTGGTGTGACGTGCGTCATGCATTAACAATTGAACATTTTAAACTTTTTCTTGATAACTACCAGTCCAATTCTGTTCATGTTTGGGATGAAGCATCTTTGGGACAAGGGGGACAGAAATTTTAAATTTCAGGACTCCAGCACCCTTGGGGCCCTAGGGGCGGGGCAAAAACTGCCCAAAATTGACCAATTTTCAAAAATCTTCTCTACAGCTGCACAAGTGGAAGAAAAACTAAATGCCTAGTGATGTAGAGCAGGAAGACCTCTACCAAAATTGTAAATTTCATGATTCCCAGGGTAGGGGTTTTGACCTCAGGGCGGGGCCAAACTTACTATATAGTGTTTATATGTAAAACACTTAGATAGCATCTTCTTTAATGTTATTGATACTAATTTGAAACTAAATGGATATTTAGAAAGAGCAGGTAGTCCTTTACCAACATTGTAAATTTGATGATCCCCAGAGTAGGGGATGTGACCAAACTTAGTATACAGTATATAGTGGGGCCAAACTTAGTATATAGTATTTATGTGTAAGTTTGCTGATACTGTATAAAATCTAAATGCATACTTAGGAATAACAGAAAAGGATGTACAAAAAACTGGTTATTTTACACATCTTGTTTTATACTGTTGCTGAATATTAGAATTTAGCTTAGATATTCAGAACAGGAATTTTTTTTCTAGATTTCATAGCCTTGGGAGTAGTGATACTTTTTCACTAGTACTCAGGTGACCGATAAGGCCTGTGGGCCTCTTGTTAGATATGTATAACAAAGCTCAAAAATCAGCTGTAATGTCCCCCCCCCCCCCCCCCCATGATTGTTGTTAACATGTAACAAGAAAATTCTATCATGGTGAAATTGATTTTAAGTTCAAAGGTTAACTTTCTGTGATAGGTACACAGTTTATGTACCGATATACCTGCCAGGCCACTGGTTATCATTTGTTTCTTTTAATCAATTGCTTTCATTCAGAAATACTACAAACCACATCCATTTCAAATGCTCAAACAATATATTTCTAAAATCTACAGTGAACTGTATGTGCATCAATTTGATGCATGTGATATTTTTAGCTCACCTGAGCCAAAGCTCCTTTGAGCTTTTCTGATAAAAATTTGTCTGTTGTCCATCTATCAGCTGTAAACCTTTCACATTTTTTACTTCTTCTCAAGAACCACTGGGTCATTTTCAGCCACGCTCACCACAAAGCATCCTTGGGTGAAAGGAATTAAAGTTTGTTCAATGGAAGGGTCATGCTCCTTTCCAAGGGAAGATGATTAAGAAAAAGTAAAAATGGGGTGAGATGTTAAAAAATCTCAAGAAGTGGAAAAAGCAAAATATCTTGGGTATTATTGCCTGTATACTGAAGATTCAAGTTTGTTCACACTACATTTATGTATGATCGCCAGGGCAGAACCAGAATAGGAGTTCATAGGTTAACATTGGGGTTACATGTAGGAAAATGCTTTGAAAAGTTTGGGGTTGTTGTTGTTATGAATGAAAGCATTAAGAACTATTTAAAACATTGTTACTATTTTGTCACATTAACAAAAATAATCTTTCTGGGGGTCCAACCTCACTTTATCTCAGTCTCATAATTGCTTGGTTCTGGGTGTTTGTACCGAAGCTGTGAATTTCATGACCCCCTGGGTTCAGGGTTCATTTACCAGGATGGGGTAAGTTGGTCATATATTGGAAATGCATTCTATCATAGAAAATCTTTGCTTCTTAACATCAAGCAGTCAAACTTTGGCATGATTATAATGAGCAGTGAGCCCCATACCAAAACTGCTGAAATTTGTTACCCCTGGGTTCAGGGTTCATGCCCTAGTGTGGAGCTAAGTTGTTCACATATTAAAAAAGTATATCGTAGAAAATCTTTTTTTCTTTACTTCGGACATCAAGGCGGCAAAATGTTTGCATGATTATGATAAGCATTGAGCTTTCTACCAAAACTATTTGCGACCCCTGGGATCAGTGTTCAGGCCCTAGGGTGGAGCTAAGTTGGTCATATATTTAAAATGAATCATATTTTAGAAAATCTTCTTTACTTCTGGACATCAAAAAAGCAAAATGTTTGGATGATTATAACGAACATTGAGCCCTCTACCCTTCAGGTTTCATAGGATTTTATCACGAAACCAACTGAGTTCATATCCCAGTAAACTTTTTAACAGTGTTCCTTATTTTTCAAATGAAAATCCAAACGTGCACAAAACTCCTGGGAGATGTGAATATCACACAAATTTAACCCTTGGCTATACAAGTTAAAGTCCTCTATATAAAATGAGAAGAATTTCCATCTTATTTATACAGCATTATTACTCTGCATGATTTAAAATTCAAAATTCAGTTTTTCTTTTTAATTGTAATTATTTGCTACATTATATTGAATGAGTTTAAAAATTGAATTATAAAGAATAAAAGTAATTTCTTTTTTTTTTATTCCTTGAGCTGAGAGAGGAAGAGATAATGAAGATATATTGATATAAAGCACACCATTCCAAAGAAGGTGATAGGGACTGAATTATGTTCAAGAACTACAAGAGTATACAATTTGTCAGATGGATGTGCAAGCATCCTCATGTATTGTAGATTGAAGTATGTTCATAGCAAAACCCTAAGGCTTTATTGAATGTTTACTGTGCAATCAGGTGAGCAATGTGGCTTATAGGTCTATTGTTTCATTTATAATGAAAATGAACTATCTTTTATTCTAGGCTCAAAGTGACAATGAAGAACAAGATGATGTGCACACAGTTAGCATGGAACCACCTGGTGGTTTTATGGATATGTTTTTTGAACAGGTGAGATATTTAATGACGAAAACTGGCAAACTAAAATTCCTTGAGCATGGTCAAACAACATAACTCAGGGGATGTAATACTGTATGCAGTGTAAATTTGATCCCCCCTTACCCCCATATTTTATTTTTGCCCATTTTGCATGATCATGAATAAGCAAATTTAAAACTGGGCAAATGTGAATTCATATATTACATTAATTTATCCCCCACCCCACCCAAAAATGTTAAATGATGCAACAAAATATTTACTTGTGAGGCCTCTCACAATATGCCTATCATATGATCATTCTGGAATTGATTCTGGAAATTGTTTCTTGAAAATTTGACTAAAGTTTATAGAATGACCTGTTCCAAAATTGTAACTTTCATGATCCCCTGGGTAGGGGTTCTGACCCCAGGGTGGGGCCAAACTTGGTATATAGTGTTAATGTGTAAAACACATAAATAACATCTTCTTTAGTGTTGTTGATACTAGATTGAAACTAAATGGATATATAAAAAGAACAGGTAGTCCTTTACCAAAATTGTAAATTTGCTGATCCCAGGGGTAGGGGTTTTGGTGTCAGGGTGGGGTCAGTTATTAAATGTGTGAACAATAGATGTTTTTAATTTCTTCTTGATAACTATCATTCCAATTCTTTTCAAATTTGGTATGAAGCATCTGTGGGACAAGGGGGACAGAAATTGTAAATTTAAGGATTTCTGCACCCCTGGGGCCTTGGGGGTGGGGCAAAAACTTCCCAAAATTGACCAATTTTAAAAAATCTTCTTCTCTACAACTGCACAAGTGTAAGAAAAACTAAATGCCTAGTGATGTAGAGCAGGAAAGCCTCCACCAAAATTGTAAATTTCATTATCCCCAGGATAGGGGTTTTAACCTCAGGGCGGGGCCAAACTTACTATATAGTGTTTATGTGTAAAACACTTAAATAACATCTTCTTTAATGTTATTGATACTAAATTGAAACTAAATAGATATTTAGAAAGAGCAGGTAGTCCTATACCAAAATTGTAAATTTCATGATTCCCGGGGTAGGGGTTCTGACCCCAGGGTGCGACCAAACTTACTATATACTGTTTATGTGTATAACACTTTAATGACATCTTCTTTAGTGTTATTGATACTTAATTGAAAATCTTTAAAAATCTTCGTCAGTCTTGGATATTCTGCAGACAAACTGCATTTTGATCAGGGGTCTGTGCTTGCCCAACTCTCTGTTTTGTATTGCTTATAGGAGTTATGAGATTGATCACTGTTTGTTATCTTCACCTTTCATTTAATTCATGATAAGTAAGGAGGCCTATACCTAAAATACCTAAAATAGTGGTTCTGGGTCTAGGACAGGGTGTTATGGCTTGCATAGTGAAAGTGCATTGTTTCTTTCAAAATGTTCTTAATTTCTAAATGTCAGACAACTAGATAGAGTGCATAGTAATAATGAAAAAAGAAATCTCTACAGAAATTGTGAAATTCATGTTCAAGTGTGTTCAATCCATGATCTTTTGGGGTATGGCAGAGCCACAATAAGGTTGTCCTATGTTTTAAAGAGGAATATGAAGCTTCAAGCAAAATTCTGAAATACCCTTCTCCTGGGACCTGACCAGTTAAGCTACAGTCTTGACAGAGACTTTTAGTTACATATTGAAGAGTTACTGTAATACATGTCAATTCTAAATGTTGTTTAAATGAGTTACTTTCAGCAGAGTTATTGTCCTTGGACTTTGAAGAATTCATTGAATTTACTGTTTTGCACGATATGTTAGCTTAATATATTAATCCTGATATTGCCAAACAGTAGAAATTGAAGTTAGGTCAAGTGTACATTACTTAATTGTACTAATATGTCTCTGACATTTGTGAAAATTTCAAAAGTGGCACAGCAGAAATTGTATAGTGTGCTGATTCATGAACAAATTCCAGTGAAATTGTAGCCTACTGGTGTAGGCTGTGATGTCAGGAAAATTGATTTTTCAGTCCGTTTTATATTTATGGTTGGTTGGAACACTATCTCCCTAGTCTGCTATTGATTGTAGCAGGCAGATCAATAAATATAAATAATGTATCTTTATTATGTTGCTATTTTCAAAGAACTATCTTTTCTTGTATCAGTTTGACACAACAGCAATCACTGCTTCAATCACAGACTCAAACTAGCCAATTTTTACTGTTCACGAGGACTGCTGCAGTCATAGCTATCCTTTGTATTTGTACAGTTATTTCAGCCCAACTGATTTCAGTGCCAGTGTTTGCAGTAATCAGCATTGCCTATAGTATGTAAACATAACAATATTGACTTCCTCATTGAGCAACCTATATAAACTAAGTTTAGGGTCATTGAAAAAGAGTAAAATCGTGGCTGTGACTTTACTCAATGTGTTATACACAATCCTCCTTGATCAGGATTTTTAGGTCACCTGAGTTACTCAAGTGACCTATTGCTATTGGTCTGCGTCTGTAGTCTTGCGTAATCAGACAGTTGTGCATCATGCATTAGCAATTAAAGATTTTAACTTCTTCATGATAACTACCCTTCCAATTCTTCTCAAATTTGGTATGAAGTATCTTTTGGACAAGGGGGACATAAATTACAGCATAAATTGTAATTTTCAGGATTCCTGCACCCTTGAGGATTTAGGGGTGGGGCAAAAACTGCCATAAATTGACCAATTTTCAAAAATCGTCTTCTCTGCAATTGCATATCTTTAAGAAAAATTAAATGCATAGTCTTGTAGAGCAGGATGGCTTCTATCGAAATTGTATATTTCATAATCCCCAGAGTAGAGGTTCTTACTGCAGGCTGGGGCCAAACTTGGTATATAGTGTTTATGTGTAAAACATTTAAATAACATTTTCTGTAATGCTATTGATACTAAATGATATTTAGAAGGAGCAGGTAACTTTTTACCAAAATTGTAAATTTCATGATCCCAGGGGTAGGGGTTTTTGGTACTAGTGTAGGGGCCAAAATGGTTGTAGTGATTTAAAAATGTTAGTGTTAACAATTGAGAGGATTTTTAATTTCTTCTTGACAATTACCTTTCCAATTTTTTTCAAATTTGGTATGAAACATCTCTGTAATGAGGGGCGCATAAATTGTAAATTTCAGGACTCCTGCACCTCTGGGCCCTCTAGGGCTGGGCAAAAACTGCCAAAAATTGACCAATTTTCAAAAACCTTTTACTACATACAATTGCACATCTGTACGAAAAACTAATTGCATGGTGATATAGATCAGGAAGGCCTCTACCAAAATTGTAAATTTGATGATCCCTTGGGTAGAGATTCTGACTGCTGGGTAGGGCCAAACTTAATATATAGTATTTATGTGTAAAACATTTAAGTAACATCTTCTTTAGTGCTATTGATACTAAATTGAAACTAAATGGATATTTAGAAGGAGAAGGCCGGTAGCCCTTTGTTACACCCCAAATCATCGCCCGTCCCAAATCGTAGCTGGCGACGATTTGGGATGGGCGACGATTTGGGGTTTCTTATCTAACACCCCAAATATGCATATTTAGGAAAAGCAGAAAAGGTGTACCAAAATTGTGAATTTTGCAACCCCAGGGTTTTGACTGTAGGGAGGGTCCAAATTTGTCATACAGTATTTTATCATATCAAATTATATAAAATTCTTCATCAGTATGGACACTTTCGGGTGCATTTATATTCTAAGAATATCATCTTGTTTTATACTGTTGCTGAATATTAGAATTTAGCTTAGATATTCAGAACAGGATCATAGGTCTTGGGGCTATTGATGCTTTTAATTAATGCTTGGGTGACTGATAAGGCCTGTAGGCCTCTTGTTCAAAATGCTCTTTTACTCATCATACTGACTCTGGAAATATAAGTACAATTTATTTTCATTAAAAAAAAAGAGTTTTGATTAATTGAGCTGCCCGTTAAAGAGTTAATGCTTGTTAGCTCACCTGAGCTGAAAGCTCAAGTGAGCTTTTCTGATCACCCGTATTCATCCGTCCGTCCGTCCGTCTGTCCGTCCGTCTGTAAACTTTTCACATTTTCAACTTCTTCTCAACAACCACTGGGCCAATTTCAACCAAAGTTGGCACAAAACATCCTTAGGTAAAGGGAATTCTAAATTGTTAAAATAAAGGGCCAGGCCACCTTCCAAGGGGAGATAATCAAGAAAAGGTAAAAATAGGGTAGGGTCATTAAAAAATCTTCTTCTCAAGAACCACTGGGCCAGAAAAGATGAAATTTATAGATAAGCTTTATTAGGTAGTGCAGATTCTAAATTGTTAAAATCATGGCGCCCAGGGGTCGGATGGGGTCACAATAGGGGATCAAAGTTTTACATACAAATATATAGGGAAAATCTTTAAAAATCTTCTTCTCAAGAACCACTGAGCCAGAAAAGCTGAGATTTATATGAAAGCTTCCTTATATAATGCAGATTCTAAATTGTTAAAATCATGGCCCCCGGGGGTCGGATGGGGCCACAATAGGGGATCAAAGTTTTACATACAAATATATAGGGAAAATCTTTAAAAATCTTCTTCTCAAGAACCACTGAGCCAGAAAAGCTGAGATTTATATGAAAGCTTCCTTATATAATGCAGATTCTAAATTGTTAAAATCATGGCCCCCGGGGGTCGGATGGGGCCACAATAGGGGATCAAAGTTTTACATACAAATATATAGGGGAAATCTTTAAAAATCTTCTCAAGAACCACTGAGCCAGAAAAGCTGATATTTATATGAAAGCTTCCTTATATAATGCAGATTCTAAATTGTTAAAATCATGGCCCCCGGGGGTCGGATGGGTCCACAATAGGGGATCAAAGTTTTACATACAAATGTATAGGGAAAATCTTTAAAAATCTTCTTCTCAAGAACCACTGAGCCAGAAAAGCTGACATTTATATGAAAGCCTCCTTATATAATGCAGATTCTCATTTGTTAAAATCATGGCCCCCGGGGGTCGGATGGGGCCACAATAGGGGATCAAAGTTTTACATACAAATATATAGGAAAAATCTTTAAAAATCTTCTTCTCAAGAACCACTGAGCCAGAAAAGCTGACATTTATATGAAAGCTTCCTGATATAGTACATATTCTAAATTGTTAAAATCATGGCCCCCGGGGGTCGGATGGGGCCACAATAGGGGATCAAAGTTTTACATACAAATATATAGGGAAAATCTTTAAAAATCTTCTTCTCAAGAACCATTGGGCCAAAGAAGTTCACATTTACATGAAAGCTTTCTGACATAGTGTAGATTCAAGTTTGCAAAAACCATGGCCTCCAGGGGTAGGTTTGGGGCCATGATAGGGACTACGGTTTTACATGCAAATAGATATGGAAAATCTTTTGATATGGACCAAGGTGACTCAGGTGAGCGATGTGGCCCATGGGCCTCTTGTTACTCAGGTGATTGTTAAGGCCCATGGTCCACAAGTGCAGGTTAGTTATTTTTACATGGGTAAATATGTGGTCCACAGACCACATTTTGTTATAGTTTGTAGTCAGAGGAGCCATGTTGTAGGTGGCAACTTTTCTAGGTCATTTTGGAGAATATTCAGTCTTTATTCATCTCCAAGACGTAGATTTTACGGTATATGAAAAATACAGTTGAACTTTCATATCTCAAACATCGATATCTTGAAACCATAGATATGTCAAAATAAGGTGGAAGTCCCAACTAAATTTAACCAGGGTTGTCACTTACGCAAGAATCTGCGTCCTAGATGCAGAAAATTCATTTGGGACGCAAGTTTGTCTGATATGGCAAGTGACACTGATGCGTCACGGAACCCGAGTAAAAATCATAATTTTAGTTAGAAGTCCTGATATTGTGTATTGATTAAAACTCGTAGTAGGAAAAAATCTAGGTAAAATGTTACACTCTAGTGAACCGAGATAACAGTGGCCCAATCCGACTTGTGTGTTTCGCGTCTGTCAATTAGGTGTGAATTAGAATATTATACTAAAAAGATAATTAGATAAGATGCAAAATGAAAAACATTTTGCCACTGGCAGTTATTTTATTTCTTATTTATTTATTTTTTACAAATTTTTACAATTTTTGAATTTTGACCATTTCATTTCTGACAATTTCTTTTTAAAATATATTTCTCTGATATATCTTTTTTCTAAATTTATTGACATATTCTCTGAAGATTTTATCCGTAGATTTAAGAAATATTAACAGATAGCGTTTTCTCAATTTTCACAAATATATTTTTTTCTAACAAATTAGAACGTTTATATCTGAATCTTTTAGGCATGGTTTATTCATATAATGCATGAAATCACAGCAAAATTTGGACTTAAGAATCTCTTATTTGCAAATAAAACACCTTTTTTATCATTCTGGGAAAAATCACAAAAAATTCATATAAAATAATTGAGAGCTTGTATCACTCTTTCGATGGTGAAATCATACTTCATAAGAGGTGTTTTAATGAGTCATTAAATAAAATTTTAGTGTAATGAGCTACCTATAAATTCAGTTCTTTGAATAATTTGCAACAGAAAAATTTGTTCAAGGCAATTTATGTCAGAATTGGTTTTTAAAAAAAAGAAAAGAAAAAAAAAGGCGTGAATAGAATTTTCATGTGTGTTAACTACGATATGTGTAGTTCTTTGAATAATTTGCAACAGAAAAATTTGTTCAAGGCAATTGATGTCAGAATTGGTTTTAAAAAAAAAGAAAAGAAAAAAAAAGGCGTGAATAGACTTTTCCTGTGTGTTAACTACGATATGTGTAAGTCAGAAATGTAGATGTAAATTGTGATGAATCACATGTACCAGATTACTGGAAAAAATAGGACACCAAAAAAACCCCCAAAAACTCACATCTCTGATGCTTGTCACTTGATAAAGGCTGTTAAGATCCTCCTTTTTTTCCCACCTGCATGTTCCTTTTCTGGGGGAAAGTCAAATATTGTGAGAATGACTTCAGACCTTGAATCAAATTTTTTGTATCTACACTTTCTGCCATCCAGGGATTGATTGTAAACTGATAGTCAGTAAAATGTTTAGAATGCAACAAACACATTGTGACTTTAAAACAATCTCGCCAAAGATTCTTTACCTATGATATATTCGTCATAATTTCAGATCCCTAGGGAAAAGGTACATAGAAACATATTACAATTAAATGGGCACACGAGGACAATTTACCTCAATCCATGACTTCCATGGACACAAAATTAATTTTACACAAACTACCATTTCCTTTGGCCTTTAAGATGTTAAATCTATGTGTGTTTTTATATTTTTTCAGGTGGAAGAGATTCGTGGGATGATAGACAAAATAGCTTACAATGTGGATGAAGTGAAGAAAAAACACAGTGCTATCCTTGCAGCTCCTCAACCTGATGACAGTAAGAGATCCTTTCCAGTTGAACAATTTTGTAGGTCACCTGAGTCACTCAGGTGACCTGACTCAGGTGACCTATTGCTATTGGTCTGTATCCTTCGTTGTGCATTATCATTTGAACATTTTTGACTTTTCCTTGATAACTACCCTTCCTATTCTTTTCAAATTTGGTATAAAATATCTCTGGGAAGAGGGGCATATATTGTAAATTTCAGGGCTATTGTGCTCCCAAGGCCTTAAGGATGGGGCAAAAACTGTTAAGAATTGACCATTTTTCAAAAAACTTCTTCTCTACAACTGCACTATATATAATATATGAAAAATTAATTGCATAGTCATGTAGAGAGGAAGGCCTCTACCAAAATTGTTAATTTCATGATCCACAGAATGGTGGAAAATGTGGCATCTACATGTAATACTGTTTATGTATAAAACATTTAAATTACATCTTTGATACTATCGATATTAAATTTAATCTTCATTGATATTTAGAAGGAGCAAGTAGCCCTTTACCAAAAATTTTAATTTTATGATCCCAGGGGTAAGGGTTTTGGTACCAGTGTGGGTCCAAAATGGTCTTGGTAATTAAATATTGAACATTGTCAACTTCTTCTTGATAACTACCCTTCCAATTTTTTTTTCAAATCTTTGGGACAAGGGGGAAATTGTGAATTTCGGGACTTGTGCACTCCTGGAGATTTAGCAGAGGTCAAGGTTGTAGTATCACTTAGTAGGAAATCCTTGTAGGCAGGATACAGACCGAACCGTTGGGGCTAGGAGCGTCAAACTTGGTACACACACACCTTATGCCAAGTGAAAGATTCCTATCGTTTCTCTTTTTTATACCCCAAAGATGTTTCATACCAAATTTGAAAAGAATTGGAAGGGTACTTATCAAGAAGTTAGAAATATTCTATTGTTATCGTACTGTGGACGGCAACAGATACTGACCAATTGCAATAGGTCATCTGATTTAAAACAGGTGACCTAAAAACTAAATACATATTAAGGAAAAACAGAAAGGGATGTGCCAACATTTAGAATTTCACAACCCCAGCATGGTTCTGACTCTTGGGTGGGTCCAAAATACATGTAGTCATATAGTGGTAATATAACATTTATTATGTAAAGCCTTTCATCAGTATAGGCACTTTCGTGGGCATTAGTGTTTTTAGAACACATCTTATTTCATTCTGCTGAATATTAGAAAGTAACTGACATTTAAAATAAAAATTGATTTGTTTGATGTACTCCGACCGACCTGTCAAATTTGTCCCAACCCGATTATTTTTTCAGCACTTCAAAAAGTTAAAATTTTTTTGTTTGTTCTGTGGAAAATAGACATTTTCCGTCGGTATTAGTTTTAAAGTTTAGGTCACTTTATTAGGCCTAGTTGTTTTTTTTTATATTCAAAATGTCCTTTGGGTGGCTCAAAATAAAAGTGTGAAATATTATCGGCTCTACTTTCACTTTGATACTGAGCCAATGTGTTTTAAGCCAGGCGTAGGGACTTTTCAAACATTTTCTATATGAGCAATCAAATATACTGCATCACTGCTCCAAAGTACCACTTTACCTACGAACAAGATTGAGCAAGAAGCTATGACTCCCCATCAAGGGCTGATCATGTGTGTGTACAAACGTTTGAAAGCCATGTTACTAATATTTAAAATCGCGTGATTTACGATATTTTGGGATAGCGCACCAAAATTGAATGAAGAAAATATGGCGGACCATGAGTCTGTGTTCAAATCGATGATTTATATTTCTGAAAAAGCATGCATATTATTTTGATATGGGATTATTTAGGGGCGAGATCAAAAGTTCAATGTCTGACGAAAAACTAAATTCACATAGTTTTCACCAAGATCCCCCACCCCCCTTTAAAAGTAAATATGTTGAAAGTAATTGATTAACAAGTAAAAACATACGATCATAAATAACGCTCTGTATACCTTTTCTACTGTTTATTCACAAATGATAGTGTACATCAAAACTATGAGATGTTCATTGAAATGTAATGTTATGCGGGTTTTAACACCCACTTAGCTTTTCTGAACGCCTGTTGTTCATCGTGTGTTCGTCTGTCTGTAAACTTTAAAGGACACATGACACAAAAAATTATTTGTCTCTAATCATTGTCTTTATAATCCTTAAGTCAGATTCTCACATTGAATCTGTTAAACAAGCATCTGATAACAAGGCACAGCTGGAAATAGTAATCTGTAAACACCAGCCAAAGCAGTTCTGCGAGCAATGCCGACAGTTAATGAGATAAGAGTCACGTGTGTGTTATATACGTCAGAGGTGAGCTTCTTGCAAATTCTCACCGTAACGTATTCAATACAATGGCTGAAGACTTATCAGAACTCTGATTTATTTAAGATATACCAAATTCAATTGCAGTAAAATATTATTGGAAATCCTGTAATAAACTTAAACTTTGATATTCACATTTGCAGCAGATTTAGGTTGTTGATCCTCCTTCCCCCCCAAGCTCTAAATTGCTAAACATATATAAATATGTACCAGTATGTATATCATGTATATATTGAAAAAAAAATCAACAAAAATTCCGTATATGTCTAATGAATTGACATCATGGCATTCTGAACCCCTTATCTATAAAAATGTATGTCACATATAAATAATGTAAGAAACCTACCATAAAACGAATGTAGGAAAAAAAGTCACGGATGAAAAATCACAGGAAAATAAGTCACAGGAAAAAAAGTCACAATATATATTTTGTATAAAAATCATAGATGTATGAAAAAAAGTCACAATATATATTATATTATATGTATAGGGGAAAATTCATAGTATATATTTTGATAGAAAAGGGTCACATATACAAAGGGGGAGAAAGTCACAGTATATATATTTTGAAAGAAAACTATATATATATACCTTGGGTAGGCCACTCAGCATCGGGTACAGCATCATCTTTTAACTGAGCACGAGCATTAGGATAACCTAATTCAGCTAACCGTGGTGGATAACGAGAATACTGATCTGGCGTAAAGTGTTTCACATATTTTACTGTATTTGGTTAATGTAAGGTCTCTTCTATGACAGTAATGTACCCATGCTTTTTGAAGACCTGCATCTTTGGGGAAGCGAAAAAATGACACATTTTTGTCCACTTTTGAAGAGGTTGAACAATTATAAACAGCTCAATACGGCATCCTTACAAACTATATGAACAAAGAAATATGAGTGTGCATGTTCTTTGTTTATGACAGCATTTAACCCATTACTGGTAATATTAGGGAAACTGTTTGTCTTTGATCAGTGATAAGAAAGATTTATAGTATCTCTTCTGTAGAAGCATATAGCATCTCTGTGCTGTAGCTCATCTCTGACGTCACCCCGACTGTTTCCGATCTCTGGGGTTTAGAATATGCATATTGAGGTCAGGCTGCTTATCAGTACAGTGTTACAGCTTTAGCTGTGAAACGGATGCGTGTTTAACAGATTCAGTGTGAGAATCTGACTTAAGGATTATAAAGACAATGATTGCAGATAAATAATTTTTTGTGTCATGTGTCCTTTAAATATTTTCAACTTCTTCTCCAGGACCACTGGGCCAATTTCAACCAAACTTGACCAAAAGCATCCTTGGGTGAAGGGCTTTCAAGTTTATTCAAATGAAGGGCCATGTTCCTTTCAAAGGGGAGATAATCACAAAAATGCAAAAATAGGGTGGGGTCATTTAAAAATCTTCTCAAGAACCACTGGGCCAGAAAAGCTGAAATTTACATGAAAGCTTCCTGACATAGTGCAGATTCAAGTTTGTTAAAAATCATTGTCCCTGGGGGTTGGATGGGTCACAATAGGGGATCAAAGTTTTACATACAAATATATAGGGAAAATCTTGAAAAATCTTCTTCTGAAGAACCACTGAGCCAGAAAAGCTGATATCTACATGAAAGCTTCCTGAGATAGTGCAGATTTCAGTTTGTTAAAATCATGGCCCCCGAGGGTAGGTTGGGGCCACAAGGGGGGATCAAAGTTTTGCATATAGATATATAGGGAAACTCTTTAAAAATCTTCTTCTCAAAAACTACTGGGCCAAGAAAATGGAAATTTACACGAAAGCTTCCTAACATAGTGCAGATTGAAGTTTGTTAAAATCATGGCACCCGAGGATAGGATGGGGCCACAATATGGGATCAAAGTTTTACATACAAATATATAGGGAAAATCTTTAAAAATCTTCTTCTCAAAAACTACTGGGCCAAGAAAGTGGAAATTTACACAAAAACTTCCTGACATAGTGCAGATTCAAGTTTATTAAAATCATGGCCCATGGGGGTAAGATGAGGCGACAATAGGGGATCAAAGTTTTACATACAAATATATATGGAAAATCATTAAAAATCTTCTGAAAAATCACTGGGCCAGACAAGTTTACATTCACATGAAAGCTTCCTGACCTAGTCCAGATTCAATTTTGAAAAAATTTTGGCCCCCGGGAGTAGGTTGGGACCACAAGAGGGATAAAAGTTTTACATGCGAATATATAGGAAAAATCTTTTAATATGAGCCAAGGTGACTCAGGTGAGCGATGTGGCCCATGGGCCTCTTGTTCTTGTGCCGTCATCGTGCAATTCACTTGCATATTAATGGATCACATTAAAGTGTTTAAGTCATTATGATTATAAATGTCAAACCACAAAGCATTTCTGGATATTTTTAATAGGAAAATCAATCAGTGGTAATAAGAAGAGGTGTTAATTTATTAACTATTATTTATTAGAGGTCTTCATCAATGACGAATACAAAACGTCCTGAGAAGATTTCAGGAGACATTGCAAGATTTACTCGTATTATATACAATACGAGACTTTTGAGATACGGATCCACTCTGAACTTTATCGCACTTTGTACATAATTTGTAGGGCATGTCACTTCCGGATTACAATAACAACTAAGTAAACAAGCATGGAATACTTCAATTGCTATCAAATTACTGTATCAAAATGCTATTTTTCAAAGAAAGGAATCACTACAACCATTTATAGGAAAATGCATTTGATTAAATTATGTGTGTTGGCGAGGAAAACAAATCTAGGGAATATTATCTTGAGGATATCGGTAAAACTTCACGCCTTCCTTCCTAGGATGCGCGTCTAAATGCGCCTTTTTCCTTCCATCTAAATTACACCCAGGTACTACCCGGTAAGCACCAATAGTGACTTGGATCGTCATCGTGGGACTGCGCATGGCTCTTTACGGGCCGTCTGCTAGCGAAACATCAGTTGTATCAATGTCAACTTTGCCATACAATTGCTTACTATCACGTGACCGCGGTGTATAAATGTCACGTCTAATCGGTCGTTCCGGCACATCCCGAAAGTTCCATATTGTACAAAATGAATGCTCTATAAACTCTAATCTGTCTGGCAGCGTTATGTGTTTAATGAAAACATCAGAAAATTTGTAAATCTGATTTTCATAACACCATTCCAAAAAAAAATATTGACCAACCCACCTAGAAAAAAGATTTTTAATGATGGCCTGAGATATGCAGAAGAGGAAAATTATTATATATTTTGCAGCCCTTGGGGCAAGTGATAATTTTAACTAATACTCAGGTGACTGAAAGGGCCTGTGGGCCTCTTGTTTTATAAAATCATTATTACCTTTACATTATCCATATATTACTCTCACAGCTAATGATGATCAATGTAGCATCATAGTAATTTTCATATAATGATAGTCAGGGCACTGATCAGAGGCGTCACATTACAGTAGTAGTTGTCCTTGCTTTACCAACAGGACATGTTGCATTGTGAGGTTGGGGGTTGTTTCACCAATTTTTCTTAAGAGAAAATTAGAATCAAATAGATTTGTATAGTTGTTTTATAAAGATTGATATGTATTGCACGTACCCTGCACAAAAATATATTATGATGATGATATGCACTTTTAGTAGTGACAGCGTACAAAGTTCAATGTCATCTACATAAATAGATAGATAAGTGAGTCATCAAATTGACCAGTGCCATGTGTTACCTGTGTACAGCTTACCTAACTTCCATTTGCAATATTTCATGAAGTGATAAAGTTGATTATTAGTATCTCAAATTTGATACTTTGTTACATGGCCTCTTGACCAAATTACTTGAAGATGTTTGGAATGGGGGCAGATATACAATGGATGTAGTATATTGCTGTTTTCACAAAAAGTTGAAATTTAAATAAAAGTTTCCTGACTGAGTAGATTCAAGTTTGTTAAAATCATGCTCCCTCTCCTTCGGATAGGAGGGGGCCACAATCAGGACTTAGATATGGATACATAGGAAAAATCTTTTAAAATCTTCTCGAGAACCAGTTTTCCAGAAAAGATTAAATTTACATGAAAGCTTCCTGACATAGTGCAAATTCAAGTTTGTTCAAATCATGGCCCATGGGGCCGTCAAAATTTTACATTCAAATATGATTAGATACATTAATATGCAAGCGTCCTTGGGTGGTGCAGATTCAAGTCTCTTCAAATTTTGGCCCTCTGAAGTAGGGCGGGGTCACAGTAGGGGATCAAAGTTTTGCTTGGGAATAATAGGGAAACATCTCTAAAAATCTTCATCTCAACAAGAGCAAGGCCATGACTAGTCATATTGATATGCAATTATCTTCAGGTAGTTCAAATTCAAATTTGTTCAATTCAGTGGCCCGGGGGGTGGGTGGTGGGGACACACAATAGGAGATGAAAGTTTTATATGGGAATATACAGGAAATGTAGCAGGGCCACACTAAATCTTATCCAAATGCAAATGTTCCAAGTTGTGTGGATTCAAAAATTGGAATGTATTGACACACTCAAAGCCAATTTTCAGGGGAATAAAAAATATATCAATGATTAAATCATGGTGTTTTATAAGGGTACTGTGTTTTCATGAACCTTGCTAATTAGGTAAATTATTTTCAGAAACAAAGGAAGAATTGGAGGAGTTGATGACAGACATCAAGAAAACTGCAAATAAAGTCAGGGCCAGATTAAAAGGTAGTTTTCATCATCTCATTGTAAATATTTCCACTGCAAACAAACTTGTGAAGTATATTGGAATCACCATGTCTGTCTATACATTCATCCATAATATGCACTATTAGGTCACCTGAGTGACTCAAATGACCTAATGCCATCTGCTTTTGTCCGTTTTCATGGTCATTAACTTTTCAGTATTTTTAGCTGAACGGATTGAAGATCTTTACTTGGCAATAAAGTTAATTTGTACGTAAAGTCAGTCGACAGATTATTAACAGTTGTACAAAGAATAATGTGTTTACTTTCACTCTAGATTTACTAACCAGATGGGCTAATGCAGCATTGATTTTTGCTTGCCCGACCTAAAAACGGTAGCCCTGGGAGTCGGACGATGGTAATTGCAAACCCCTGTTTGTGGAATTTATGGACCTTTTACTAGGTGTTTCAGGCTCCAAAGTGGGATGACATAGAAAAAATGCAGTAATTTAAATTTGTAAAAAATCCTCTTTAGTCTTGAATATCAAGAACAAGAATTGGGTTTGTAGTGATAACAAAAATTTTGAAATTCATAACCCCAGGGTCAAGGGTTATGGTCCCAAAACATTTAAATCGCCATCTTGTGATGTGATGTCATACAGAGTATAAGCTTTAGTGTATTGAGCTACCTTAAGTCCTGAAAAAGAATAGAAAGTTGTAGAAACTCCTCAGCTCTTGTAAAATGGAAAACTGGGATTTTGTTATGCAATATGTCATGTCAAATCATTGTGTAAGTCTTAGTAGGGATATCCACAGAAATCTCAAAACAATATGCTGTGTCAAGTTTAAGGATGTGATATTTTTTCCAGATATTGAACAAAATATTGAAAAGGAAGAACATTCAAATAAAACTTCAGCAGATTTAAGGATACGCAAAACACAAGTGAGTAACAAAATTCAATCCGGAGTTTGGGATATTTCCTTTTCTTTTGGTCACCCTGTTATGCAGTGGCATTTTTGGAGACTCAATTGAAAATTATCTGCTTTTGATATTGAGTACATGCACATGAAGAAGTTTAGTTTGTGCCCTAAATTTTGTCAAAAATAAGGTAGTGCATGTAAGGAATGTTTTCAAGTATGTGTGTTCTTTGGGATTGATTATAATTCCAAGTTGAATTTTGAAAATAGATTCACTGGAAGTTGTGTATATGTATGTTGTGGTACATTTAGCTATATTTGATGGAGAAAGTTCATAGACTTTGTCATTTTTGTAGTACAGTGCTCCTCTTGCTTTCAAATTTGATTTCATGCTTATATTATGATATGCAGATTTTTGGCAAGGAATGCTGATATTTAAGGAATGAAGCTAATTTTTAAAGTTCTTCATCCTCCAACAGAAAGTTTGGGAAATTGTGACATCATACAAAACAAGTCTTCAAATGCCAAAATATGCAATAATTTGCATTTGTATATCTTTTAAAGAATTTTAGATTTGATCAACATTTACCATTGCATGCAACAATATAGCGCAGTAAAATAAAAGCAACAATATAGCACTAAAATAAAAGCAACAATATAGCACAGTAAAATAAAAGCAACAATATAGCACAGTAAAATAAAAACAACAATATAGCACAGTAAAATAAAAGCAACAATATAACACAGTAAAATAAAAACAACAATATAGCACAGTAAAATAAAAACAACAATATAGCACAGTAAAATAAAAACAACAATATAACACAGTAAAATAAAAACAACAATATAGTACAGTAAAATAAAAGCAACAATATAGCACAGTAAAATAAAAACAACAATATAGCACAGTAAAATAAAAGCAACAATATAACACAGTAAAATAAAAGCGACTGATCATGATCTACAGGTCAATGTGATGCCAGCTGGTAAAATGTGATGCATTTTATGCTTTGAGAGGTAGATAAGCAATTTTGCCCCAGTATTAAAGAAATGTATTTTAAAATGAAACAATACAAAATTTGCAAATACTGGATATACCGTTATTTCCAAATTTACCATTGTTTTACTTCATTATCTGAATATTTAATAGAGATTGTGTTGAATTTTTACCATATTGTTTTGCGTATAAGTACGTTTTGTTAGGCAATAAGAAAAATATTTTACTTTAATTTCAAGATGCTATCTTTTTATGTGTAGTAGTAATCTGGGCCCTGTTTTACAAAAGAACTTACGACTAAGACTAAAAATGTTGCGTAGTTCTAAAACTCGTCAACTTAGTTAATTTTGTAAGATTATAATTGTATAAAATTACATAACTAGAATCTTCTTATTCACATTAAAACCACCATTTAATCAATGTAAATTCTGGTAACCGGACCCAAAAATAAGCCAGGAAAATCCCTGCAAAAGAATATATAGGAGTTTTTTATTTTAAAAAAAAAAAATCAAAAACACACAGTTTTGATAGAAGTAGTTGTGCAAGCAGCTTCATGTAATGTAGATTCCATTTGTTCACACTATGATCCCTGAGGTCAAGGCTGCATGCTTTACCAAAGGTTTGAATTCAATATCTAGGAAAATTAAGGTTTGTACTTCAATTAAACACCCTCTCTCTCCTCTCCCTCTCCTTCTCCCTCTCCTCTCTCTCCTCTCTCTCTCTCTGTCTGAAATTCTAGAAGAGTAGAGATACAGTCTACACTAAGATTTCAGGTTGCACTAATTGAATTTTGTATATTTTTGTAGCATGCAACACTGTCCCGTAAATTTGTGGAGGTCATGAATGACTACAATGCTTGTCAGATAGACTACAGGGAGAGGTGTAAAGGCCGCATTCAAAGGCAACTGGAGATCAGTAAGGTTTTCTTTCTTTAAGCAACTGTTACACATCTATTTCATTGTGTAATTCATTGTGGTAAAGGACCTCCCCACTTTAGCTGTAACTTTTGGTCCCTTTTTACCATCCCTCTTTTCAAAGAAAAATTGATTTATCTATTATAATACTTTTTGGTAAATATTAAACACTGACATATCTCCAGTAAGTGTACAGTCCTTATACCCTGGGATATTGGAAGATAAGGGTAGAAAACAAAGTTTTAAATGGTCACCGTTAGCTTGAAAACTACAGAATTACCAAGATCAATATGAAGTAAATGAGATAGAAAGAAAACGTATAGTTTTTGCAGATTTTTATTGTATTTATTTTTATGGATTTCATCACCAGCACATGATTCCGCAGGCTTGCCTTTTGGATACAATTTTCTTTATTACCAAAAAGACTTGTAATAGAAAAGAGAAATCTGGACAACCTTGTGCTAGATATAACAAAGGCTTTTAAAATTGGTCATTCGATGAATATCAATAGAGATTTAACAAACACAGACTAACCCAATTTCAAAAGACGGCATAGGTTTTAATGTTAATGAACTTTTCAGTAAAATAAAATGCCAAATCTTTAAGGTATTAATGAACATCTTGGGGCATTGTAAATTGTATAATTCAAACTGGTGTATCATTGGGGGTCGTGTGTCACAGGTAAAGCGGGGAGGTCCTTTTGGAAGAGTATACAATTTTGTTGTTTGTCGTTTTACATCCCATTCGAGAATTTTTCATTCATGTAGAAATGCCACCAGCTTTGGGAAAACAGACTTGTAAAGGATTTTTGTGATGATACCCAAGCCTACAGTAAAATTTTAAAATGATGTCCAAAATATTTCAGAGTAATAATGAATCCTCTGCATCAAAATACAAGTATAACATTGTTTTATACAGTGAACCAACATAGGTTACTTGACCCTGGAAAAACACATGGTTCATTTAAATGTATTTTGGGAATTTTAGGCCATACCAAATCATAATTGAGTTTGTTGGATTCACTGCATCTATTTTAAAGATATCAGAATTATAAATCAGAAATAATATTTGTAAATAATATCTTGGCTGCCCACATCTCAAAAAACAACTTAAATATGAGAATAAATTTTAATTACAATTTCGAATTATATCTAAAATTTTAGCAGATTTATTCATAGCCAAATCTAAAATTAAAATATTTGAATGATATTGATGGTGGGGGGGGGGGGGGGGGGGGGGGGGGGGACCAACATGTGGTATGGTTGTAGGTTAACAATGACAAAATGCAGCAGACTTGTTCCATAAAATCAAAGACATAAATGAAATTCACGCAGGGCTCAAGCTGCACAATCTTTTTTTTAAGAGTGATGTAAGAAAAGCATCAAGTGGGGAGAATTTCCTTTTTGAAATAGGTAAAATTTACTTCAAAAACTTTGTGTCTTCGTGTTGTCTCTGGTGATTCAGTGCAGCTCATGCATGGGGCTTGGGAACACAAATATTGCTTCGTTGCACAGACCTGGTCAGCAAGGAGTGATAGCATCAAAATAATTAGTCTTGCAGTGAAATTGTCAATATAAATTGTTTTATTGAAATCAATTCAATTAGTTGTTTGAAATCAAGATGAAAAAATACCAAAGTTGGAAAAAATACCAAAGCTGCCAGGATTTTGATATCATGATGATGTTCCAATTGCTGGGTGTAGAAAAATCCTATTATGTGCACAAAGATTAACAATTCTGTGGTTGATATGAACTGGAAAATTTTTTGGACACATTTCTTCATTTTTGATATATATTTCAATTTTTTAAAATTTGTTAACTTTAAAAGTAATGGATGGACATTATGTTTAGGATCATAGATAATAATGATTTTACAAAACAGTGTGTATTTGTAATCATGTTAGAAGTACAAAAAGTGATTAACAGAAATTTGAATTTTAGTGCCATCAGACAAGATAATTAACAAAACTAGTACTAATTGGGAACAGTTACAGATGTTCCTCAAATGTCCTCCTTCTCCCTAATGATGACACTTGTTAAGTAATTCAACTGAATTGTACAATATGAATCTTCCTTTTATAATATATATATATATATATATATATATATATATGTGTGTGTGTGTGTGTGTGTGTGTGTGTGTGTGTGAATGTGTGACCTATTTGAAAATGTTTATCAGATCATTGAATGCCTGCATTGGCTATACTGTGGGTTGACTGATCCCTACATTAGCTGTACTGTGGGTTGACTGATCCCTACATTAGCTGTACTGTGGGTTGACTGATCCTATTATTAGCTTTACTGTGGGTTGACTGATCCCATTATTAGCTGTACTGTGGGTTGACTGATCCTATTATTAGCTGTACTGTGGGTTGACTGATCCCATTATTAGCTGTACTGTGGGTTGACTGATCCTATTATTAGCTGTACTGTGGGTTGACTGATCCCATTATTAGCTGTACTGTGGGTTGACTGATCCTATTATTAGCTGTACTGTGGGTTGACTGATCCCATTATTAGCTGTACTGTGGGTTGACTGATCCTATTATTAGCTGTACTGTGGGTTGACTGATCCCATTATTAGCTGTACTGTGGGTTGACTGATCCTATTATTAGCTGTACTGTGGGTTGTTCGATGCCTGCATTGGCCACACAATATCTGTATTAAGGTTAGGCTAGGTAGGTTGATTGGTAATCAAAGTGATTTGTTCTTATACTCGTGCTCATATCATTAGTTATTGCATTCAAATGATGTACAAGCTATTACTGACACAGAAAAGGTTTAGATGAAAGGAAAACTAGATATCAGAACCCCTGGTTTTACTTTAAAGGACAACAACATACAAAATGATTTATCAGGATTTTCATTTATTTTTTTTGAGAAAAATCATCTTGTACTTTAAAGGGACTGGTTCACGATTTTTGAGAAAAATATTTTTCTTTTTTGATTTTAAACATTAAAAATATAATTCATTTAATGTTGACAGCCAAAATTTTGACTTTCTGAATGCAATAATAAAAGCAATATTTTAGCCTTAAATCTGTGTTATGTAAACAAAGACTCAAGTCTTTTAATGTATACAAACAAACCAGTGAAACAATAGTTTTGTAATATAAAGCATCTTAATTCTGCAGTCACAATTTAACTTTTAGATGACACATTTTACTCAAAGAATAGTTGAAATGTGAAAGATATGATCAACTTTGATCAAAATCCATTTCTTTTGAAAATTTCGTAAACAATAACATGCCACAATCTTTGTTTACAAAACATATAATAAACTCCCTAAAATGAGCTTCTGTGATAATGTATAACCATAATTTTTATGTGAAATCTTTTAAACATATTAGACAGTAGATTTTGATCATTAAAAGTGAAAAACAAAATTTGGGGGAAAATCGTGAATCAGTCCCTTTAAAGGGGCATAGACACGATTGAGGTGAAAATTTTATTTTTCCAATTATGTTGTTTACAATACTTAATTAAAGTATTTCTAATGGCCAACCAAAATTTGATATCAGTTTTTGAGTTACAAGTGATATACAGTACTTTGTTATGTAAACAA
>NC_079164.1:51829405-51871905 GCF_947568905.1 Ostrea edulis
CAATAACAGCCACTGTTACGGTGTTCAGTTTCTGATATAAAATATTTCAATCACAAAATCAGTGTCCTGTCTTCAGACAAATTAGTTTACACTCTGTATAATATGATGTTAGAAATCAGTGTCCTTTCTTAAGACAAATTAGTTTACACTCTATATAATATGATGTTAGAAATCAGTGTCCTGTCTTAATTAGACAAATTAGTTTACACTCTATATAATATGATGTTAGAAATGAAGCATTTTATCATCAGATGTCATTTTTTTGCCAGAAAATATAATACTAATTAAGTGTTTGATTCTTTATTTCAAATTCTTATATATCGAGTGGCTTAGTGGACAAAAATTATAGTTCTACCAATGATATATCTTAGAAGGGTACGCGTCTAGTAAAACAGTAATGTATCTTAGAAGGATACGCGTCTAGTAAAACAGTAATGTATCTTAGAAGGATACGCGTCTAGTAAAACAATGATGTAGAAGGATACGCGTCTAGTAAAACAAGAATCTCGTTCAGGACGTTGTTCTAACTGCTCTGTTGTCAAAAATGAAAGTGTGCCACTTTTTCAGTAAAATTCAAACACTGGAAAAAGTCTAACATTGATATTTTTTGTTTGTTTGCCTGTATTATGTCCCTTTGCGGACTGCTTCGTTCGTGTGGTGGCATCACCAGTTATAGGTGACATCTGTAGTGTTATGTCTTTATAGCGTACAATTACTAACAATATAATAATGTACAGGCCCAGAAACATTCTACTATCCAAAGAACAAAATGTAAATGCTGTACATGCATGAACAAAAATTATAATTATATGAACAATACCTGACAGAAAGTAATTTTCAAGAATTGAATTTCATTTTTGAAAATATATAAAGTATGAATACGGAAGTTCCGAGTTCCCCATGAGTTATTTCCCTTTGTCGAACTCTTCCGTAAATTATGACATAAAATATGATGACAGTGGGTACATTTGCTAATTACTGTTGTTGTATTATTTCTTAAAAGATGATATCCAGAGTTTCTGAGACCATCCTATCTCAGGGAAAAGGCAACTTTAGTGAGTTTATGAGTATTGGATAACAAAATGGCGCAAACAAATATTGTTAATTGCCATCTTTCTTTGATAAAAGCATCACTCATGTAGAAGAGGAAACGAATAATGATTCAATAGCCAATTTGATGATCTTATTCAAACAAATTATGCTTGATATGGCCAGAGTATGCATACCAGTGATTGATATAAACAAAAGTTACACTTTTATTACATTAATCGTACGTAATCGTTATGTACAATGCCAGTCTACGATATAATGTATACATTGTGTACCCACCATACGACATAAAATGCGAAAGAGTTCGACAAAGGGAAATAACTTATGGGTAACTCGGAACTTCCGTATTGTGACGCTTCATCATGGAGTGCATTAGCGATATTCATGAAAGTATGCCGGAGTAAAACATTACAGTTCATACCTCACATATTTTCAAAAATAAAGTTTATTTGTCATATTTACACTCTGACTTTTATTTCTGTGGGAATTCCCAGCTGTTAAATAGATGTACTGTATTTATCTCTATTCATACACACATTGTTTACAACTGCAATGTGTTCTTGAGGAAATGGCTATCTTTACAATTTGTAGATATATCAAAGACATTGGAAATGTAAACATTAATGAATTAATAGTGCATGTGATATTAGTCTGTCCTAATTATAGTTAACAATGATGAATTGAAGTAAATTTGATAGCTGTGATCTCTTTTCTATGAACTGTACATACACTGTATACACAATGGCGCTATATCAACATGTAATTACGAAATCAGAATATAAAACTTGGAAAACATCCTAATACAATGAACTGAAATCCTGCACTAACTTAGAAATGCTGAATACACTGATAAAAGATCAGTTTTCTTACTTCGTAGCATGTGACAGTGTAGTGAGAATTCCATTGCATTGAAATCATATTTTGTAATTTGCCTAAATGGTTGAGGGGTCTAACACATATCACATGTTACTACAAGATTTGGTTCTGCAAGCTGGGGCAAAAAATGGAATCTTTATCCTTTTATTAGAAAATTTCTCTGTGCTTTTCTTCCTTTTAATGTGACACCAAAACCAAGTTTATTTTTTGGAAATCACTGTATGAATTCATCATATACCATTGTATTGATATGTGAAAATGCATTGAATCACTCAATTTATGTATGTATATGATACCTATGTTATACTTGTATCAATATAATAAATATCCTCAATGCAAGCATTGGTATTGTATGTAAACCCACCCACCCCCCTTTCCAAACTGTTTGTTACTTAGTAGAGTAATTTGACAATGATAATTTTTCTTTCTTAGCTGGAAGAACTACAACCAACGATGAATTGGAAGACATGTTAGAATCAGGAAATCCAGCAATATTTACGCAAGGGGTAGGTTCCATTATACAATGAAATATAATTCATTTACCATATAGCACATAGTTTGTACAGTGAATCTAATTACTCAAGCTGCAGTTTTCAAAATCATGATAGAAACATGTTTTCGGTGCTAGAAAAGAAGATGTGTAGAATTTCTACAAAAAATGGAAATCAAAAAGGATAAATTATGTAAATTATGATGTAAACAGAATACTAGAAAAAATATATGCAGAGATTTTTTAATGAAGTTGGATGCATAAGACTTAGAAGCACCTCATAAAGTGAGGACCTTCTAGTTTACATAGTTTTTGTATGGGTATTGAAGATGTGCATGTTGCAAGGTTTTTAATTTTCTTCAATTTCTGAGAAAATTACACATTGTTAATCTTCGTCACTTTTGATGAAATATTATGATAATAAAGTGAGTGCCTGGTTTGTTCTTTCAACTCCTCTCACAATTTTAAAGTGAGGGCCTTTGTAAACAGCTTAAAGATGTGTATATTGCAAGGATTTTTATTCTCAGTGTATGTATGTCTTGATGAGGGAGATTTAAGGAGGTATGATAACCCAAGAAATTCATAATAAAAGAAAAGTATTACGTTCATATAATGTATTAGATGTATGGTGTAATAGATTTTACATAAACTCTTGCAAAAGTAATTTATTGTTACATTAAAGAATTCAAATTCCTATGAAATTCAAACCTATGATCCACAGATTTATAGGTTAACCCATATATCAAATAAGCTACCCTGAAGAGATATAAAAATTTAAAAGATCAGATAATAACATATTGAGCTGATTTTCCTTTATTCATATGTTACAAAACGAAGTATATGTCCCATCTTGATGGCTGATACAACATGTACCTTAAATAAAGTTCTACAACTACAGGAATTTTTGCCATGTTAACAGGGGATGCTTACTCCCACCTCTGATGTGTTTGCTTCACACAGTTAACAGGGATGCTTACTCCCACCTCTGATGTGTTTGTTTCACACAGTTAACAGGGGATGCCTACTCCCACCTCTGATGTGTTTGCTTCACACAGTTAACAGGGATGCTTACTCCCACCTCTGATGTGTTTGCTTCACATAGTTAACAGGGAATGCCTACTCCCACCTCTGATGTGTTTGCTTCACATAGTTAACAGGGGATGCCTACTCTTAGACACCTGGTCCCACCTCTGATATGTTTGCCCTGCACTCGATGTTATATTCTTTATTTATGAGGCTGATCACTGTTTGTCTCCTTTTTCACTTTACATAGTTTTGATAGTTACCAAGTAGTTACAGCTGAATTTGATGCATGCATGAATAAGTTTTCTTGTTTTATACTGCTGCTATGAAAATTAGAATTTAGCTTAGATATGCAGAACAGGAAAATTACGATATATTTCATGGGGCTAGTGATACTTTTAACTCAGGTGACTAATAAGGCCTGTGGGCTTCTTATCATTTTTATGCCCCCTTGAAAAAGTTTGCACCAGTCAGTTGGTAAGTTGGCCTTGTCTGCTCAGTATCTTACGAACCCTTTGCTTGACAGACATCAACTTGTTATACTGGTTTCCTAAAAGAATAGATGACCCATATTTGTTTAAAGGTCTCAAGGTCAAAGGTTAATCTACTCTGGATGTTGGACAGTATGAAGATATTGTATGCTCACTATCTTGAGAACTCTTAGCTTGACAGACATGCATCAAGCTTGGTACACTGGTTCCCCTTAAAGAAGTAGATATCCCCTATTAATTTTGAGTTCAGAAAGTCAAGGGTCAAATGAGACATGGTAAGATACTATCTACTCAATGACCCCTATTGGTATTGAGGTCAAAGTTCAAGGGTCAAATTACTCTGGCCATAGGAATATATTGTCCACTATTTTTAAAACCCTTTACTAGACAAATATCAAACCTGTACACTGGTACCCCTATTGATTTTGAGGTCACAAGGTCATATGAAAGTATTGTTTGCTTAGTAAGTTATGAACCTTTTGATGAAAGAAAAAGGAACTTGGTACACTTGTACCACCTAAAGAGTTGATGACCCACTGATTTTCAACTCACAAGGCCAAAGGTCATGACTCAAATGACTTGTTATTCTTGAGGGATCAAACTTAGTATTGTAGTTTTCCTTTACTAGTAGATAATTTTTTTTTATATCCCATATGATATTTTTCTCTATCATTACAAGCATTTGAATATTGTCACATAGAGGATATATATGTTTAGCCGAATTGCGTAGCAAATCTCGGCTTTTAAATTGGCGAAGGATGGGCGTCCAGTCGGGCGGGCAGGGGCCGTCCACAATTAGCTTGTCCGATCTCTAACTTTCATACTTTATGTTGCATCTTTGTGAGACTTACATAACATGATCACATCCGAAAGAGGAAGGTTCCTATATATTTTGAGGTCCAAAGGTCAAGGTCACTTTGTCACTAAATGCCATAGATTTGAGCTTGTCTGGTCTCTAACTTTCATACTACTTGGTGCTTCTTTGTCAGACTTGCATATTTTGATCACATCCAAAAGAGGAAGGTTCCTATTTATTTTGAGGTTCAAAGTTCAAGGTCTCTTTTTCACTATATACAGTAGATTTGAGCTTGCCTCTAACTTTTATACATGTGCTTGATGGTGCATGTTTATCAGACTTCAAATCCTGATGACATTCAAGATTCACGTTGCTTTTGAAATCCAAAGGTCAAGGTCAATATGACACTAAATACCTATTGCGGGCATTCAAAGCTTCATACTTATAAACAATATTAAATACGTGCATGTTTTTACTTCATGAATGCAAGTGTGCATAATTTTCCAAACTGCAACTTGGCCATACGCATCTTTAATGCGTTTTAGCGATTATTTTCTAAAACATTTTAAAAGATATCATATAGTAAAATCAGTTCAAATAGTTATTCTTTCCATATTTGACATTGAAATTTATCCCGTACAGAATATGTCAATTTGATTAAGATTTCAGTGAATCTACTCATTTTAATTCTTAAAATTTGAAAACTTTAATAAATGTGCATTCCCATAGGACTAAGAAAGACAACCCTTACCATTAGCCATGACCCTCAGAATCATAAAGTAATGTATTGTCAGGTATCTCTGTGACTATGTAATGCAGTGATGGTTATTTTCTTCGTGGCTGAGAACACTTTTCTGTATATTACTGCTGGGTGATCATGTATATATACTTGCATTGGTTGGAACTTGAGCACATGATTTGTTAGTTCGTAAAGTTAAAAGAAGTTTTGTATGGTTAGATGACTGAATACAAAAACAAGTCTCAATGTCTTGTGTGTTTAAGATACAATTTCCTTTGAGCCTTATTCTCTCTGTAATTCATCAATCTGACTTTAAATGCATGAAATTTAATCAGAGAATCTCTAGATAGCCAGAAATTGAAAACATTAGTTATGTTTACAAAATTCCTAAACTCCAATGATTTGATGAAGTGTTTTACACTGTGCATAGTAGGGTCAATCACTGTATAATCCATAGATCTACCTTGTCCCCACCCCTCAACACACAAACATATGAAAGACCAGGATGCATGTTGTAGTTTGACTGTCTGTCTTTATACCTGTTTGAAACTTTTGACTTGGTTATCACTTTTGTACTGTAGATACATACTTCATATTTTGTGAAGCTAAAGGCTATAAAAATGATAAAGGTCAAGGTCATAACTTTTTCCAAGATCCAGGCATAGGATTAGATTTGCCTTGTTTTTTGGTCTTAAAAAATTATGATATATTTATTTCAGATCATTATGGAAACCCAAGCAGCAAAACAAACTCTAGCAGATATAGAAGCTCGACATAATGACATTATTAAGTTGGAAACTAGTATAAGAGAGCTCCATGATATGTTTATGGATATGGCCATGTTAGTAGAACAACAGGTATGTACATGTTAGTAGAACAACAGGTATGTACACATTAGTAGAACAACAGGTATGTACACATTAGTAGAACAACAGGTATGTACATATTAGTAGAACAACAGGTATGTACACGTTAGTAGAACAACAGGTATGTACATGTTAGTAGAACAACAGGTATGTACATGTTAGTAGAACAACAGGTATGTACACATTAGTAGAACAACAGGTATGTACACATTAGTAGAACAACAGGTATGTACATATTAGTAGAACAACAGGTATGTACATGTTAGTAGAACAACAGGTATGTACATATCAGTAGAACAACAGGTATGTACATATTAGTAGAACAATAGATATTTTATATTTATTTGGTATTTATTCACTCTGTTGACCCATCTATATACAAATTTTTGTACTATTTCTCTAACAGTATGCATGGATCTGTAATGAAATTGATACCATGGCTTACCATCTAGTGCAGATCTGCGTGTCTTTTTCTGATAATTGGTGGGTTGCACAATGTGCATCTGGCTTGTAGTATGGTGAATGGGCAGGTGTTCCTGTAATAGGGTACTTCCTCTCACACCTCTAACTTGACATTCCTCAAACTTTGTACAGTGGTGGTTATAGACACATTGAAGATGTACATGTGTCTTTTTGAAAGCGATCAGACAATTTTTGAAAAACTTACATGTAGTTGAAATTTGTCATTTTTATACGCCCGTCGAAGACGGGACGTATTATGGTATGGCGTCGTCCGTCTCTCTGTCCAGACCTTGTGGGCAGGATACAGACTGAACCATAAGCCCTAGGACTTTACAACTTGGTACATTTGATCACCATGATGAGAGGAAGATGTCTATTGTTTTTCAAGGTCAAGGTCGTAGTATCACTTATTAGGAAAACCTTGTGGGCAGGATACAAACCGAACCGTAAGCTCCAGGATATTATAACTTAGTATATTTGATCATCATGATGAGAGGAAGGTGCCTATCATCTTTCAAGGTCAAAGGTCAAGGTTGTAGTATCACTTATTAGGAAAACCTTGTGGGCAGGATACAAACCGAACCGTAAGCTCCTGGATATTATAACTTGGTATATTTGATCACCATGATGAGAGGAAGATGCCTATTTTTTTCAAGGTCAAGGTCATAGGTTTACTTAGTAGGAAAACCTTGTAGGTATACAGACCGAACCGTTGGGGCTAGGAGTGTAAAATTTAATACGCATATACCTTTTTCCAAGTGGAGGAAGCCTATTGTTTCTCAAGGTCAAAGGTCAGGGTGGTTGTAGCAGGATACAAACAAAACTGTTGTGGCTAGGAATGCCAATACTTTTCTTTTTCAAGTTTAAAAGGTCAAGACTGTTAGATGGCATGCTTCACTTGATAATTTGGTGCCAAGTATAGCTTGTGAACTTCCAAGTTATACTTTATTGAAGAGATATTTCTATATAATTTGAGATTCTCCTGCAAAAAAAATGTTGATCTGCCTCTACAAAAATAGTTATGTTCAATATTTTTGACCATTTCAAACTGAAACTAGTTACTGAAATAAACACATGAAATCAAATTGTATGGAGTATCATTCTGCATGATCTGTCTTCATTATACATTTTATGGCTACAAGTGTGTAATGAGGATCCTCTCCGTGGTGGCACTAGAAACAGCCATTGCTATTGTAGCTCACAGAGGACAGTGCTAACTTCACTAAAATATGAATCCCACTAAAATATATTTTCCTTGAGCAAAATCTACGGGCGTATTATGCATAGATGGTACCTATTTCGTGTAGGTCTTTTGTCAGTTAAACTGGTTAATGATGAACGCACCATTCTAAAGACTCACACAAACAAAGGATATTCAGAAGGTTATTGATAATCTGGATGGACTGAAATTGCAAATGAAATGTAGTATAAGTTTTGACGTATGCAGTAAAAACTATGTTAGTCTGCATTTTAGTATGTCAAATTCGATTTCAAAAATTGAATAAACTTTATTTATTTTTTACTTTCTTGTCTGTATTTTATGTGAAATTTTAGAAATGATATTATCTTTGCTGGTTTTATCCATATTACAATTATGTATAACTGTTCTGAACTTGCCCTTACAATCATCTAATAATTACTGATACCTTCACTTCAGCCCAACCACATTGTTATATATTAACTTGCTAATAAAGTAATTAACATTACATGTGTTTTTAGTAAACGTTTAATATTTTTGGGGTTTAATTAGGGTTTTAGGCCGAAGTGGTGATATTTCAACCATATATCGTAAATGGTAATTAATAAAATCAGTAAGCATTAATACAGTGCCACACCAATGATATGTAATGTCATTAATGATATAGTCGTTTTACTGTCTTATTGAATAGTCAAAGCTACTAATATATGCAGGGAATTCAATTCCTTTATCATTAGACTAAGCTAAGCATGTGTTGTAGAATACAAACATCAGTCTCATGTTTGATTTGTCATAAAAAAAAAATGCACCATGCAGCAATAATAATGCACATTGAATTTTAAAAAAGAATGATATATTGGATTGATGATTTATTTGACAGGGAGAAATGATAGACAGAATAGAATACAATGTAGAACAGGCTGTGGATTATATAGAAACAGCTAAAAGTGATACAAAGAAAGCTGTCAAGTACCAGAGTAAAGCTAGGCGGGTAAGTCAGAATTCAGCCAGGCACCACTATTATCATTTGTTTCGAGCTGTAACATTTCTTTTATGATTTTGTTTTGCTTTGATTTGTTGTTATTATATATACATATGTATATATATATATATATATACATGTATATATATATCTTTCTGAGTTTAAGATATTCAGAGTCGGTGAGTGAAGTGAATCACAACGTTTTTTCCCTGGTTGGATGGTTTTGATTTGAACCTAGGAATGTTTTAGTTTTTAAGAGGAATGAAATTTTATCAGAAATTTCCAGAATCCCAGAAGTAGGAGTTGAAATCCTTACAGAGAATGTTTGTGTTAATAATCTATCTAACAAGGATCACAAACAGCCTAAACCTACCGGGTCTTGTTTTGATTTCGTTTGTTAATAGTGTTATAAGAAAAGCAATACCTAGAATTCAATCAAAGTTTCAGCTAAGATAAGCCTCAGGACTGGAATCAAGTTAATTGAATGGACTTGGTCAATGGTTTCAGGACTCATAACTTTGAACAATGCTTTGATTAAATGAGGAGAGGCTTGGTGGTGGTTTGCCTTCTCTGAACGCTGTAGTTTGGTGTAAGGAATGGTGGATATAAAGAAGCAGTTTTCACCATCCCTTGAGATTTGCTTTAAACTTGTTTTATTTTACCGGCATTTGCTTCTCATCAAACGTTTAGTATTGTGCGGTCATGTTATGGATCTGCATAATTCCCCATACAAAGAACTGCAGATAGTATAAACGATTAATTACCAGTAATGTATGTGCTTCTCACACTTTGATTTAATTTTGATTTCTTTTTCCTTTTCAGAAATTAATAATGATCATCATATGTGTTGTTATCTTACTTGCTGTAATTGCGATTATTTTGGCTACCACCCTGGGTTAATGCTGCATGTTTATGAAATCAGCACAAACTTGATGTGGACTCTTTTATACAAATGGATCATTCCCATTGTGAGGAGCTACTGCATGACTTAACATGTATGTCTCATGTATTGACAATGTCCACAGCAGTGATGATGTACCTATAATTAGAGACTGTGTTCAAAGCAACGATCCAAGGCAGTTTTAACAATTATGTAGAGGGGAAAAAACATTTGATTTTATGCCGAGAAACTGCACCCTATAGATGTATTTGTTTTCTTTCTTTGTCTTCTAGAGAATTGACACAAGACATAGTATTGTAGCATGATATTTCCTAATTTAGAATTTTCTTGTATATAGAGACTTCTTTAGTGTGAAGCTGACAAGATTCTGAATTAGCATTGTTGTTTTAACTATAAATTATTTCAACCTAAATCATTCCTACTTGATATATATGCGAGTAGCACTAGAATATACAGTGTTGATGTGAATCTGGTGAAATCTTTCACCTCTATTTCATGTTTTTTTTAAATGAACTTCTTTAAATAAAACATATTTATTAAACTGTTTTGAGTATGTTTATTTCATTTTGTTTTGATATATTTATTCCTCAGGGTTTTGTATCTGCCAGTTCAGTCATTTGTAATACATAATAATGTAAAGTTTTGATTACTATACACACACACACACCCCCCCCCCCCCCCCCCCCACACACACACACAAAGTAGAGGGCTATTTTATGGGTTTCACTCCATTTGTCTGTTTGTTCATAGATGCATTTTGTCTAGAGATTTTGATGTACTTTATACCAGATTTCATGAAATGTTGTATATTATGTAAATTAACTTGTACACCTGGTATTCTCAGATTGATTTGATTAAGAAAGCTTCAGCTATTTGTAGTTATTCTTATGATATTTGTTTACATTCTGCCGTTATCCTTTCCCACAAACAACTTTTGGGGTGTATTGGGTTTACCATGTCTGTCTGTCTTTTCATTCATCCATCTGTTATTGGGACAACTAATTGGTTTTACCGAGTAAAATGTAGAATAAGTTGGTATCTAGTTACTCGGTTTTGCATTTCCTCCTTTTTACACTATGAATATTGATAAAAATCCAAGTCAAAGGAATTCAGTTAAACTTATAACTCAGACTAAGTTCAGACTTGTAACCAAGTGAAACATGAATAGTGTTGAGACTCGTGTCATCTGGTCCTCAGCTATACAGTATTACAGGTCTGCCCCTATATGATTAGTGTTGAGACTCGTGTCATCTGGTCCTCAGCTATACAGTATTACAGGTCTGCCCCTATATGAATCAAGAGTTCCCAGAGCATGCTGGTCTACCAGGAATCCCTGGTAAATTTTGAACATGACAGATAGAATTTAGATTTTAATTAAAATAATAGAATTGGTAGATTTTAAATATAGATGGTCAAAGGAACTTGGTGTAGCCTGTAACTTGTAATCAGTGAAACAATTAATTATAAAACTCATGGCTTTCTGATCTTCAACTCTATAAAATCTCAAATATACCCCAAAATAGACGAGTCCCTTTGGGGATATTAGTCCTGTTACGACAGGTATATTTTTGTCCAGATAATGTTGTAGGCTAGTCAGTCTTGTGATTGTAAAGAATGAGTTTCTTTATATTGGGAGAATGTACACAAGTATCAGTATTTGATTCATTGCATACATGTTGAGGTGAATTTAATTAACACATGATTTTAAAGATTAAATCTTTTTGCAGTAACATTTTAGCACAATGTCATGGTTACGAGTATAAAAGTTAAGAGATACTTGTCACTAGCCATAACCGAGGTCATTATTAAAATAAAAAACTTAAAAATTGAAAGGTGGTATAGTTCATTCTTGACACAAATGTAGACTTTTATGACCTTGAACCATGTCATTTTACAAAGACACTGCAAAACTGAGGGCCAAGACTTTGAAAATGAGAGACATTAGAAGTTCATATTTGGCACACAAGTTGCTCATGACTGGATGATGAAAAAGGTGAAGATAACAGTGATCAATCTTATGAATCCTATAAACAATACCGAAATTGGGAACACGGCAAACACAGACTTTAGAAACACCAGAGATGGGATCAGGAATGGTATGTCTTGAACTGGACCAGGTCACTAGTAAAAAGGCTATGTGCAAGATCACAACTTTGTTGTGGGTGATTCTAGAAGCTTAAACTTGGCACAATTGTTGCATTTTATGAATTAATGTGTTATAATTATGGTCTTGAACCGAGGTCAATTGCTTGAAATAAAAGTCACTAGTTAAAAGTTAAAAATATTTGTTTAAGCCATTATTTTGTTATACAGTAATTGCAGACATGTTACAAGTAATGCTCATCACTTGAGATAAAACAAAAACATAACAACCAACATCTAGTTTTCAGATTTCAAATTGTGCAATTTTCATATAATGCAATTAGTAGTGTATTATGCTATGACACTATCATCTGTTTCAGCCCCAGGGAATGGGGTTCAAAAATTTACAAATGCAAGGGTGGGTGGAGGGTTATTAAATAATGACATATAAAAGGATATTGCATGTAAATATGAATGTGGTTGAATTTGGTGTATAGTCACATGCATATCACTCATGGTCATAGCAGTAAGGGTTTGATGTGGCACTGGGATTCAAAATCAATCCCAGAATCACCTGGTCACAGAGCAATCACTCTAACCAGTAGACTGCCTAGATTAGTCATTCACCATGTATATAAATTTTGTGACATGATGACAGGAAGAGACTAAGGAAAATATCGTCTTCATAGGTGGCATGATTGTTGAACTTCACAGCCTGTTTGATAAAAAATAATTTTTTGATTGGTATTTGTTAAGATGGTGAATGCCAAGATTGACAAAAGCAAAACAAAAAACAAAAAAACCGATGGATCTCTATTCAAAGAATTGTTTCCAGGTCATGTGAGTCACTTTTGTCATATGTTAACATTTAAAAACATTATCAGTTAACTTTTAAAAATACTACTATCCCAATTTTTGTCAAATTTCGCATCTATAAGGTAAGGACAAGAAAAATTGTGAATTAATTTGTGGTCTCTGGTCACCTATGTGCAGAGGAGTGGTCCAAAACCAAAAGATATACTGCATACAGGGAAATACTCACCCTCGTTTTATTTATAACCATGTCAATAGATGAATGTAAATCTGGGCAAATTAATCTTGTTTATTTTCTCTCTTTTAACACAGCTGTGCTTGGGCAAATTCAAACTGGGGCAGAACTGTTTGCAAGTATAGAATGGCAAAAAAATTAATACAATTGAAAATAACCATGTATACTGTAATGCAATCTGTAAAATTTGTTTTCATTATTTTCGAGCTTAAGCCAAGTCATGATGAACAGGAGTCCTCTACTAAAATTATGAATCTCATGGTCAGGACTCCAGGTGTTAGGGTGGGACTCTATGGCTGGTATTGTAAAAATGTATATTTCTTCTTTCTTTTTTTTTTAATTTGACTGCTGATTATCAAACAACCACACCAATAAGAAAGGCCTCTGTGAAAATAAAGTTCTGGTGTTGGGGTGAGGCTCTTGATCTTGGGGTCTAGCTTAACGATGGGAAAATCCATGAAATATTAAAACATCTGAAGAACATTATTTTGGTGCATAATTATATTCAACAAAGTGGATTCTAATGAAACGATCAAACATCGAAAAATACAACTGTTATTATCTTTTTCTCCTTCAATTTAGCAAACGTTAGTTTGCGGATGGAAAGTTGATGTCAATACAGTAGTGACTAAAACCCGGTTCGGTCGCCTATTTTTTTAATTTTTTTTTTTAATTCAATAAAAAAGAATATGTGAGCCTCATTTCTCGCATCGTCGCAAGCCACACCGTTTAGAGGTAAGGGTAGGTACTACCGGACTCTGTAATCGTGGCTAGCGACGATGCATTTCTCGTTAATTTTGATCATATCATTTCCTACATATGTAAAATAATACAGGACCGGTGGGGTAGACAAATAAAAACAGTACTAAAAGCCGGCCCAGGTCTTGTCATTTTTCCTTTAATATTTTAATAGTTTAATCTACCTTTTACGGAATTTTTTTTCTCTCTAGTATTTATTTCAATTACAGACAGACAAACAATCACTCACATACACACATGCACATCATGGTTGGAAGATATGACAACAAGATATTGTTAGATTATTACAAACACGTATCTTCAAATAAACATTTCCAGTTCCTGTTTTCATCACATTAATTTCGTTCTTTGTTTTATACATTTTTATTTTTCAAATTTATAATGTTCTCAAGTACTTGACTACATTCTGAAATAGTAATTTTTCATTTGGAATATATACCTTTTGACAAGCAATATTATAAGATTGATGGTTTCATCTTCTCTAGGAAGACCTAGTATTACTGTAATTGCATCAAAATTTAGTCGTTTTATAGATTTTTCAATATCCATTTTTAAAGCGCTAAGCGTTGCCGCGCTTTATTGTCGCCAGTTGGATTTTCCTTTCGTCATCACGTCTCCGGTTTATCACCATCTCTTGGCAAATTTCAATCTCTACCCAGAGTTATCGTTCCTTACACTCACTTGCACCTCTGTAAACGTCTCAAGGGTTTTACAAGATTTTTGTAAAATGGCACGTATGCTCATATAAAGTATGGTTTTGACTTCAGTTACAAAAATATACGTAAATAAATAAATATTGAGCAGATGTTAAGTCTTTTTGTGACACAAGAAGCATTGATTTGGATTGAAACGTAGATATTGGGTAGTTCTATTGCACCAGGCCTATAGATAGGTACATGAAGAATATATAGTAATGGAAAAAAATATACAAATAGTTGCTTGTCCTACATTTTCCATATATTTTATAAAATAGTTCTTAGTTTTATTAGCCGTAAAAAAGTGGATTTACATGTGGAATAACATTGCTCATTTTGAGACGTTAACAGAGGTGTAAGCGAGAGCAAGGAACGACAACTCTGGATAGAGATTGGGCAAATTTATGCATCGCTGTAGTAAACAAGTCGTGTTTAAAGTAGTCGTAATTTTGCAACCGATCTAGTATGGGGATAACATTCATATCCACAGGGGCATTTTTTTCTTCTTCTTCTGGAAATACAATTCGTTGAACAGTGGATAAAATATGTATAAAAAGGTGACATTTTTGTCCTCATTCTGGGGGAAAGTGAGACACAGATGCAGGTCATTCTTCAGTTGAGATTCCCGTTTGAATCTGCGTCTGTAATGATTAAAGTGATGATTAAGTAATTCAATAAGAATCTGTACATGAAACCGTTTTCGCTAGGGTGCCTTTGCGTTGTTACCGTTACATAGCGCTTGGAGGTCAAGAAAATTAATACTTTTGCATGGTGCAATCTATAATTAGAAGCCACGTCATTAAGCTATACACAAGTCATAAGTAAGTAAGTAAATTTAATTTAAAGTCGGCACTGTGTACAGGTAACAACAAATAACATGATCTTTACAGAGCTCTTAAACCGACTATGGGGGTAGTCATGCGGGTTTTCCACTTGTGTTTTGACTGCTGTTCCGACTCAGTAAAAATGTTGTCCAACACAGCAAAAATGTGTGCAACACAGTAAAAAATTAACTGATCCCCGTCGATCGTGAACGAGAAAGAACTTGTGCACGATTATGTTTTGACTGCGAAGGACAGAGATCGGTGTCTCAGAGGGACGATATTGCGTAACTGATTACACCTCCCCCGATCATATATGTATGTAGGTCATGCAGGAATTTAGAGGATGCAACGGTGTGACTTAGGCTTACCTTACTATATCTAAACGACCAAGATATTCTTCAGAATCATCGTCAACACAATCAAATTTGATTTCGTTATTTAGTTTCAAAAATGAGACTGAAAATAACGATCTTGGGGGAGGGCAATTAAAGGTACAAAATAATAGATCTGCGTTTACAGAAGACGATGCCCCGGTTTCAAGTCTTCAAAACACCGCCTGGAATTTTACGAGGGCTGTTTACTGAAATACATTTGGTTAGAATAAGTGTTAGATAAACATTGCCATTGTGTCAAGCATGAATGTAAAATGGTTTGCTGTCTACAACACGCTACACACAATGAAAAGTAATCGTGTTTTCAATTTGTTTGTACTTCAAACAAACAATTGACAATGACAGGTATATGCTAAATGTATTTTCGAACGTACAAAGGATGAAGGAGGGGAAGGGGGCATGGATTTACTGTCGTTGTTCCCTGTCCCCACATTTTGTTTTCCTTGAACGATCTTTTCATATAAAAAATGCATTTAGTTTTTCGGTGAGATGCCTCTTCATTACTTCTAACAGTGGTTTGAACATTACCGTTTAAAAATTACTTTTGTAAGCTTGGGATTCTCATTGAGCTTATACATTTACATGTTGTAAATATTATATATTTATTGCGAGTCACTTCTGTTAGGTTTTTTTTGATATTAGAACTCCTACACAAGCTGCGAATCTTATGCTTTTTTTGCTAAGGTTATTTGCATTTTCATATAAAGAACTGTTTTATAAAATTAAAACAATAGCAATGTGTATTATATCTCATTCAGACAAACGGGTGAGTTTCCTTTGCAATATGAATATGAGCTTTTACACAAGGAGTGTAATACACACTGATGAGTACAGTGTTTAATGTACCTGTGTACAAACTCTTGGAGGTTTTTTTTTTTTTTTTTTTTTTTTTTAGATCTACGTATAACAAACAATCACTACAATGCATAAATGTAAATCCATGCATATATGTTTGTCTCATTTATCATACTCGATTTAGTATATCCTCTTGTACTAACTTTCATGTTAAAAATGAGCTCTTTCCACTCTTGTTGATGACACAGCATTCAGTTTCAAAGTTATTAGTAATGCACATGTATGATGAACATCTTTTTTGAATAACTTCCTAAATTTTGTTTTCAGTTATACATGTATTTATCTGACTTATTTGGATTCTCTCCAACCTGATTTTGAATTGAAATCAACTTCATTATTGAATCTGTATGAATGAAAAATAATTCCACTTTCATGATTTGATTGCTATATACAGATAATTATGCACTGGATTCTGTAGTACAAGTCATACAAATGCATGTTTATGTATGTATTTAAATGATTTCTGGTGAGGTGATGAAATGGATGTAAAGTGTTTCATAGACCTGCATTATTGGCGTGTTTTGACATGAATATATGTGGCACTTTTTAGTTAGAGTATGTGGTTATGTGTATTTTTCTTTTTTGTCCAGTTGTTTGTTTGTTCCTTTCTATTATTATTTGACATACATGTATATATCAAACTATTGATTTGTTTCATTTTAGTTGTATTCTAAAAATATTTCATACACTATTAAACTGGAACACAACAGTAAGTTAGTTGCGTAATAACAATTAATACCTTTTACCGAAAACTACCATTACAACTGTTTTCACATTTTCTACCAAAACTTGACAAATTTCCAAAAATATTCTTCTCTACAACATCACATCTGTAAGAAGAAAAAAAATTGCATAGTCATGTAGAGCATTTCATGATCCAGGGTGGGGGCCGGAGCGGAGCGGATCAGAAACCCTTGACTTCGGAAGATGGGTAGGGGCCAAACTGAGTATAAAGTGTTTATGTGTAAAATATTTGAATAACATAGCCTTTAATGCTATTGATTGATTGTATCTTGTTTAACGTTCCTTTCGATAATTTTTAATTGATGTGGAGACGTCACCAAGACCGGTGAAGGGCTACAAAATTTAGGCCTTTGTTCGGCGCATATGGCCATTGAGTAGTGAGGGTTCTTTAGCGTGCCACACCTACTGTGACACGGGACATCCGTTTTTAAGGCCATCTCCGAGGACCCGTGACATTCACACCTGATGCAGAGAGTTTGGTGATGGAACTGTCACTACCTGTTTTAACAACCTAGGTCTGTCGCGGCCGGGATTCGAACCCCAACCGTCCGCATACAGGGCTCTACCTCTAGACCACCGCAGCGGTGGTACATGTAATGTTATTGATACTAAATTCTGATTATAGATATTTAAAAAGAGCAGGTGTCTTTTACCAAAATTGTAAATTTCATGATCCAAGGATAGGGTTTTAGTTCCGGGTGGGACCAAAATTATTAAAGTGACAGTTTGGTGATGGAACTGTCACTACTTGTTTTAACAACCTAGGTCTGTCGCGGCCGGGATTCGAACCCCGACCGTCCGCATACAGGGCTCTACCTCTAGACCACCGCAGCGGTGGTACATGTAATGTTATTGATACTAAATTCTGATTATAGATATTTAAAAAGAGCAGGTGTCTTTTACCAAAATTGTAAATTTCATGATCCAAGGATAGGGTTTTAGTTCCGGGTGGGACCAAAATTATTATAGTGACCATTGTTGTTTTGTTTTGTTTTTTGATAAAAATATTTTTCATTTTTGATGTGAAACATTAAAAATATAACTCATTTGATGTTGACAGCCAAAATTATAACCTTCTGAATGCAAGAATAATTTTATTTTAGCCCTAAATCTGTGTTATGTAAACAAAGATTCGAGTCTTTTTATGTATACAAACAAACAAGTGAAATATTGATTTTGTAATATGAAGCATCTTAATTTTGCGTAGTCACAAATTCTTACTTTTAGATGACATATTTTACCCCAAAAATACTTGAAATGTGAAAGATATCATAAACTTTGATCGATATCCATTTCTGTTGAAAATTTCGTAAACAATAACATACCGCAATCTTTGTTTACAAAACAAATAATAAACTCTCTAAAATGAGCTTCTGTGATAATGTATAACCTTACTTTTTATGTGAAATGTTTTAAACACATTATAGACAGTAGATTTTGATCATTAAAAGTGAAAAAGAAAATTTTGGGGAAAATCGTGAGTCAGTCCTTTTAACAACATCATATAAAGTATATATTTCAAGATGTTGAAAAGTTTCAGGACATTGTTTCCAATCCATATTTGTTATTTCCTTACAGAAAATGTATTATTTAGTTGTGCGAAAGTAAAAAATAATGCATGAACTTTTTTTTTACTGTTGTTCCTGCTCATTAACAGTACATACAGAATTCATGAAGTCAGCTTAGCGCTTTTCAGTACTTTGATTCTAAAAGGGACCATAATGGTCAAATATTAGGGCAATAAAAGAAAACACGCAGAATTGTTTCAGCTTCAATTCGACATAAGTATTTGTTTCTGCCTAGGATTCTATGAATAATTATAAAATTGAACCATATTAACCTTGTATCTTTTGTAATTGAAAAATATTTTATTACGGAAAAAAGTTAAGGATGTGAACGGGCAATGAAATTGTCAGATCTAAATTAACTAACGAGGCAGAGAGCTCATATACTTATTAATATTCTGATATAGATCTGGGAACGGGGACCGGGTTTTAGTCATGGGATGGAAACCAAGGTTTTAGCTGCTACCAAATTTTACCCGTCAATACATGTATTGGTCTAGTAGTTGAGATATGGAACATTGTCTTCTTCATGTCAAATGCATGTAATTTCAGCAAATGTAATCGAATACAAATAAATTTGTATAGATATGAATCTACAGAACTCTTACGGTGTTAGATTCTAATTTGGTACATCAAAAAAATTCTGTTGGAAAAAATAACTACAGATTGTGATTTATTGATTTATGTTAGCTCTGATTGATAAACGTAACATGTGCTACCAACGATAAAGAACACTTGCGTTACATGACTGTAATGTACGAGAGAGATCACCATCAGTTTTTGCCATGATCTATTGATACCAAATCTGGTCTAAAATTGACGGTAATTGAATATGGCCCAAGAATTGACAACATCTTTGAAGCGGAAATAGTTGCTGATTATTTGCTGGAGGAAAAGGGGAGAGGGAGTATTTCCTGATGCGCGTGTAGAAACAGACAACTTCTGATATTGGAGAGGGAGTAAATTTCCTGATGCGCGTGTAGGAACAGGCAACTTCTGATATAGGTTGCAAATTTTTTCAGGTTGATACGTAAATTAAGGACGTCTCTATGTTTGAAGACATCATGAATACACCTTAATAATACACAATGAATACACCTTAATAATACACAATGTGCAGTAGTTTATGTGATAAAGTGAAAACTACTTATAGATTATTTTAAAGGCGACACATATCCGTGTTAATGAAAACAAAGTTCTTTGATGTAATTGTATTTTGTACACGATATCAGTAGTTCATACCAGCTCATTACGATGTGTCGTGATTAGGGTGCGACGTAAAAGACGGCAGCTTGCGTAAATCTGCCCCTTATCGTGGAAAGGTTAAGTCAATCTCATAACTCCTATAAAAAATACAAAATTAAGAGTAAAGCAAACACGCACCCCTTGACATACCAGAGGTGGGATCAGGTGTCTGGGAGGAGTAAGAATCCCCTTGTCGAAAGGTTACACCCATTTGAAGTGAACAGCAGGTGACTTAAGTACACATTTAAAATTGCTAGAACCGGCCGAAGCTGAAAGTAAATTTCCAGACATGAATTATGAAGGACTGCTCTGAGATTTGGGGAAAGATATCAATTCAAATATTCAGTCGAGATTAGGTGAAATACCACAAAAGACCTATGCTTAGCGCTTAGGTCCATATTGGCCAGTGAGGGTTATTTTTAAAACATATCAACACCTACCGCGACATGATACTTCCGTTTTTAAGGTCATATTCGAAAGACCTGTGATTGCCGAGCGTTTAACGAAGGAACAATCACTACCTATATTTACGTTTAAGGTTCTTACCCGAGTTAGTGGGGTAAATACTGACATGCAAAGTATCATTGCAAGACCGACATATTGCTACCACACTAAACCTCCAGTATGTCTGTCCTCTTCTATAAATGCTATCAATCTTTTGAAGTCTCCTTTGCTTAACAAATAACAGACAAACTGGTGCATATTCAGAATGAGCAAGGTCTCTCAACAAATTAAGAAAATCATTATCCCTAAACGGACACTGGGGCGTAAGGAGATGCGAAGTTGGTTCTACAGTAAATGTTTAAGTGCATCTTGACGTAAATGCTTTTTTTTTTTTTTTTTTTTGGTATAGTTATGATGGTGTCTTTTAAACATATTCATAGAATTAATATAATCGAAAGAATGCCACGAGACATACATGGACTTATTGAAAAAGAATGAGCGAGTTCATGAATGGCTAAATATAAGAAATTATTAGAGTAAAGGTCTAAGCAGAATTCGTAAATGGTAATCCTGGGCTGGTCACCAAGTGCAAAAAAACTACGTTGTCGAAAACGTGCTCCCTCCCACTGTTACGTGTCGGACAACATTGTCTTGTGAATAAGTTCATGTTTCTTCCATAAGTGAAAGTTCATTCCATAAGTGAAAGTTCATTTAATATACAGATATTTATTGAAAACAGACTTAGAGTTGTCAACAACCTTAAACAAACTACAGAGAGTCTGTTACAAGAGACGACTGAAGAGAGGTGTAAGAGGTTCAGTAAATTTCACTCTGATAAGTCTGACAAAACAATCTTTCTGTGCATAATCGAGATGACAGAGATGTCCTTGATGTTACAGAATCTTTTAATGAAGTTGACAAGTTAGACATCAATATCTTCGTACCATGAGTTGATTGCTAAAGTAACCTCTGAATGGAGCATTCACATGAAGGAGAAAGATGGCGACCCAGTGTATATTTCTTATGTGTCTAAACCCGAGAGGATAGGAAAATTGGTTTATGCTTATATTGGTCTGTTGTCTGTACTTTTACTGAGATTGTCAGAGAATGGCAAAAGTTAGATGCTTCAGATCACATGAGGATTAAATGTACTTGAAGAATGATGAACATTTACTAAGTAGTAATGTACTTCACCACAATAAGATAATGATATTGAAGAGGGGAATTTCATATAGGTCTATATTCCTTTAATTTCAATAATCAGAAACGTAGTATGCTTTACAGATTTAACAATAAGAATGTAGAGTACAAATGCTGACCTTCGCCGATTAGAGTCGAGTTCTTGACTCTTGCTTCAGACAGGATTTCATAAAGGTCGTTGTTTGTGTCTTGTATGGGTAAGGTTGTTTCTGATGATGAGACACCGGAAGCCTTGCTTTCTTTATCGCTGCTATCTCTGGTAATGGTGGATGTCAAGAGTGTTCATAAAGCTGGGTTCAGTGATAGGTCAGTACTTAAGGTCCTATCAATTTCATGTGTACACAGCTGGTCAGACACCAGTAGAGACAGATTTTGGTACAGCAGGGAGAAATACTACTCGCCCCTTTAAAAGTTGGGTTTATTTGTCGACCACAAGAAATTTTGCTTATTCCATCTCGAGAAATAAATTACCCGGAAACTCATTTCAATTTAATCCAAGAAATGGTGAATTCATAAAAGAGATGTTACAAAAAAATCAAGAGATGTTGACTTAACAGGATTCATATATAGTTTACCTATACCCAGTAAGTCTAAAACTGGAGTATATCAAGCATAAGACATCTTTCATCAGAGGTTCAGTATTATGTTAGTAAGAGCAGGAGATATTTTACCAACAGAATGACAAATATATCCTAACTAGAGTATATAGGATAAGGTGTCGGTCCAAGTTCTGCCCATTTAGATGAGATAGCCAAGTCCATGGTAACTGAGCTGCACGGTATCTAGTGTTGCTGGTTACAGAACAGTATCATAAAGGCTGGGATGAAGGCTTGATTAGTTCAGATGATTATGATAAGATGTCTAGTGGGATCAAACTCAGCCGTAAAGCCCTTGATACCACAATGGGACTTGTAGTCTGTTTTGTGAACTCTTACTATGCATTCATTTGAACCGAAACAAGAGACTTTTTTGGTTCCATGGCGTTTTTCTGGTTGCCATGGCGTTTGCAGTTAGAGTAAATCTTCATGCATTATCAGTGAAAGAATCAAATTTTAGGTATAGAGGTTTTGGTATTAGAAAGCTTCCAATTTCTAGCAAAGACTCAAAAGGCTAACTATGATATGGAACCCAATACTTGAACAAAGCAACAAAATCTGTTGATTTCTTACTCTGCTCATTGTAGATACATAAAAGTATATGGAGATTTGATTAAGTAGGATAAGACAACGGAATACTAATCTAAAGGTTTTGTATAAAACCTGCAGCTAATTTGTTTCATTTCAATATTGGTCGTTTCCCTTATGAAATATGTGTAGGATTCATTATTCAACTTAAGTTTGATTCTTGATCCTAAGCGCTGTACTCAGGTTAAAATTTCAGGTACTTCACCGTGGTGACATTTCTACGTGAGTAACAGCAAAATACAAAACAAAGGGAATTACTGAGTACCCCCTCAGATACATTGAATACCCGGATGTAAGGGGTATCTGAGGAGTATTGTCTTTCGTGACATATTTCATTTTTACAAATAAAATCAGAATGTATTTCTAAAATTGAAATATGCCAGAAAGGATAGTGTATTAATGGAAAGGAAAATAACTCCAATTGATTTCTGTCATAGTAGTAGGAGTCCGCGACATATTGCAAATTGTTCACACAGGTAAGTATATATACCTTATAAAAAGGGATTTTGCTCTGAACGCATTCAGTGCACCAAGAAGCAATATCAAGGTACAATTCAGACATGAACCCTGGGACTAGGTTGGGTTCTTTGAGTTTACATGGAGAAAATGCAATTGTTCAGACGAGCACATCTTCGCTAGTCAAGGGTTTTCGGTCCACTCCGCTCCCCATAAATTTATGTTTATGGGGAACGGAGTGGACCGAAAACCCTTGGCTAGCGAAGATGAGACGAGCAATGCAGCCCAAGGGTATCTTGTCTTTTCATGAGGCAAAATGTAGAGACATTCTAAGTGCAAAAAGGGGTTAAAATATATGAAAAGAGCTATCATAAAAGTCGTACTAATTAAATTTGTGAAATTAGAATACTTCACAGGCGCGTATCCAGAAAGAAAATGGAGTGTAAGCAAAGTATTGCAAGGGGTCTGGGGGCCTCCGTGAGGCCCCAGTGGGCGAAGCCACCGGAAGCTCCTGAATTTGTTTGTGCATAGAAACAGGGTTTCTTGTCAATTTCCAAACCCAAAAGAATTCACAAAATTTCCTCCTACACTGTTTTATTATACCAACTCACTGTATACATACATGGACTGACTTTACGTTTGTTTGGTTTTTTCTCTCTCGTTGTTTTCGACCGGTATATAATGTTACTAATAACAAAGAATATCCTAATCTGTCTACTACATGTACATGTATGATGTACATTTTTTAAAGTGATATTCGACATGGTGTTAATGATTTGAAATTCAATAAGGACTTTAAAGATTGAATGGACATAATAATGTTGATCAAATTTATAAACCTGGACTATATAATGCGGTTATTTTTGCAGCATAAATATTTCAACGGAAAATAAATCTCTCTCTCTCTCTCTCTCTCTCTCTCTCTCTCTCTCACACACACACACACACACACACTCTCTCTCTCTCTCTCTCTCTCTCTCTCTCTCTCTCTGTGTGTGTGTGTGTGTGTGGTAAATGACGTGTACGCAGTTGCGTACTTGCGTATAAGCACCTACGCGCCTGCTTTACTTTGAATTATTCTTAGTACATTCAAGGAGATCAAATGTGTAATTCTAACAATGTCAATTTGAACTTTCATAATTTTGAGTTTAAGCGCAGAGAAGTCAAATTGAATGCCATTTCTGGTTTATCAATGAGCAAATATATAGACACTTGTTTCTCTCTCGGAGTTATACTTGTTAAAGTTGTATGGTCCGATTTTTTTGTCCACCTTGTAAAACACTGTTAAATCAATCAAGCGCACGTATGTATGAAGCTATACGACATGTCATGCATTATTTTACCTGTTTTAACAGGAATTATTTGGTTTCAAATCTAATTCATATTCAGAAGATAAATAAAGTGACATTCACGTGTCCAATTCAGCCTTCCTTATCTGTGTAAAGCTGTGTATTTCGTTACTATAGTACCGTCTCATAAGCGTTTCACGTTTTTTAAAAATATCAAATACCTCTTAATTAGTAATTCCTAAAAATCTTCGTTGTTTTACACTCTTTCAAACCTAAACAAATTTAGACATTTATATGGCGTGTAAAACGTTGCTATATTCGATAATCTTGTGATGCATGTTCAATATCTTGTGATGTATATTCAATATCTTGTGATGTATGTTCGATAATCTTGTGATGTATGTTCAATATCTTGTGATGTATATTCTATAATCTTGTGATGCATATTCAATATCTTGTGATGTATATTCGATAATCTTGTGATGTATGTTCAATATCTTGTGATGTATGTTCAATATCTTGTGATGTATGTTCAATAATCTTGTGATGTATGTTCAATATTTTGTGATGTATATTCTATATCTTGTGATATATGTTCGATAATCTTGTGATGTATGTGCAATAATTGCACTATGGGTAATATGATGCAACAACGTAGTATTAAAGTAAGGACGATTTTCATTGGTTGGGAATAACGAAAGTATCCGGTGATGCAAAATATGAGTATGTTAAATATAACACTGTATGACTTCTTAGGATCTGTCCTAGACAAAGGCCAGGCACCTGAAGTATGAATACTGCTTACCCCCCCCCCCCTTTTTGGGGGGATATTTTTGCGGCGATAATTTCTCCGAAATGTGTCGATTCCCTGCCTATCTCATCCCTCTTCGATTTATGTAATCGTTTCACGCTTTTTGCAAGCTATAGAGATTGGCCTTCTACCGGTATACCCATTCCAAAAAAATCATCACGGCAAGAAAAAGAAATTATTATTTTTTTTAAAAGAAAAAGGGGGGGGGAGGGGTAGTAGCCATACTTCAGATGCATGCCTGTGGTTCATAGTCAGAACTCTGGGGTTTAAATTAAAAATTCTGGTTCATTCCTTCCTGTTTTCCTATATATCCATAAATTTAGCTTTTGTCAAAGTTTCATATGCCTCTGTTTCATTTTATACAGTATCGGATTAATTAAAGAAGTCCTTCAAAAATGATAAAGACATTATGGTACCAATTTTAAAAGCCCTACTCTACGATCATGAAATTTAGAATTTTGGCAAAGGGTTTCCTGCTTCATTCAGTGTCGATTTCATATCATTAATATTAAAGAAGACGTTACTCTTGCATCACCGGATACTTTCGTTATTTCCAACCAATGAAAATTGTCCTTGCTGTAATAGAACGCTGTTGTGTCATATTACCCATAATGCAATTATTGTACATACATCACAAGATTATCGAACATACATCACAAGATTATAGAATATACATCGCAAGATATTGAATATATACCACAAGATTATCGAATATACATCACAAGATATTGAACATACATCACAAGATATTGAACATACATCACAAGATATAGAACATACATCACAAGATATTGAACATACATCATAAGATTATCGAATATAGCAACGTTTTACACGCCATACATTTGCTTCTGTGTTATATACGTCATGTAGGGATTCCCCTCATGTACTTGAAATCGACGAGAAATGACACCAGTCCTAAAAGAACAGCATATACGTTTAAACAACGAAGGAAGAAAAAAGTTCAGATAGCAGAATTAATTGGATATGATCCATCTATATACCGGACTCCATACTTCACTGCTTGAGTTGAATAAGATACGCATGCGCAGAAGGTCCCACAACGAGCGGCAAATGTATTTATGGGTTCCAATTTTGTTTACTTTTTGAACCATTTCTTTTACATGCAAATGTTTTCAATCGTGTGATTAAGGGAAAGTTAATGACTTTTAAAACTAATTCAGCTGCATTAAAGTAATTCTGTACACTTTGGGGGAAAAACCCAGGTGAACATCGGACCATACAGCTTTATCCTTTGCAGTTTGTTTTCTGACTCTCATACTTAGAATCCAACATATGTAATAATTCATTTCATTTAAAGATTTTGTTTTCTTTGCAGAAGAAAATCATGATCATGATTTGCCTTGTGGTGTTAATCATCGCTCTAGTGGGAATACTTGGCGGTTTTCTCGGATGAAGAAAAAGACACCTGTGTAAAACTTTCTGTGAACAACTAGGACATATATTTTATTTATTTTATTGTAAGTCGTGGAAGAAACTAGTGTATAATCACGTAGTGTAATCGATCATTCAATAAATATTACACATTTCACTGCTTCTGAAATACACTGTGAACACAGGAGATAGAGATTATGAAATAATATTTGGTGATGTCAAAAACCAAATTCGTCCACCTTGATGGCGCGCGTCAAATCACAATAGGCCCATGGCAGGGCCGTAACTGCCGATGAGGCAGACGAGGCAACTGCCTCGTCTGATTTTTTGGCAAAAAAGAAAATAAAATTATATAAATGTTATATTATAGGATATATGTTTAAAATGAAGACAAGCACCTTTGTCTTTGACACCATATTACGATTCTTTACATAGTACAAATGAAACACAAACATGATAAATTGGGATTTAAAAAGTGTCATTTTCAGTCGTAAAGTCAATCGGCGGCCCCCAATCCCCTGCCTCCCCTGATTTAGAACCCTACTTACGGCCCTGCATGGGTCAAAAGCTCAGTTTGGTCACCTTGATCATTTCAACGTAGTGCTGGTTCAAGCTGTCATGTCATGACGTCAGCTACGTAACCTGCGTAGTAGCATGATGCAAAAGTTTTCCGTCTTTTTTTTTTCGTGGTATACCTCCATCCAACGAAAAAATAATAAATTCATTCCTTATCATTTAATATTTTAAAACATTGATTTATATGATAAAACATTATTTGATTTGAGTTGAATTCACGTGTTATTCTTGGACTACACTCTATGTCATTTCGAGATGGGCGTAGTAATTTATGAATACACAACTTTAAAAACTAACTAAATCCGTTAGGCCTAATGGCGACTTCCACGAACTGTTGTTTACTGTTGAGCAAACGGGTTTCTTGTGGACTGAAGAATGCAGTTTTAAAATAATGAGTTAGAGACAAGTCCTGTTGAGAGAAAATTGCAAGAATTTTGTTGAGTGGAACTGGAATTAAGTGCAAAGTTCGATGTCGGTACTAACGGAAAGCGTGGGACACGTGCATAATCAAGATGTGGGGTGCCACCGTGCCAGGTATGGTTCTCTTGAGGGTTGTCACGGCTTCCAAGTGGACAAGTGAATGTTACAGAGGGTTTTTCGAGTTTTTCAGTGAATTCCTAGGGCCGTGACAGCTGTTGTAACGTCGTACGGAAACCTTGTTTCGGTGCCCACTCATGAACATACTATGGCCGGAGTTCGAAACCATAGTCGTTAAGGACTACGATATTGCGGTATCTCTGAGGCAGTGTGCGGTGTATCTGGTATTTGGGTTTGTGACTATTCTCTTTAGAGAAGTCGAGAGGCATAGCCTTCATCGACTTCTCTTCGTAAGCATATTTTGATTCTGGAAAACGTGTAAATGCCGGAGTCGGTGACGGTTTATGCTTCGACCGACGTTTCGACTCGGATGTGCCTGGATTTACGCAATAGACAACTTGTTTTCAAACATTTAGCAGTAATGCACAAAACTGTCACAAGGAAATCAACACTTACTTGCTTTTAATCCATTTTCAACATGCCCCCTGCCCCGGTGTTGTAGTATAGACTTTTCCCCCGCATAGACTTTCCCCCCGGAAAAACGGACCCAGGATTGATTTTCTCTCATAGGGGGAAAAAGCGCCCCAGCATATAATTTCTCCTATGTACAAAGTCAGTATCTAGGGTTTCCCCTTGGGCGGAAAAACCGCCCTAGTATAGAATTTTCCCCCTCATGTTTCCGGATTTCATCGACCGGAATCTTCGACGATATTCATAAAAGAAACGAATTCTTTTTTATTTTTTTTTGGAGAAGTTTAAGTTGGGTTTGCACGCTGAAAATTTTGAATTGCATATAGTAAATACAATATGCTTCTCAGAAGACTTTAACGATGGTCAATATCATTAGGATTTTTCGTAAAAAGTAGACTATAAGATATACAATTAAAATATCTGAAAAGTAAAACAGATGCACTGAATAAATAAAAGTAATTTAATTTTCCTGTTTATTTAAATTCGAAATTTTAAATTAAAAAATCCACTAACCTCTTCCCAGCTTCGCTATTTCAAATGTTAGATACTAGTAAATAACGACAAAGACTTGAGATGTCTGCATGAATTTTGATATACCACTACACAATGTAAATAATTTCCTTTAAAAAACCCATAAGATGATGATTGTGATACACAATACCCTGCTCAAAATAAAAAAAAAAAATAAGGAGAAGAATTCCTGGGTCTAGATAAGCAAGAGAATTCTAGTAATAGAACTGGAAACGGATACATAGCTAAAATGTCAGAAGGGGGGGGGGGGGCGTAGTTGTCATTTAATGGGAAATTCTATTTTGGGACGGTTTTTCCTAGGGGGGAATTGGGCCCGGGTTAATTTTTTTCCTAGGGGGAAATTCTATGCTAGGCCCATCTTTCCGGGGGGAATGTCTATCCCGAGCCTGCTTTTTCCGGTGGGGAAAGTCTACGCGGGGGAAAATTCTATGCTACAACACCGGGTTTACGTTAACTGGTCTTGGGAGCTGTCACAATAGGGGACCAGTTAAGAGAAAAGCAGGCTGTTCAATTCAATTTTTTTATTTTGTTAACAAAGCAATATGTTCAAGATTTTTTGGTAATAAACATCGTATCAATTTATTGTGATAATAAAACAATGAGACTTTATTTTTCAACACAACGAATATACAATTTTCATTCTGTGCGGTATCAGTGCATAGCACTTCGTGGTATAAAATGGAAAATCCATTTTTTGTCGCAGTTTTCGGCGATAAGAGGCAACGAATGCAGTCATGTCATACATGGTTTTTAAGTTGAATGATTGTACAATACAACGGTAGTAAATACATTTACATAGCATATTCCCTGGAAGCTCAAAAGGCCGACATTCTCAGGGGGTGCCATTCTGTGTCATTTGAAGCTAGTTACCTTGTGTTGTTATTAGTATACAGAGGTCCTAAGTCATTTACAGAAACAAGTGCCTGTGCCGCAGGGGCATTTTTTTCTTCAGATAAGATTCCCGTTTGAATCTGCGTCCGTAATAATCAAAGTGATTATTAAGTAATTCAAAATCTAAAAATGAATAAGAATCTGTACATGAAACCTTTTGGCTAGGGTGTCTTTGCATTGTTACCTTCGCATAGCGCTTAGGGGTCAAGAAAATCAATACTTTTGCATGGTGCAATCTATAATTAGAAGCCACGCCAGGCTTTTTATCCATTTTGTTCTCAATCTATATATAAGTTCCCCTGTGATTAAGCTATACACGAGTCATGAGGGTTTTCCATTTGTGTTTTGAATGCTGTTCCGACTCAGTAAAATTTTTGTCCGACACAGCAAAAATGTGTGCAACACTGTAAAAAAAAAAACTGATCCGCGTCGATCTAGACTTGCTCAAGTCTCTATGTTGTTTTTATTACTTTATCGTTTTGTCAAAATTTTACTGTATTTCAGAAGTCTAAATATCTGCTCTCTACCATACTTAATGTCACCAAACATAGAGACTTGTAAACCCTGCACAGGGCTTATCAGCCTCTACTCCTAATTAAATCTGTCATCATGTATCCCTCTGTAGGGTGTTTTATGACCTTTCCCCAAATCAAAATGTTTTAGTTTAGCTGTTGCATTCCTAGTGATGAATTCACATGGCAGTTTCTACACTGAGGAAGTTTTTCAGTTTTATTAAGTCACCTTATTAAATCCATGTGACCATTAGGTCACCTTAGTAAATTCAGGTGACCTATTGCAATTGGTCTGCGTCCATCATGCGTTAATAATTCTTGATAACTACCATTCCAATTCTTTTCAAATTTGGTATGAAGCATTCTTGGGACAAGAGGGACATGTCTTGTAATTTTCAGGACTCCTACACCCCTGGGGTCTTAGGGCAGAGCAAAAACTCCCCAAATTGGCCAATGTTCAAAACCTTCTCTAGAACCACACGTGTAAGAAAAACTAAATGCATGATGATGTAGAACAGGAATGACTCTACCAAAATTGTACATTTCATGATCCCTGGGATAGACGTTCTGACCCCAGGGCAGGGCCAAACTTGGCACATGTATACAGTGTTTATGTGTAAAACACTTAAATAGCATCTTCTTTAGTGCTATTGATACTAAATTGAAAGTAAAGAACAGGTAGTCCTTTACCAAAATTGTAAATTTGATGATCTCAGGGGGTAGGAGTTTTGATATCAGGGTGGGGCCAAAATGGTCATTTATTAAATGTGTGAAAAATAGAACTGTTTTAAGTTCTTGATAACTATTGTTGTAATTCCTCTAAAAATTGGTATGAAGCATCTTCGGGACAAGGCAGATATAAATTGTAAATTTCAGGACTCCTGCACCCCTGGGGCCGTAGGGCAGGGCAAAAATTGTCAAAGGTCGAAAAAATGTCTCAAAATCTTCCATACAACCGAATATCGTTCATGGAAAATTAAATGCTTAGTGATATAGAGCAGGAAGTCCTCTACCAAAATTGTAAATTTCATGATTCTAGGAGGTAAGACTTTGGTTTCATGGTGGAGCCAAAATTATTATAGTGATTATTGTTTTTATTATTTTAAGGACTTCTTTAAGTTTACTGATGCAGTATAAAAATAAAAAAGCAGAAAGGAATGTACAAAAATGGTGAATTTTCCAAAGTTATATCAAGGATCATCCAAGACAGAATATTGTGTGTTAATTGAGTGATAATTGCACATTTACATAAATCCAGACACCCATACTGATAAAGTTTGTCGTAAGTATGCAAGAGAAGTCAATGAGGTGAATGAAAGTGTTTTGAAACTTAAAACAAACTATAAGCAAACAATAGGAAATATATTGGAATCCTATGGACATGGAACATCTAAGAGATTAGATTCTGGTTGAATTTTAAATCACTTATTGACAACTGATTTAATCCATATGATATGGCCTTAGAAGGTTAAATATTTCCGTGTTCGTCTTAATTCAGAGTGTTCAACTTTGTAACATTTTGGAAATTCCCATACCCATACATCACCTGTCAGCTTATCAGCGATTCTGCAGCACCACACTGCAGCATTGTAATATGATCCCTTTACCGACCGTATTCTGGTCGGTGATTTTGCAGGGTTTACAAGTCTCTATGTTTGGCATTATTAAAAAGTATTAAAAAGAGAACAATGATTATTAAACATAGAGACTTGAGCAAGTCTAGCGTCGATCGTGAACGATTATGTTTTGATAGCGAAGGACAGAGATCGGTGTCTCAGAAGGACGATATTGCGTAACTGATTACACCTCCCCCGATCATATATGTAAGTAGGTCATGCAGGAATTTAGAGGATGTAACGGTGTAACTTAGGCTTACCGTACCATTTCTAAACGACCAAGATATTCTTCAGAATCATCGTCAACACAATCAAATTTGATTTCGTTATTTAGTTTCAAAAATGAGATTAAAAATAATGATCTTGGGGGAGGGAAAAGACAAAAGGTACAAAATCATAGGTCTGCGTTTACGGAAGACAATGGCATCGAATGCCCGGTTTCAAGTCTTCAAAACACCGCCTGGAATTTTACGAGGGTTGTTTACTGAGAATAAGTGTTAGATAAATATTGCCATTGTGTCAAGCATGAATGTAAAATGGTTTGCGGTCCACACACGCTACACACAATGAAAAGTAATCGTGTTTTGCACTTCAAACAAACAATTGACAATGACAGGTATATGCTACATGTATTTCCAAACGTACAAAGGATGACGGAGGGGAAGGGGGCATGGTTTTACTGTCGTTGTTCCCTGTCCCCACATTTTGTTTTCCTTGAACGATCTTTTCATATAAAAAATGCATTTAGTTTTTCGGCGAGATGCCTCTTCATTATTTCGAACAGCGGTTTGAACATTACCGTTTGAAAATTACTTTTGTAACCTTTAAGTGCCTAGCTTGGGATTCTCATTGAGCTTATATGTACATCTACATGTTGTAAATATTATATATTTATTGCGAGGCACTTCTGTTACGTTTTTTTTTTTTCACATTAGAACTCCTACACAAGCTGCGAATCTTATGCTTTGTTGCTAAGGTTATTTGCCTTTTCATGTATTAAAGAACTGTTTTATAAAATTCAAACAATAGCAATGTGTATTATGTCTCATTCAGACAAACAGGTGAGTTTCCTTTGCAATATGAATATGGGGTTTTACACAAGGAGTGTAATACACACATGTTGATGAGTACAGTGTTTAATGTACCTGTGTACAAACGTTTGGATTTTTTTTTTTTTTTTTTTTTTTTAGATTTTCATATAACAAACAATCATTACAATGCTTAAATGTAAATCCATATGCATATATATTAGTCTAATTTATCATACTCGATTTAGTATATCCTCTTGCACTAACTTTCATGTTAAAAATGAGCTCTTGTTGATAGCACATCATTCAGTTTCAAAGTTATCAATATTGAACATGTATGATGAACATCTTTTTTAAAATAACTTCCTAAATTTTGTTTTTCAGTTATACATGTATTTATCCGACTTATTTGGATTCACATTCTCTCCAATCTGATTTTGAATTGAAATCAACTTTATTGTTGATTACAAAAAATGATTCCACTTTCATGGTTTGATTGCTATATACAGATAATCATGTACTGGATTCTGTAGTACAAGTCATACAAATGCATGGTTATGTTTGTATTTAAATGATTTCTGGTGAGGTGATGAAATGGATGTAAAGTGTTTCATAGACTTGTATTATTGGTGTGTTTTGACATGAATATCTGTGGCACTTGTTAGTTAAGTGTATGTGGTTATGTGTAATTTTCTTTTCTGTCCAGTTGTTTGTTTGTTCCTTTCTATTATTATTTGACATACATGTATGTATCACACTATTGATTTGTTTCATTTTAGTTATATTCTTAAAATATTTCATACACTATTAAACTGGAACACAACAGTAAGTTAGTTGCGTAATAACAATTGAACACTTTTGACCGAAAACTACCATTACAACTGTTTTCACATTTTCTACCAAAACTTAAAATTTCCAAAAATATTCTTCTCTGCAACATCACATCTGTAAGAGGAAAAAAAAATGCCTAGTCATGTAGAGCATTTCATGATCCAGGGTGGGGGGCGGAGCGGAACGGATCAGAAATCCTTGACTTTAGAAGATGGGTGGAGGGCCAAACTGGGTATACAGTGTTTATGTGTAAAATATTTGAATAGCATAGCCTTAATTTTTATTGATTGATTGTATCTTGTTTAACGTTCCTCTCGATAATTTTTAATTCATATGGAGATGTAACCAAGACCGGTGAAGGGCTGCAAAATTCAGGCCTTTGTTCGACGTAACGGCCATTGAGCAGCGAGGGTTCTTTAGCGTGCCATACCTACTGTGACACGGGGCATCCGTTTTTAAGGCCATCTCCTAGGAACCGTGACATTCACACCTGATGCCGAGGGTTTGGCGATGGAATTGTCACTACCTGTTTTAACGACCTAGGTCTGTCGCGGCCGGGATTCGAACACTCTACCTCTAAACCACTGCAGCGTTGGTAAAGCTATTGATACTAAATTCTGATTATAGATATTTAAAAAGAGCAGGTGTCCTTTACCAAAACTGTAAATTTCATGATCTAAGGACAGGGTTTTAGTTCCAGGTGGGACCAAAATTATTATAGTGACCATTGTTTTTAACAACATCATATAAAGTTTATATTTCAACATGTTGAAAAGTTTCAAGACATTGTTTCCCATCCATATTTACTTATAGAAAATGTATTATTTAGTTGTGAGAAAATAAAGAATAACGCATGAACTTTTTTTTTTTACTGTTGTTCTTGCTCATTAACATCACAGACAAAATTCATGAAGTCAGCTTAGCGCTTTTCAGTACATTGATTTTTCGTTGGATACGATATTCAATAATTTTTCAACCAATGAAAAAGCTAGCGTGTAACATGTAAAATTAAATGATCAGACTATCAAGTTGATGTATGACATTGATATAGCGTTAAGGAGGTATGCTACACCAGAGAAATTTGATGTGGATGAAAAGTGGAGGATATGTACAACAATATTTTGAAGTTGAACATTTTCAAATTTACTTTATTTTGTCAAAAAATACAGTTTTAATAGAAAGTAATCTGGAAAAAAATTAAAACCCCTGCTGGACTCGAACCTGCGACCTACAGTTCAGCAGTCGGTATTCAAACCTACTGAGCTACTCGGCTAGGTATTAAAATTGAAAAGAAAAAGTCAAATATTGCTGATATCGATTTTTTCATCCATGTTTTTACAGGAAGTCAGCCATTATGACGATGTAGAGTACTACCTTAAGAGGTTTCAGTTAGCTCCCTTTCATGTCTGACCAATTGTCAACGTTGATATGCCTGGTATAGAATTACATTAACAGTGACCTCACAATAACCAAATGCTATGAATTCTAGTTTCAAGAATACGACTTCTTGTCCCCGATGATGATTTTTGCAGGAATGTCGCCATGCATTCACAATAAATGAAATGGTTTATTCTTATGTCTAGGATCATGCACTCTGACTGCGCTTCACTGGAGTTTGTTCAGGATGAAATTATTGAGAAGTCGTTTGAGTTCTCAAAATGGGCAAATCAATCGGGGATAACTCTAGTACTGATAAGAAACATGAACTCCTTAGTACTGTCAAAACCAGATCTGGGTCGGGATATTAGACGAGCGGCGATAAGATATTAGGGAAGGTCCTACGGTACGCCTCCACAGTGGACGTATCTCCAGCAAATTTATTTTTCTGTGCCTTCACCATTCTCTACCATGTCGAGTATTCGACAAGAAAATTTTAATGCATCATTCCAATTTGACTTTGAAACCCAGAGCCATAGTATATGAAATCTGGAATCAATCTATCCGGTAGTCAAGTTTATTTATTTTGTTGATACAAATGAATTGTAGAAAAATAAAATATACAAAATAAATCAAATCACAATGTGCGACACGACAGAAGTGACATGCATGAATAATTACATATTACGATGTTACATGTATTTACAATGAATTAACTACATATTACGATGTTACATGTATTCACAATGAATTAATTACATATTACGATGTTACATGTATTTACAATGAATTAACTACATATTACGATGTTACATGTATTCACAATGAATTAATTACATATTACGATGTTACATGTATTTACAATGAATTAACTACATATTACGATGTTACATGTATTCACAATGAATTAACTACATATTACGATGTTACATGTATTTACAATGAATTAATTACATATTACAATGTTACATGTATTTACAATGAATTAATTACATATTACGATGTTACATGTATTTACAATGAATTAATTACATATTACGATGTTACATGTATTTACAATGAATTAATTACATATTACGATGTTACATGTATTTACAATGAATTAACTACATATTACGATGTTACATGTATTTACAATGAATTAACTACATATTACGATGTTACATGTATTTACAATGAATTAATTACATATTACGATGTTACATGTATTTACAATGAATTAACTACACATTACGATGTTACACGTATTTACAATGAATTAACTAAACATACTGGCCTGTACACCTGTATTATTATCACAATACAAAAACATGTATTTTCAAAGTAACAAGGATATTTCGCGATGAGAGACGGATTCGAGGGGAAAGTGATTTTCTAGTGAAAATAATTCTTAATTTACTCTGTAAGTAGGAACACTGAATAATAATTTTTTTTACAATATGCATTTTGAATAACAAGAGAAATATGTAAATTAAACTGGAAACTGTTCACAAAAAATAAATAAATAAAAAGATGCATGTCATAAAGACAGTAAAAACCACATCTATATGTAATGGAATTTTATTTTAATACATTAACAACACTCATGGGGTTAATTTGATTGTACAATCTTTTACTGTATTATTTCTGCTCTTATTGTAAAGTGCACAGTTACTTAGAATTGTATTTGGCCAAAGAAATGCTGCTGTGTAGTGCCGAGGCTTTCCAGACTCACGTATACTGACTGGGAGTTTATGCCCCCACGATTGAGGTCTCCGAAACTTATTGGTGAATCAATCTTAAACAGCTTCATCGCTGTAAAATATACAATGACTGGAGATTGAGCCCGTTCTCACGTTTAACGCTGAAAATGTAGGTCAACTGCAGTATCTTACAGATATCAGGCATGCAAATTTTTCATCTTCAAAATTCAGGTCCATCGCAGAATCTGAAGTAAGCTCTATGTCATCTACCCTTACCGGCTGTATTCTTCTTCATTATGAAGGAGGGGACGAACAGGGATAAAGGAATATGCCACCGACATCATTCGCGGAGAATGATGAATATAGTTAGTATGCGGAAATAATTGAAGAGACAATTTTTTTGCTTTTTCTTCCCAGAAAAAGACTAGAAAGCCCCGGTGCTACACAAACATCCAGTGATATACATGCTGAAGATATATCCATCTCTCAACCTATGACGTCATTCTTTTTGTTTCGAAGTTCCATTTTTTATCAGACCTGGATTTCATGCTAAGGTTTTACGCAGATTTTGACTGCTCAAATAGAAGAAAACTTAAACTTAAGTTTGAGAATTTTTTCGAGAGATCCAAGCCAGGAATGGAGAGTTGTGAACAGTGAATTACCCTTAATATTTTTTCTATTAATTCAAGGACAAACGACACAAACAAACACTTTTCTCAATTAGTAAAAGAATTCCATACATGTACATGTGAATTCAATGCATAAATGATATATTCTACAGTGATTTGGACTTGTATGTCTGCGTATTTACATAAATGTATTCCAGCAATGAAAATGATTAAGCAACTAAAAACTGGGGCTTTGAGCGGGATAATAAACAATGCTTTTTAGGGTCAAAGTTCCATTACTTTTATGTAGTTACGCATACAACATCCCATATTCTAGTATAATAACTAAAAATGTGCAGTTATTACGTGGGAATGCTGGAGAAACTAATATTTTACGCAATTTCTGAATCACTGATTGAATACTTTCTGTAAACACTAGTCAACTGAAATCACGTCTAATAAATTAACTGGCAGACTCGTTGACATTCTGGAAAAATAATTGCCCACGTGATTAGTCAAGACACAAAACATCCAAAAACAAGTGACTTTTGTTCAGATTCCACACAAATGAAAACATACATCTAGAGCAACAGTTATTTATCGAAGGAACTAATATAGTACATGTAACAATGATTATAGTTCGAAAATAGACCAGTATCTGGTATTTATGTAGTAACAATGATTATAGCTGGTAAATAGACCAGTATCTGGTATTTATGTACAATGTAGTAACAATCATTACATCTCGTAAATAGACAAACATCTGGAATTTATGAAGTAATGTTCAATCATTATAGTTCGTAAATAGACAAGCATATGGTATTTATGTAGCAACAATTATTATAGCTCGTAAATAGACAAGCATGTGGTATCTATGATCAATTTACAATTTTCCCCCTCGTCAGTTCTTATTTTCTGTAATTTGATAAACTTCAAATGTGTAAGTCCACGATGTGACCGTACTGATTGATATTCTAGACGATTTCAAAACTTTCTCCCTGGTAATCTTGGACTTACATTTCAGAAACATGGCTTTATAATAATTTCCAACTCTTCTATTGCAAATGAATGCAAAAAATATAAACAACCCTTGCGAGCAATTAAATATGATAAACAAAAAACTTAACACATGCAATACCGTGCAAATTGTGAACGTTGGGGTTGTTGCAAAAGCACTGACGATAGAGGAAGCCAGACCGGAAATCCAAGTAAACCCCATCATTGTGGACATGCGCACGTACAATCTGACATCTGATTTTCCAGTGACGTGATTTAAAGAGGACCGCCTTGTTTTGATGTTTGCAAGTTTCAAAGTTTTGCGAATACAGTAAATTGTTCTCACAAACATGACGCTATTTGAGAACAGAATGATAAGCATTGGAGACCCAAAGGCGACAAGGGCAGCTACTGGCTCCTGTATCCAACAACCTAAATTTTCATCCATGGACTCCATTCGTCGTGATATAGTTGTGTTCTCCGAGGTATCACTCAAGGTATGGTCCACAAAACCATTAGACGAAAGAGAACCGCCGCCATACTTTATTTTCACATATGGCAATAGATCTGTGTAGTCAATAACTGCGCAAACAGCCACGATTAAAGCTGGTGATCCCCAAGCGTAGAGAGCATATCGAGGAAGGTATTTCTCTTTGCTTCTTACTCGTGTGAGGATGCACTTGTTGGCAAATGTTTTGTATAGGTCATACGACATCACGTTCATCCAGAAGAAGGACGATAAAAAGAGATAATGAAGCATCATGCCGATGATAGAGCACATCCAATCCGGCTTTGACACCCCCGAAACGATGAAAAGTAGCTCGGCAAGAAAAAGAGTGAAGGTTAAATTTGCAGTACTAACACCAGGTAAATTTCTCATTTCTTTAAAAATAAGATATGTAAGCAATGACAGGAATGTGACCACGGTTGAAATAATCCCTAAAACAAAACTCAAGTAACTCTCAGCCACAATGACATCCTGAAATTCCATACCACACGACGTTTTCAGAATACTCGAAGAAACACCTTGACTATATATACATATCCTGATATTGTCGTGTGTATCGTCTACATATTCATACCTATCAGAATCAAATACTTCTCCTTCGTAAAAAACCGAATTGTTAAACAATTTCTCATAGGAGGTTGAATTCAGAGTAAGCCTTGCGCATTCACCGTTTTGAATACGGGGCGTATCGCAGAGAAAAACTAGAGCATTTACTGTCACATTGTTAATGTTTCCAAATTCACCCAATACATAAATATAAAAATCGTACATATCAGGTCCATAGAATTTCCCAGTTTCATTCACAAATACACCATGGATCATTCGCCCGGTTCGGGTGTCAGTTGAATTCATCATATCCACTTCACTTCCCTTCTTCATGATTTTGGTTCCATGATTGCACCACGTGATAAGATGGTGCGACACATTGTGATGTTTTATTTCAGTTATCTCGAAGTCGGAACCATTCAGTTCTAAGCTAAAACTTTGAGTTCTTATCAAATGATTCAAGTTATCCACCACACTGGTCAGAGAAGAACTAAATTTCCCTGTCTTTTTCATGTTCTCGAGGAGATCAAATTTTAACTCTACGGTGTACAGCGCTTTGTTGGAAGACTGTTCTGTGGCAGTAGAAGAGTCGTTGGATGTATCATTTTTGAATAAATATTTGGTTGTTAAAATTCCCGAAGAACTTCCTTCGTTTTCATTAAAATGTTTGTTACCTGGGTGAGCAATCTCTATCATTTGGGACTTCGTCGTGCCGTTACGAATTACAATTGTAAGGTTTCTAATGCGGCTGGAGGTAACGTTCAAAACAAAAGCAATCTGTTCAATAAGCATTGTTTCTGCATTGTCTTGCTTTAAAATTAACATGTCCTCATTACTAGCATTAAGTCGTAATGTCAATGACAACATCTCATTTGCATTTTTCAGTTGTAGTAAGGAATCTTCTGAATTAAGAGATATAGGATTGGGTTGACAGACGTAGTTTTCTAGATGGTAACCCTCATCACATGACACCTCGCGGCAGTGGCTATTGTAGTACACCTGGTTTGGGGGACACGAGACTGTTTCGACTGGGTGCGTAGTTTCTGTGCTGAATATAATGTGACCCTCGCCGTTTATTCCAAAATTAATCAAAATTTGAAACGAGAGCGGAATTTTTGTTTCTCCGTCTTGCTTTGGGTATATTGGCACGTTACGTGCGCGGTTCCTATGAACGTGATCACTAATGGGGGTATGACAGTGTTTAATAACATTCTGATTATAGGGGAATATTTTATTCGAACACATTGCCATATCATCCATGTTTTTCAGAAAATTGATGGATGTATTGATGGAGCCATCCATCAGTTTAAGATCAGGTATATCATTAAATGTTAAGTCGGCGGTCCAAGAACTTACATTGTGTGCTCCATGACATCGTGAGCAATACACATTTTTATACACAATTCCATGTCGATCCTGGACAGGGATATGCTGAAGATCTATTATACACTTATATCGCTCTTCCAATAAAGTATTATAATTCCCATGACACAAGTATTGGGCTTGTTTGTCGCTGGAATGATGTGGACACTTGGTCACCATATAAATGGGTTTTGGTGAATACATCGGAAAATCGAGACATTGTCCGAACCTTTTGTAAACTAACTGAAATATCATCTCATCGTGAAGGGACGTCTTTTCTTCCACAGCTGGGGGAGACTCCTGGTCAGCAGCAGACGTCTGTTCCGCGTCCTTAGTTTCGTGCAGCCTAAAAAATTCTCTTTTGAACGAAAGCCGTCTGTTTGACTCTTCCCTATCTCTACCTTCTCTCAGTCTATGTATAACTCCTTGTAATTTTAACTTCAGATTTTTCATGCCGTCATCCTGTGGTTTATTTGGCGAGTTGAATGAGGTGTAGGTTGTCGATACAGGGGGGTTACTTGATAAGTGGAAACACTGAACAGTAACCAACACGAAAACAAAAAATTGCATCGTGATGCAGAGATCATTCATGCTGATAGCAGTCAGTGTGGCTATTGTTGCGATGCATTGCAAATACACAATAATCTAAGTGCGTGCTCTCAATTGGTTGTCCGCTTATGAAATAAGATTGACGCTTCTTAAAGTTTATCTACAGTTTGAACATATGGTGAACTCTCACAAATTTGTGGCGACTACGACTTTGTCCAATAAAATGTTTATGTCAATCGGGCAGGTAAATGACAGATCCTTTTGTTATCAGAGACGGCTCTGCAATTATTGGGACTTATTGTTACAGATTAGAGCGACAATCACCGACTCGTAAGATAGCGTTGTTTGCAGTTGGTATTAGAATCAGAAGGGAATGTGGAGTGTCCATTTCTTCACTTCCTTCCAAATCGTAGTCGCAGCTTTTAGAATATTTGATTAGAGACACGGTGATATTGATGATTGTAATATCAAAAAAAAAAAAAAAGGGGGGGGGGGATTAAGACATGATTGACGTTTGGGATTGGTTAAAGAATTTCTTTCAAAGAGCATGGTACGACAAAAGTGCAACTTACTGAATATTGATGGCGTTATTATCTGTATTTCTGTGCAACTTTACAATCCTTACAGGTTGCGATTACCTATGTTTCGCATTCGATCCTCGACCCCAGCGCCGCATCAAACCTAAGGCCGTAAGCGCCATGAAATCAAAATATAACACTTCACCTAAAGCTGGTGACGTCATTACATGAGTGAAAGATTCTCAGAAGGGGCGTAAAACAGTATACAAAATTAGGCCTCCTTTATTTCAAGAAAGGCACTTATGAGAATTACTTTGGTTAACAAAACGCGGCCGGTGTTGTATAAGTAGAGGTCCAGTCAGTTTAATAATTAAGGTCCGGTCTCATGTTAAAGGTCCGGCCAGTATAAGTTTGTCATATTCAAAGGCCTCCAGAGGGCGTGCTTGATTGTGATGTTAGAACTCGATTCCGGGAATTCCAAAAAGTCTACCAATCAAGT
>NC_079164.1:51876905-51914405 GCF_947568905.1 Ostrea edulis
CATGTATGCGCAAAATATTCATAAGCAAATATCAAACTACTCCCGTAGAAAATGTGGACCTTACCGTCAACAAGCGCAGTGAAACACGACATTTCCAGATTTTCGCCGACGAAAGCTCGGTAACAGTAATGAACAAGAGGTCCAAGGGCCTAGAATCGCTCTTCTGATAAATTGTACAACCCCACCATTTCTATTCTTAGCCTTTTAGTATTCTAAATCTTTAGTTAAATCCTAAGAATTCAAAAAAAGTAGGTCAATGTGACCTACTTTTTGGTTTACACATTTTGAGAACCCAAGAAATATCAACTGACAAAGTTTGATGATTTTAAGCCAATTAGTATCTGAATATTGAAATATAGCTGTCAAATTCCAATCATAGGTCATGGTGACCTACTTTTTGGTCAGCGAACTCCTAACATGCAAGACCCATCAACTGACAAAGTTTGATGACTGTAGGTCAAATAGTATCTGAATTATATAGATATAGCCGTCCAATTCCAAAAGTAGGTCAAGGTGACCTACTTTTTCGTCAACACCCTTCAAACATGCAAGACCCAACAACTGACAAAGTTTGATGACTGTAGGTCAAATAGTATCTGAATTATATAAATATAGCCGTCCAATTCCAAAAGTAGGTCAAGGTGATCTACTTTTTGGTTGACACCCTTTGAACATGCAAGACGCATCAACTGACAAAGTTTGATGACTGTAGGTCAAATAGTATCTGAAATATATAAATATAGCCGTCCAATTCCAAAAGTAGGTCAAGTTGACCTACTTTTTGTTCGAAACCCTTCGAACATGCAAGACCCAACAACTGACAAAGTTTGATGACTGTAGGTCAAATAGTATCTGAAATATATAAATATAGCCGTCCAATTCCAAAAGTAGGTCAAGTTGACCTACTTTTTGTTCGAAACCCTTCGAACATGCAAGACCCAACAACTGACAAAGTTTGATGACTGTAGGTCAAATAGTATCTGAAATATATAAATATAGCCGTCCAATTCCAAAAGTAGGTCAAGGTGACCTACTTTTTGGTCGAACCCCTTCGAACATGCAAGACCCATCAACTGACAAAGTTTGATGACTGTAGGTCAAATAGTATCTGAAATATATAAATATAGTCGTCAAATTCCAAAAGTAGGTCAAGGTGACCTACTTTTTGGTCGACACACTCCGTAGATTCAAGATGCATCAACTGTCAAAGTTTGATGATTGTAGGTCAATTAGTGACTGAAATATATAAATATAACTGTCAAATGCCAAAAGTAGGTCACAGTGACCTACTTTTTGGTCGATACACTCTGAAGACTCAAGATGCATCAACTGACAAAGTTTGATGATTGTAGGTCAAATAGTGTCTGAAATATAGTAATTTAGCTGTCAAATACCAAAAGTAGGTCACGGTGACCTACTTTTTGGTCGACACAAACCGAAGACTGAAGACGCATCAACTGACAAAGTTTGATGATCCTAGGTTTTACAGTGCCCAAAATATGCATCTAAAATTGAAAATGTGAAATTTGAATATCTGCAAAATTCAAAAAGTAGGTCATTGTGACCTACTTTTTTTTATAAATATGTTTCAAGGCCTCAAGATGCATCAACTTACAAGATTTGATGATTCTAAACCTCTCGGTATTTGAAATAACAACTTAAAATATATCTATAAATGATAAGCCATAAAATTCAGAAAGTAGGTCACGGTGACCTATTTTTCAGTTGACGCATTTCAAGGTCCCATGATCCACCAACTGACAAGTTTTGATGATCATAGGCTTCAAAGTGTCCAAGATATGCATCAAAATTAATTTTAAAATAAATACCTGCAAAATTCAAAAAGTAGGTCACCGTGACCTACTTTTGAGACAATTTGACACAAGGTCCTAAGATGCATCAACTGTCAAAATTTGATGATCTTAGTCCTTATAATGACTAAAATATCAAAGATTTAAGGAAATATAAATTTAGGTCAACTTTGAAGTGACCTTGAGACCACGCCCTTTGCCCCAGGGTAATGCCTTGAACAATTTTTAATCTACAACATATCCTCATCCTTATGTGTAAGTTTGGTGATAATCTGCCCAGTGGTTCTTGAGAAGAAGATTTTTTAGCAACCACTACTTTTGTTTGTATTTTCCTGATTATCTCTCCTTGTTAAAGGGTCACATCCCTCTATTTAGTATGTATGAAAGCCCTTGGGCCAATGATACCCTGTAACAAATTTGAAAAAAATTGGCCAAGGGGTTCTTGAGTTATAGCCCTTTTTCTAAAAAGTTTACACACACCGCACAAATGGCCATAGCATTAGCTCTTTGAGCCTTCGGCTCAGAAGAGCTAATAAGGTACACTCATTTTGTATCTATTTTGTGACTTTCTTTATTAAAAGGAACAGTTCACTAATGTGTAACGTGCAATTACTACATAATTCAATAACTTGAAGCATGAAGCTTGCAACTGGATGTAAGAAATTTTATTTCGTATTCCGATCCCAATCGAAAGTTGTTGACAGGGAATGACGTGTTTTAATTCAATATACATGTAACATCAAACACCTTTTACATCACATTAAAAAAACCAAATATATACACACGCACAATGTTGTAGAGTTATTTCTTGTAATATATATCAATACAATGCATATCATAATTCAAATTGAATTATCTCCCTTAGACAGTGGTAAATAAATACGGTCATAATAAGAAAGATGATGACATTCAAACAGACAAAGTGACATGACTCCAAAATCTATAGGTATCTTCCTCTTCTTGTAAAGTATTTCTGTACAAAATTTGAAAACTGTACAATGAAAACTGTTTGAGTTATCATGTCACAAAGAAAGTGTTCATAATAACAAAGATCATGCCATACAGACAGACAAGGTGAAATGACCCCAAAATCTATAGGCTTCTTCCTCTTATTGTACATTATTTCTGTACAAAATTTGAAAACTGTACGATAAAAACTGTTTGAGTTATCGTGTCACAAAGAAAGTGTTGACGGACAGACGGACGGACGGACGGACAATGTGATTACTATAGGGCTTCCCACATATGCGGGGCCCTAATAAATAGTTGGGCAAAACCAGAAGTGGGATCAGGTGCCTAGGGGGAGTAAGCATCCCCTGTCGATCGGTCACACCCACCGTGAGCCCTATATCCTGATCAGGTAAACAGAGTTATCCGTAGTCAATATCGGTCTACCAAGAACGGCCTAACAATCGGTATGAAACACGTCAGATAGCATTTGACCCAATGATAGGTTGCATTGACGAACTAGATTGTTATAACGACCATAGAATTTGCAAAATGCTGACTTTAATCGAGACAGTTGAAACCCCTGTACCATCAACTTGTTTGTCAGTAGCTTGCCTCGATTTAAAAACTGATCATACGCAGAACAAGCTCTTGCGTATCGAATCAGTTGAGAGATATAAACACCATATGCAGGTGATAATGGAATATTGCTACATAAATATGGGAAGTTGACGATGGAGAAGCTGAAATCATCCTGTTTGTCATACAGTCGAGTTGCCAGTTTGCCGTTAATGTCTACTTTCAATAAAATATCTAAGTATGAAGCAGAAGTGGACGACTCTGTGGTGTCTTTTATTTCGAGCTCACAGGGATATATCGAATCGACATATGAATGAAAGTTAATATTAATAGACAAATGTCGAATTGAAGGCCACAGCAAGAAATTTTTTCTTCTCGCGTAGTAGTTTTTGAATAAATTCTGCTTCATATGAATATAGAAACAGGTCAGCTAACAAAGGAGCACAATTCATGCTCATGGGAATTCCAACAGACTGTTGGAAGACCTGATCACCAAAAACCACGAAGATATTGTCAATGAGGAACTCTAGCATATTTTTTATTTCAACTTCAGAGTACTTGTGCGTGGAATCAAAGTGGTGTTTAACATTTAGTAATTTTTGGGATGACTGATCACTAGATATGAATATTTCCCTTTTCCATTTTTGTTGAAGAAGCAACTGTCTATGATGTCAAAAAGTCTAGTCTTTAATTTATCGTGAGGAATGGTCGTGTAAAGTGTTGAAAAGTCATAGGTTTTGATGTTATTGATTTGGGAAATGTTTTGCGATTTCAAGTTTACTAAAAGTTCTTTAGAATGTTTTAGAATCCACATTTTATTAACACCATTATGTGGCATATGTAGTCGCACAGTAAGTTTGAAGTTTCTCCTTCACAGTTGTTAATATTTTCGTGAGGAGAAAAGATAAGGGGCTTGCACTATGATTCCTTCTAACCAAGTATGGAGGAAGTCTCCCGTTGAATATCCATTGAACACATCAAATGTTCATTGAATATACTGTTTTCTATGTTACACAGTTATTTCCATTGTTGTGAGAATAATCATTAGTTTTATACACTAATGAGATCTGAAAAGGCTGATGATCAGACTGTTTCACAAAAACATCTTACGACTACGATCAAACACTGTAAATATGATGCACCCTTTGTAGGGTATTTGGGTGATAAAACTTGCAAACATCCTACAGACATTTTGATGTTCTTTTTATTGCCCCCCCCCCCTTTTTTTGTTACCTTCTGGAAATTGTTGAGTTTTGATCTTAGGAAGACAATGTTTGGAATTATTCATCGACATTAAAAGGAACTAGGTTCATTTGTCGGGTTTTTTTCTATTCTTTTCTATTGACAATTATAATCAATACAATTGTAACTATTTTATTAGTTATCCAACTGTACAAACGGCCAGCTTATAGTGAAATAGATACAGATCTTTAGACCGTTAAGTATGTGACCAGTTTATTCGAACAATGCTGCGGCTTTCTGCTATTCCCTAGCGACCTAGAACAGTCGGATAAATATACGTTAATTCATTTTGTGAATTGCTGATAAAGTGAAAGCTTGTCACATTATTTGTTGGTCGGGTGAATTGGCTTGCTTGAAGTTTAAGGAGGTATACTATGTACATCGATAATGGCTGACTTCCTTTTAAAACACAAATGAAGATATGAATATCAACAATACTTGTATAATATATATATACCTTTTAATTTTGATTGTCTAGCTGGATAGTCATTCGGTGAACGTGTTGACTCCTGTAGATCGCGGGTTCAAGTCCAGCAGCAGCGTCGGATACCACACCTATTGTCTCCGTTCATACTGCGTCATAGCCGTGATTGTATGATTAAGAAAGCCCACGACTTTATGAACATTGATGTTCATATATCAACCAAAGGGGGAGTTCTCTTAATTTTTTGGATTTATAAAAACACTCGGGGATCATCACTTGGCTCGTAGCAGAATAATCCGGGGATTGCCGATTCGGAAAACCGACACAATAGGCAATCAAAATAAGTTTATTGATACAGAATTTGCAAGCATACCCTCTGTTGTTAAGGCGGGCATTTAATTTATATATTCTTAACATTTTTGTCTGTTATTATTTGTAAACAAACGCTACACATTTCATATTTGGATGCAGCCGTTGAAATGTCGAAATATGTTATCATGACTGTGATTGGTCAACAAATTCATAGATATTCATGAAAAATCGAGGTTTTCGTTGATCATACATGAGGTAGGGTTGGTACTCCCGTACTCAGTAAGCGTGGCTAGCGACGATGGTAAAGCAGGGCTATTGAATTTTTTTCAGATTACTTTCTACTAAAACTTTTTGACTTTAAAAAAAGGTAAAATTTAAAAATTTTGAATTTCAAAATATTATTGTACATATCCTGCACATTTCGTCCATATCAAATTTCTCTGGTGTGTTATTCCTCCTTAAATGTATGGGCCGCATTGTTATTGACGAATTACCTCATCTTAGGAAAGTGTCTGTCCCAAATAAAGCGTTAACACGATGACTGCTGCTGTCGGAGTTGAACTTTCCTCAGATGTAACACTGAATAGCGTATAGCCGACTATACTCCCAGAGCTTGCCGAGTCAGTAATTTAAGGGTTGAAATGATTTTACCCCAGGTAAGGGAAGGGCTATATTTGTAGACCAATGATTACTCACCAAACGTTTTAGCGAGGGAAATCATATTGATGAAAATTCTTACCCCAGGCCTTGGAGAGAACTAGGTTCGAACCCCTCAACATATTACACGATATTTTAGGAGTTTTTCATGGGTACAAGTATCAATAATGATGAATTCTTTACTATAATAAGGCAAAAATACACAAGAGCTTCATTAGATATTCCATGATATAGTCTTCTATCAAATGCACTCAGGTACCGTAGTTGTCCACAATGTTTTGCGATTAGGTCACGAACTATGACTCACTGATAAAGGATGAGGTGAAACAGCTAGTAGAAACGGCCCCTTTTTCCGTGGTCAATAAAAGTAATTCTACCGTATAAAAGTTAAATTTTCTACTTAGACGCCACAATGTTTTCTGAATAGTTTTAATAGTTCCCTTTGTTTTTTGGCACGAGGAATGTCGAAATATCAATTGATTTCTAAACCCTATAACAAGCAGTTTTCGTCATGGAACTTCTTCATGAATAATAATAAACAAACTTTATTTCGAGGATCTATCTTCCAAGACGCGAGGATTCAGTTATCGGAAGATTATTCTACAAATAGATCATGATTAATACGATGCTATCACCGTTTAAATGGCCCTAACACCGACAAATGAAGCATTACTTGAATTAGGTCGCCGTCTCGCCATTCGATTTCTTTGCGCATGACGTCAGCACATAAACACACAAAATTCCATCGTTTAAACGGCGATATCATCGTATTAATCATGATCTATTTATAGAATAATCTTCCGATAACTGAATCCTCGCGTCTTGAAAGATAGATCCGCGAAATAAAGTTGTAAGTGGTAGGTAAAGTAGCGACACTAGCTGGTGTCGCTGAATTCCCACTTTTCAATACGGAGTCCACTCTGACTCTCCCCAGCACATCTCACAATAAAAGCAGGGTAACAGAGGAATCTCGGATTAACTTTGACACTGACTGACTATGTACTACCACACTCAGCACTCATTGTATTGCTGCGCTAATGAAAACTTTAACCTATGATAAATAAAACATTATATTGTTTTATTCTAAATCTAAGCAATTGAGTAATCCCTCATTTTCCTGCTTTTTCGTCTGACATAATCAACTGATTTTCCTGCTTCAGATTCTGAAAGTCCATGTCTTTCTTGCAGCAATTTGACTTGGTATTTGTAATACTTTTCCTTTTTTTCTTGTTTTCTTCGTGCTACTTCATCACACTTCAGAATCCATTTGGCCATCCATGGTTCATATTTAGAGTGCATTAGTCGAAATTTTCTATTCATGAAGCGCGGGATTAAATGTTCTGTTTCAGTTCGTTTGTACTTGATGCCCAAAGCATTTCTGATTTGATACGTTTTTGGAGCACCACTTTCTCCTGCTTCCAGCATATTAAAAGCAATGTCCCTTTCTTTCACAACATATAAAAGGTTTTCCATGCTTACTTCCACCTGGAAATACATATAGTACCTTAAGCTTAAAAGAGCTTGCTTGATTCACTGTAAAAAGGGTACATTTTGCGGGTTCCTGTCAAATGCGAAACGAAACGAAATCTGCCGAAACGAAACGAAACCTACCGAAACGAAACAGATTGTAGAATCGAACCGTGTAATCATGATAATAAAAAATGGTACCTCAGGTCCCTGTGAAAGTTACCACATATAAATGAAATTCTCTTCCCTGTTGATGTGGTCTTTCGGGTTGACTGATACATTTTTAAGCGGTCTATCGGTTAGCATCAAACATTGTTTGAAGAAGCTGGTGTCTAAGAAAGTTGAAAGCAGGAAGACGTTTAACCTCTTTTATTTTATTTTATCTCTAACTGCTGAAGTGCGAGTACTTTCAATAATGGAAAAAAATAAATAGTATACCAAATCAGATGAATGCAATTCGGCAAGATATATATACAATCATGTATTATTAAAAATTATTATTGATATGCAGCAAGTCTAAAGATAACTCTATAACGGGGTGTTGCAAAAACGGGGAATTGAAAACGGAAAATATTTTATGCAATAATATCAGGAGGAGGTCAGCATTTTGTAAAATCAAAAGGCTTATGAACAAGGGATGCAGAAATTACAAAGAGAATGGGAAGACATACTCAGAATCCACTGTTTGATATACTACATACAAATACACAATATCCACACGTATACATAGATTTGTCTTTAGAGCAAAAAATACTGAAACATGTATTTATGCCCAAAGGTGGAGCCAACGCTGGCGACACTACCCCTCGTCTAGTGTGTTTCCTGAGACCTCCGACCTGTGAGACTGTAACCCTCCGTTCTGGATCCAAAACTAATTGCACATGGTATTCATAATTTAATCAACTTCAGATATGTACTTTGTGTTTACTCACCCACCCTTCCAACTTTTAAAACTTTGTATCAGTCAACCCGAAAGCCTACATCAAAGGGGAGGTGAATTTAATTCATATGTGGTAACTTTCACAGGGGCATGAGATACCATTTTCAATTATATAATTAAAACGGTTCGGTTATAAAATCTGTTTCGTTTCAGTAAGTTTCATTTCGGTGGGTTTCGTGTCGTTTAGCACTTTACAGGTACCCACATTTTGTTGTTGTTTATGAAAATAGATTTAAAATTCATGCTTATATTTTATAAATTTTAGAATGTCAAGAATGCTCTCACTTATAACAAGAGGCCCATGGGCCACATCACTCACCTGAGTCATCTTGGCCCATATTTAAAGATTTTCTCTATGTATTTGCATGTAAATCGTAGTATCAACCTAATCCGGGGACAATATTTTTACAAAGTTAAATCTGCATTATGTCAGGAAGCTTTCATGTAAATGTAAACTTCTTTGGCCCAGTGATTCTTCAGAAGAAGATTTTTAATGATTTCCCCAATATAATTTGTATGTAAAACTATGATCCCCTATTGTCGCCCCATTCTACCCCTTGGGGCCATGATCTTAACAAAATTGAATCTGCACTATGTCAAGAAGCTTTCATGTAATTTTCTACTTTCATAGTCCCGTGGTTCTTGAGAATAAGATTTAAAAAGATTTTTCCTACATAATTGCATGTAAAACTTTGATCCCCTATTGTGGCCCATCCTTCACCATGGTTTTAACAAACTTGAATCTGCATTATGTCAGGAAGCTTTCATGTAAATTTCAGCTCTTCTGGTTCAGTAGTTCTTGGGAAGATTTTTTAATGACCCCACCCTATTTTTGTGATTATCTCCCCTTTGAAGGGGGCATGTCCTTTCATTTGAACAAACAAACTTGAATCTCCTTCACCAATGGATGATCTGTACCAAATTTGGTTGAATTTGGCCCAGTGGTTCTGGAGAAGAAGATAAAAATGTGAAAAGTTTACAGACAGGCGGACAGACAGATGACAGACAAAAGGTGATCAGAATAGCCCTTGAGCTAAAAGGATAACTTCAAACTCTGACCCCATTGTGAGAATAACCACATGGATTTAGAAAATATAACTGTTGATGAAAAACATATGCAATAGTATATTATATGACTTACTTTCTCCATTCTCCAGGAATCTGTTAGATATAAGCCCTGTCTCTCAAGATCTGCTTCTAGAGTCATTATCCTATTTCTCTCCTTCAGAAGAACATACCTACAGTTATAAAACAAAACAGGATTGTAAAACATATATGCCCTCTTTCCCCAAAATTTAATCCATGTTTAGAAATGTGAGGTTAAACAAGAAGCCCATGGACCTAAACAGCCACCTGAGTATCACATGAAAAAAAATCCACACAACAGCATAACAGAAACTTGATCAAAAATTCACAGTGTAACGAACTCATGAAGTGGATTACAAATTGATATGCCTTAAATTATATAGATCTCACACCATAAAATAATACAGTGAACTACAGAGAAAACAATTTCTTTAATCACCTTTACAATTTTTGTTAGAATAATTCAATTGTAACGAAAAGTGAAACCTAATGCGTATCTACCCATTCAATAAAAACATATCAAATTTCAGATTCCTAATATTTGGCAGTCCCATAAATCTCGTAAAAATCACTTAACTGTAACAAGGCTTTCAGCTTCCTACATCAAAGCATGCTGAACAAGAGGCCCATGGGTGTTAGAATGCTTCTTACCATAGATAATTAAAACACGTAACTATTTCTTAACAAACCTATATAAACCTATATCGCACCTGGGCTGCGATCAAGATTGTGGCAGCTAACCTAGAGGCTAGGTATAGTGACTGATTTGTGCCATTTTACAATTTGTCGCATATTTGTTGTTTTAAGTCAAAAAGTAGTTAATATTATCATATTATCGTCTTTTTGTTATTTCGGGTTGAAAAGTCACTAAATATTGTTTTGTTGTCTTTTTGCCTTAAAATAACAAAAAGACGATGTAGCGCAAAATGGCACAAATCAGCCGCCATACTTAGCCCCTAGGCTAGCCGCTACGAACTTGAACGCAGCCCTGGTTATTGCGTTGTCCATTCAGTATTACGTAGTAAAAATTCTGACACAAAGATAATAATAAACCCCTACATAGTCAATGTTGGTTAAGACAATCACCCTATAATCACTAAGTTCCCACACCTGCACTGGGCTATTTTTTCCTCGTCTTTTAGGAGATTAGTGATGTTTGACTGATTATCCTGATCTAGCGGGGTCCATCACATCAAACTCATTGATAAATGATTATACATAATTATTGTTTATTTAACAAATGCACTTCATTAAACTCTGAAAAATTTACTTCAACAAACATTCTAGGTATCCACGAACAGCTTAGGTACAACAATCTTCAGCGACATCATAAATGAATATCGTATTTTTGGTAAACTGATCAGTGAGGCACACATTACAATTTTGTTTCCATTTCTACAAGCACCAGCACAACATATACATAAGTGTGTAGTCCAGCTACATGTTGTCACATGGCTCTAAAGCATGCGAGGCGCGGATCCTACTATCTAATAAACACTACAACTTTGCGTAGTGCAGTGTTATTTAAGCAAAAATAGAGCTAAATAAAGAGTTATAAATTAAAAAAACAACCATTACTGGCTTTTTTCTTTTTTACAATTTGATGTACAATGTTGAATACAAACGAGTTTTATACAAACGCATTATGTAAGGAAGTGGAAGTTAAAGAAAATGGTCATTATGGACTATTGTGGAGATGCAGATCATGCAGATAACCAAAGTTTCCTAAGATCCTACACTTACTATAGTAATAAAGAAAAGAGAGAATAAGGACATGAAGAAAATTGGACATTGAAGATAAGCTGTAATTATATCAGTTTTCAAATTCTTTGAAACAAGGGAACAGATTTAACCCCACCCCTTTTTATTACGGATAATGCACGCTTTCCAAGTGATTAGTGGTGTTTTTACTGGAATTCAACTGCAACGTTTATTACGTTGCCCCCGCTACTACATTATTTTGTTGTAAAAAAATTAGAGAAACATAATAACGGGGTTCCACTGTACAAGGTCAAAAGGAAAAAGTCATGGTGCGAAATGTAATAACGAATTCATATACAAAATGTGATAGCCCTACCTTAGGAGGTACTCTACATCGTCATAATGGTTGACTACCTTAAACAGTTCAGAACATATTGCCTAGGTTAACTTTTTCTTAAGAGTATCTCAAAATCCAAGATCAAGATTACAAACTTTGATAGCAAAGGAAAGGTCTTGTCAAAAAAATGCATACATGAAATATGAAAGATGTATCTCTTAACATTCAAAAGTTATGAGCAAGGTTGAAGTTTCAGTTAAAGTTTTGAAATTAGGTCAAAATGCAAGTTAAATGTCAAACATCAGGGTATCAAATGAAATTTCTTGCAATCCAGAATCTATATACAAAACATGAAAGCCCTATTTTAAATAGTTCAGGAAATATTGCCTATGTTAAGTCAAACTCAAAGGTTAAGGTCGCAAGGTCAAAAACTTTCGTACCAAAAGGTTTTGTCACAAGGAATGCACACATGAAATATGAGAGCCCTATCACTCACCATTCAAAAGTTAAGAGCAAGGTTCAAGTTTCAGACAGATGAGACAAAAACACCCCCTCGTGACTTTTGTCACAGGGGTCAGATGGGGCATAAAAAAACCTTAAATCCACACAACTTAGAAATATTTGCATTATGATATGATTTAGTGTAGCTTTGCTAATTATTGAAAAGAGTTTGTTTTAATTAATTTCCTGTATATTCCCATAAAAAACTTTGATCTCCTATTTTGGCCCCATTCTACCCTAGGTGCCCCTGTATTATTGAATATTTATGATAAACAAACTTGAATTTGTACTACCCATCCTATCCCTGGGGGTCATGATTTGAATTAACTTCGATCTACACTACCTGGGGATGCTTGCATGGGCCTACTGTTATTGAAAAGAAGATTTTTCCTATACATTCTACTGTAAGGCCAAGTAAAATTAATAAGTAGATAATCATTCAAACTTCACAAAAAAATGGGGCGGGTGGGAGGATTTTATTTTTTATTTTATATTTTTCGCCATGGTATTCTTGACCTCGAAAATGCCTTCTCTCATTGAGAAAAGGATTTATAAATCATAATTACATGTGTATTTGGTTTCTAAAAGGCAAAGTGAAACAAAGTACGTTTACGATACCGGACCGGACATAAAAATATCCGGAAATCGTAATTTTGAAAAATAAAAAAAATCGGGGCGGGGCGATTTTCGAGGGGCGGGCGGGAATGATAATCTACTAATTAATTTTACTTGGCCTAAAACTTTGATCCCCTATTGTGGTCCCACCTTACCCCTGGGAACCATGATTTGATCAAACTTGAATCTACAGGAAGCTTTCATGAAGTTTCAACTTTTCTGGCAAAGTGTTTCTTGAGAGAAAGATTTTTTAAAAAACCCATCCAATTTTTATATTTTCTTGATTATCTCCCCTTTGAAAGGAGCATGGTTCTTCCTTTGAAAAATTTGAATCCCCTTTACCCAAGGATGATTTGTACCATGTTTGATTGAAATTGGCCCTGTGGATCGAAAGAAAAAGATAAAAATGTGAAAAGTTTACAGACAGTCAGACAGATGAAAGGCAATCAAAAAAGTTCACTTGAGCCTTCAGCTCAGGTGAGCTAAAAATAAAGGTCATCCTTGTGATAGAGATTCTCACTGTTATGTTGCTGAATAAATCTAATTCCAAGCTCACTATACCCATAAGTATGTGTAAGCTAGCTTAATGACAATAATAGAAATATCTGGTTGCTTGTGATTTACATTGTCACTTACCATAATTTATGAAGATCTTCATTGCTTTTTATTCTGAGTTCATCCTTTCTCCATGGTCTACCTATAAAAGAATGAATATTATAAATATTATATTGTTCTTCAGGAGATTACTGACAATTACATAGGTATCTACTGCTACTTGTATTTCATAAATACCCTCACTGGCACCCAAATAAAGAAGATTTAATACTGACAATAAATTACCAGACATCTACACTGGCACCCAAATAAAGAAGATTTAATACTGACAATAAATTACCAGACATCTACACTGGCACCCAAATAAAGAAGATTTAATACTGACAATAAATTACCAGACATCTACACTGGCACCCAAATAAAGAAGATTTAATACTGACAATAAATTACCAGACATCTACACCTGTCCTGAAAGGATTGTTATCCCTTTCCATGTTTTTTGTAGTTTATCATGTTTCCATGGTACAAAATAATAATCTGAATAAGAAATTGTTGCATTTCTTTGACCTTGACATTGAACTTGACATTGTTGTAAATATGATCTTCTTCTATCCTGACACTTGCATAAGTCAAGGACAACACTTCTGCCATATATGACTTATTCTAAACATCTGTAATCAATAAAGTTTTAAAACAAAAGGCCCACAGGCCTTAACAGTCACCTGAGCATCATATCCCATACAAGGAGTCTCATATTTGCATTTAAGCCTCAATATGGAGTCATTTGTACATCTGTTTTTGATCTTCCAAAACATGCATACAATTCCTATTCAACTACAGAAGAAAGAACAAGATGTGTTTGTGAAACACTGATGCACCCGGATTAAAACATTCTAGTGAATAATAATTTTCAAAGTAGGTCAGAGGTCAATTTCAAGGTAACAAGGTCAACAAATTTGATACCAATGGAAAGGTCCAATCCAAAGAAATGAACATGCTAAATATGAAGTCTTACGGCTTAAAAGATATGGCTTATAATCCTTATGTTAGAATTTTCTAAAAGAAGATCAAAAGCTGTACCTCTTTTTTTGAAAATTTCCAAAAACTAGATCAATGGTCAACATCAAAGTCACATGGAAAACAAATTTGGTATCATTGAAAGGTCTTCTCACAAAAATGCACATGCTTAATATAAAAACAGTACCAAATATGAAAGGTCTACCTCTTATGGTGTAAAAGATATGACCAAGGTAAAAGTTTTTCGTCACAGACAGACAGACCAACAAGAGTACCGCAAATGGTACATAATACGCCCGTGAAATGCTTACATAGGGTGTTTTTCTTGTGCTATAATTTGTATAACTTTGTATAACTTTGCTTCAGGTAGTCTCAGCCATCATGAGGCTGTGACAACTTTCATATGAACAAAGGGTCTTAGCTTAAAAATCGAGATTTCCTCAAAATGGACCAAGTTCAACATTTTTTTCAAAAATGGAAGAAAATCAAAATCTTTCCCCAGATGCACATCTTCAATACCCATGCAAACACTTCACAAAATAAGGTCCTCACTTGAAAACTGTGGGAGGAGTTGGGCGGACTAATTATGTACCCTCCATCGAATATTAATTTCCAAATAGACTAAGTTCAACAACCTGTAATTTTCTCAAAATCTTTACAAAATCAAAATCCATCCCACATGCACATCTTCAGTACCTATACAAACACTCCACAAAATAAGAAGGTCCTCACTTGAAAACTGTGGGAGGAGTAGGGCGGACAAATTATGTATCCTCCATCGAATATTAATTTCCAAATAGACTAAGTTCAACAACCTGTAATTTTCTCAAAAATTGTAGAAAATCAAAATCCATCCCACATGCACATCTTCAGTACCTATACAAACACTCCACAAAATAAGAAGGCCCTCACTTGAAAACTGTGAGAGGAGTAGGGCGGACAAATTATGTACCCTCCATATAATATTAATTTCCAAATAAAGGGGCAAAACTCCTGGAAAAGAGGTCAAAATGGATCTAAATTGCAGCATGATCTAGAGTGACCCACAAAAAAGCTACACAGCAAGTTTCAGCATGATATGTGAAAGGGAAATGAAATTATAAAGAGAAAACCCCAAACAGACAGACGGACGGACGTATACAGATATTGCTGTACCATAATATGTCCCATCTAAAGACAGACGAATAAAAAGTAGATGCTCCCAAATCTTTGACATCCCCACTCACCCCCCCCCCGAAAGCCTGAACCCCTGGTGTAAGAGGAAGACATTATGGACATCATAACCATGCAATTATTTTATCTCCCATGACTGTGCAAGTAGAGAAGAAAAAATATTTTTTTATACATTTTCATGATGTGGCCATATTGGCCCTGCCAAAGGGCATGAACCCCTGGCTCATGAGCCATGAATTTCACAATTCAGGTAGAAAGCTTCATGGACATCATAATCATGAATTTAGTTTTTCCTCAAATATATATGGGAAAATAGAAATTTAATACATTTTCACTATATGGCCATATTAGCTCCGCCCTAGAGCCTGAATCCCTGACCCAGGGGCCATGAATTTCACAATTTTGATAGAGAGCTTCATGGACATCATAATCATGGATTTAGTTTTTCTCATATACATATGGAAGCTGAGAAGAAGATTTTCTAAGATTTAATACATCAGGATTTTTTCCAGGTCTTGATTTCAAGGGCCAGGGCCTTTCCAATTGGGAAAAATAGTGACATTTGCTTGAAATCGGGAAAAATGTTTCATACAAAGAAATAGGGAAAAACAGAATTCAGAGTGCTTTAAGGTATAATTGGGCTCCTTCTGACTTTCAATTTGGTCAAAGCTTACCTTATTCAAATAAACAGAGGCCAAAAAATTAGGTTACCTTAAGAATTTTGAAGCAAAAATTGTAATCTGTGGACCTGTGAAGAAGATTTATGAAAGATTTGGCTACTCTGCTTGATTTGTTTTCATTGTTTGGGAATTTCAAACCATAAATTGGGAAAAATACCTGCTTTTTAGCATTGGGAATGGGGCCTTATTTTGGCTCCCTACAGACCCCAAAAAAATCCCTGTACATGTTCACTACCGGTATACGGTCATATTGGCCCTGCCCTAGGGCCTGGACCCCTGACCCAGGAGCCATGAATTTCACAATTTAAGTAGAGAACTTCATGGACATCATCATCATACATAAGTTTTTCTCAAATAAAAATGGGAGCAAAGAAGATTTTCTAAGATTTAATACATGTTCACTATATGGTCATATTTGCCCCACCCTAGAGCCTGAACTCCTGACCCAAGGGCCATGAGTTTCACAATTTTAGAAGAAGGCTTCATGGACATCCTAATCATGAATTTGGTTTTTTCTCCCACATGTGTGGGAGTAGACAAGAAGATTTTTGAAAATTTGGCACATTTTTGCAGAACTTTTTGGCTCCATCCATGAGGCCCTAAGATCATAAATTTCAAAATTTACACTACTCTTGTCCTAAAGAAGCTTCACACCAAAAATGGTATATATTGGCCTTGCATTTTTGAAGAAGTTAAAAATGTAAAATTGTTAACAGACAACGACGGATGAAGATCAACGACAACTGGTCACATGAGTGGCTCAGGTGAACTAATAATAAGCAATACTATAAGCAAAATCCTCATATTCAACATTTAAGATGACAAAACTGTCATCAAATGCATCCAATGACAGAAGGAAAGGTATTTACTTATATTAGTTTTAGTTCCCTTTGACCTAAAAAACATTTGTGCATATGATGATCTAGCTGAACATTGTGTGTCATGCTTAGATTCCTTTGTCAAATAATGCAAAAATTAGAACACTTTGGGTTTAAATTGTACTATATACACTGTATTACAATGGTTTTATCCATTGATCTAATTGTCTTGAAGCTCTCTGAAAATCACTTAAGATGTTGAAAAATGTATAATTATTCATACAATAAGAATGTCTTGACAGTGACAACTGATAGATGCAACTCTCCAGCATTGCAACAGAATACCCTATCAACTGATAAGAGAAACCAGTAGAGTAAACACTACAAGCACCTGCAGGAGGAGTGGGAGTTAAAACACTACAAGCACCTGCAGGAGGAGTGGGAGTTAAAACACTACAAGCACCTGCAGGAGGAGTGGGAGTTAAAACACTACAAGCACCTGCAGGAGGAGTGGGAGTTAAATCTGTGGTTGATGAATCAATTCATCGGAGATCAGGGTCTTGTCCAGCAAAATAGTTCATTTCAGAATTCATATCATACCAATGAAAAGCCTCATGGCAGCTGTTTGAGCATTGAGTTTACTTCTGAGACAGGTATTTAGGAAACCCAGCTTTCATGAGAAAAACTTGAGCATTTTAAAGGGACTGGTTCACGATTTTTGAACAAAATATTTTTTTATTTTTGATGTGAAACATTAAAAATATAACTCATTTAATGTTGTCAGCCAACATTTTGACCTAGTGAATGCAAGAATAAAAGCACTATTTTAGCCTTAAATCTGCGTCATGTAAACAAAGACTCAAGTCTTTTTATGTAAACAAACAAACCAGTGAAATATAAAGCATCTTAATTTTGCATAGTCACAAATTCTAACTTTTAGATGACACATTTTACCCGAAGAATGCTTGAAATGTGAAAGAAATAATAAACTTAGAGCGATATTTCTTCTGAAAATTTTGTAAACAATAACATACCTCAATCGTTGTTTACAAAACAAATAATGAACTCTCTAAAATGAGCTTCTGCGGTAGTTATAACCTTAATTCTTAGGTGAAATCTTCTGAACGCATTAGACAGTAGACTCTGATCAATAAAAGTCAGAAACAAAAGTTTGGGGGAAATCGTGAATCAGTCTCTTTAAGACACCCTATTGAGCTTAAGTCATCAATTTGAGAAAATTTTAAGATTTGAATCAAAATCAAATGCTGTGTTAGGCTCTAGATGTTTGTTTTCCCATGGGAGGTTTACTGACTGACAGACCAACCTACCTGTGGACTAGGGGCAAAGCAATGTATCTTTGAAACAGAAACTATGATAAGATGTACATACCACAGATGACAGGTCCATCTTGCCAGTTGGCCTCAGGATCAAAAAAATCCTTCAAATCATTGTTTCTTCTTGTTGTATGAAAAAACCTTGAAAAAATAAACAATATCCAGTTGGACTTCGGTATCTCATGTTTCAAATGAGTTAGAAGTTCCAACTATATATATACTCAAAAAAGAAACGCATATTTTTTACTCATCAAAGAAATTTTGAAACAGTACATGTAATAACTATCATGTCTATCAATGGATAGCTGTGGCCTATTTAAAACACAGCATGGCCCTTTCAAACCCCAGTGTCGAAATGTTTCGCTTGGTTAATCATGTCTATAAAAAGAGTGTTTTGCACGATTTCTTGTAAATCGGGGGTCTATTGTCATTAATATTTTGGATTTAGGGAAACAACAAACACTCCTATCAAACCCATATTTAAGATTTTATGGCATGTTTGATGCCGCAATGCCACGCCTAAACAAAGATGAACGCAACCGAGCTGTAACGATGCTACTAGCCGGAGCTACGCAACAGGATGTTGCAACTGCATTTGGAGTACATCAATCGACTGTGCAGCGGTTAAATGTTCGTTTCCACCAGCTGGGAAGCACAGATGACAGACCAAGAACTGGCCGTCCGTGGGTTACCACTCCCAGGCAGGACCATCAGATCCGCCTTCAGCACCTGCACAGTCGATTCAAAACTGCTGTAGAGACTGCTGCTACAATTGCTGGACGAGGAAATCAGCGTATAAGTGCTCAAACTGTTTGTAACAGACTGCGAGGAGCTGGAATTCGTGCACGACGTCCATACATTGGAAATCCACTAACGCCGAGATGTCGCCAGGGACGAATGGATTGGTTAAGACAGCATGACCCTAGAATTTGGAGGCGACGACAATGGCATCAAGTTCTCTTCACAGATGAGTCGAAATTCAACTTGTATAGAGCTGATGGTCGTCTACGTGTGTATCGACGGAAGAATGAGCGTTTTGCAGACTGTTGTGTAATTGAAAGAGATCGCTTTGGTGGTGGAAACGTTATGGTGTGGGGAGGTATTGCTTACAGAAGGCGAACATCACTCCATGTAATTCATGGCAATATGAATGCACTAAAATATCGTGATGAAATCCTTGCTCCTTTGGCTGTTCCATTTGTCCATCAGCACAATCTGACTCTGCAACAGGACAACGCAAGGCCGCATGTGGCAAGGGTGTGCTCGGATTTTCTGCAGACGAACAACGTGGATGTTCTTCCATGGCCAGCGTTCTCACCAGACCTTAATTCAATTGAACATCTATGGGATGAGCTGGATAAACGAGTTAGACACCGTCCCAATCCACCAACCACCATCCAGGATTTAGAGCAGGCCTTGTTGCAGAAATGGAACAATATCCCTCAGGTTACCATCAACAAGCTTATTAACTCTATGACAAAACGTGTTCTGGCTGGAATTGATGCAAACGGAGGACATACGCGATATTAAAAGTCACTGTAATGCAGTCATTAAATTGTTACCTTGTATGGACCGAGAGAAGCTGTGATATTATTCTTAACTGTTCAACACAGCAGCATGACACATGTTTCATTTTTATCACAGGACGGTTTACTGCATTTAAACTTTAAAAAAATAAAAATAAGATGTAAACTGAAGAATTAAATTACATTATGTATAATCTGAATATGTGTTTCTTTTTTTGTTGAGTATATATATATATATATATAAATTTTTTTTAATACACTTTTTTAAACCTCTAAATATCTTGAACCCTTGGATATCTCGATATTTGTATTGCATAATTTTTCATTTGTCCAGTATACTACTCCTTTCTTTGTTTTATGTCCCTTCAAGAATTTTTTAATCATTTTGAGAAGTCCTATGCTTAGAGCTCAGGGCCGTAGCAGTGAGGGTTCTTTAATGTGTCAACACCTGTCACGACATGGGACCTCCATTTTAAAGGTCATATCAGAGAGACCTGTGACTCTCACTTCTAAATGTCAAGTGCTTGGCAAAAAAGCAATCACTACCTATGATAAGATAAGATAAGATAAGTTTATTCCAATTTTGGGCCCAGAGGGCATAACAGTAAGACAGTTTATAAAGAAGGAAATTCAAAAAAGAAAGAAAGTTTACAATATTAACTACAGGTTACATAGACTGCAAACTGCATGTGGATGCAGCATGTTGGGGAAACAAGTACATACATATATGAATTGCTAATCATGTGTATACACAAGTAAATGGACAGTATCAGTATTATACCAACATATGAATAATAAACTATAATGATTTTTGCAGTTTTAAAGCATCACTTCTTTTTCTGAAAGTTTGCACTAAATATTCACTCAATTTGACAATTACTGGTTTGTCTTCATTAATCATCAACCAAGTAAATTTGTCCTTATTTGCTAGATAGATAAATTTTTTGTTGAGCTTGTATATACCATTAAAAAACATATTTCTCTCTTCAACATAGAATGGACAATCAGTAAGGAAATGAAATTCATCTTCTACACAATTAAGGTTACATAATTCACATATTCTTTTGTTTCTTTCTAAAGAAATCTTCTGGCCAGAATTGGTTTTTGTAAATTCATATCTTCCTCTTTCAATTCGAAGGTCATGTGCACTAATTCGAAATCTACATAGAGTTTTTCTTAATTCTAGGGATTCTAAAATTATATAACTTTCCATAGTAAAGTTTTCTTTATACGAAAAATATGTTGTGAGTTTTCCCGATTTCTGACCCTCTTCACGTCGTTTTGACCAGTAAAGTAAAAATTGTTTCCGTACCTGATTCTTCATTTGTTTTTTGAAAAATAAGAATTTGATATTTATGTTTACATATTAGATTTGATACAGTCATGCTACGTGCAGGGCTCAAACTCACAACCTCCCGATTATAAAGCAAACACTTCAACCACTGAGCTATTACAACCAAATTAACTAGTCCTACATGGTAAACTGCACATAGAGAGCGAACCAGTTTATCATGTGGTTGAGCATCTAAAATATCTTTCTTGTTCTCAACACAATACAGGCTAAGACCAGCATCATGTTCTTGTTGTGAATAAACTTAAATTTACACTACATGACAATACTTGCACATGACAAGAAGGCCTTTTTCTTTTAAAAAAAACCTAACAATTTTCTTAGATATGGAATACTTTAGCCCCTACAAAGTTACAGGAGATGTTTTAACACAATATCCTTCAAATTAATACCAGATTTGGGAAAAGACGCTGTACTATCAGAAAACACTGGTATATTTTCAAATTTTCCTATTAAACTTTGAACCTGATCTGACAAACTGTTCACTAGATACTTAATAGCTGACAAAAATAAAAATAAACAAGAGCATCCCTTTGCAACAGGAAATGTTTTGAACATATGCATTATTTAAGCATTAAATGAGGAATGAGGCCAAATTCTTTTGTAGAAAACCAAGATGGATCAGTTCATACATGCTTTATACATATACATAGTTTTGATGAGAGTAAATATGAAGTATTTATCATGTAGAAACTACTTTTAATTCATATATCTTCTTTATCCTATCCCAGTCACTTTTTGTTCTCATTACCCCTCCCCCTTCTCAGCAGAAGAGGTATCTTGTGTATCAAGGAAGGTTCCAAAATATAGTATGTGGACAACACTATGTATACCAACTAACCAACACACAGGTGCAAAACATCTTGGCATTTTAATTACTCAAAGCTTGCTGACGAATGACACTTTTACTGTAATTCATACATGTCTCAGGGGCTTCTGTGGCCAAGTGGTTAGAGCATCACGCTCAAAATCACATGGCCTCTCACCTCTGTCGGCGCGGGTTCAAATCCCGCTCGCGCCGGTAAGTGAGAAAGTTTCCCAGTTTACTTTCGGAAGGTCGGTGGTCTCTTCCCAGGTACATTGTATCTGGGTTTTCTCTTCCACCAATAAAAACTGGGCGCCACCAGATAACTGAAAAATTGTTGAGTGTGGCGGAAAACATCAATCAATCATACACGTCTCAAGATTTGTGTATGTGAACTTAATAGAGCAACATACGAACACAAAGTTAGCTTATCATCTGATTTTATACACGCTGTCAATATACCAGGATTCATAATAGTTCACCTCTCCATTCTCTTACATTCTAATTTTACTTTCACTTTATCCGGAAGTCTGTATTGTTAACTCGTAAATAAAATTCCAGTGTTTAATTGTTGTAATGACGCGATGTTTTAAGTAATATTTCACCAATTTACTAGAAAATAAATAGGGTTCGTCCTCTTACAATGCCACAAAAGTATGCGAAGTTTGATAATCCTTAGTGCAAGAGTTTTCTTTAAATTTTGTCCACAGGTTGTAATGGACACACCCACACATATGATTTCTAGTCAACTTGTACCCTGACCGACTTGTACCCAGGTCAACTCGTACCCCATAGGTCAACTCGTACCCAAAAGGCAAAAGTCATCTCGTACCCAAGAATCTGCCCATAACGCTATATATCTATGCGCATATAAGTGACATATCGCTTAGGTACGAGTTGTCATCAATTGAAGAGGAGGAGTCAACTCGTAACCAGATTCTTGGGTCTTTTACTATTTGGGTACGAGTTGACCTATTGGGTACGAGTTGACCTGGGTACGAGTCGGTCAGAATACGAGTTTACTTGTCTCCACACATACAGCAAACTAGTTATGCAAGGGGATAATGATCATATTTGTGTTGTTTAATGACTTTTATGCATACAAAACTTAGTCTGATAATGATATCTTCTGAATGTCTTGCACTTGCGTCATCTTTCTAAAATATACTTCAATCACATAATGCTACACGCAAAGTGATGTCATGACCTCCTTTAAGGCTGTCAATGGATGTAAAAGCTCGGGTACGGTGAAATCAATGGCAGAACACAACAAATAAAACGGATGGCATGGGATTTAGATGAAAGACATAAGTAGAACTACATTAGTCTGACAAGATATTTGCAGAAATTCCTTCAATAAAGTTGGTTTATACCCCGTGAATTGGTCTCAAAGGAGGTAGCCCCCTGTTTGTTTACATGATTTGTTGTGCACCTTTACATACATTAGTATCTCACAAGTGGTCATCTCTAAAGCTTACAGAAGGTAGCAACTGACTATACAGAACGACTTATGAGGGTGATTGGTGGGGAAATTACATATTTTGGATAAATTATTGGTTCTGTATAAAATAAATTCATTCTAAAAGTGGGGGAGGGGGGTAAGTATATAAGACCTATTCAAGATACCCATACTTGATGTGCCTGTGTGTGTGATCTACAGGACTAATTAATCCAAGATTCCTCTGACTCTTACCCCCGCTTTTATATTGTGACATGTGCGGGGGAGTCCGCCCTGACTCTCCCCCGCACATATCACAATATAAAAGCGGGGGTAAGAGTCAGAGGAATCTCGGATTAAGGACTAATCTGAGCTGAGATTCGGCTCAGCTGAATATTTGGACTGACGCCTTCACTAATCTCGAAGGCGTCAGTCCAAATATTCAGCCGAGCCGAATATCAGCCCAGATCACTACAGGATATTATGTCACTGTCGGGAAGGTTCTTTTTTAACGCTCTTTCGCCAACTCTGGTTAAACTTCAATAGCCTAGTACACATGGGTTTTCGGCAGTGTGAGAAAGTTATTAAGAAAAATAACAAATACTAAAGTAGCAAACCTCTGTAAAGTAAGATACATGTACATATATTAGGCCTATTTTAAGTATATTTATCTGTTTATTTTTCAACCGAATAAGATTGACATTGATCGAGAGAAAGGGTTATTTGGAACACGGAGCACTAAGCACATAAACCAGAAACTTACAGGTTGGTTGAACATATTGCTTTAAATCTGTTGGTATTTGCATTAATTGTTACTCCTTTGCAAACTTGCTTTCCAACGAAGTGAGCCACTTTGACAAGCCCGCACGTTGATACCCTCAGCGCCATCATTGTTTCGGTTCGTAGTTTCGGTTTCTGAAATATTCGGTGCTTAGTAGTTTCAACCCCAAAGTATTTCGGCTTCCTCAATTATGCGCTTTATTTTCAATCATGTCACTACTTACATTTACCAATGTTTGATCAGTGACAATGCTGTTGCAATGCATGTAGTTTCTTGATAGAAGCATCGAACTTTCAATCAGCTATAACAATTAACCTGTGAGGACTATGATTGTTTCATAATTTGTTGTTTTACGTCCCTTCGAGAAATTTTCACTCCTACTCAGACGTCATATGGGACCTCATCCAAATTGAAAAGACCCGCTGAGCACTGCCGAGCGCTTGTCACACTCCAGAGTCATGCTTCTCGTGGGGATGTCTCATTCTATAGCCCGACTTCGAGAGGGAGGGGAAGGGGGGGGGGGGTCGATCTAGAGACTAGGGGAGGACTGACTATGTAACACGGTATTTCTTTTACATTCCGTAGCTTGTGCAACCGTGGTCCATACAGTAGTCGAAATAAGATAACTTGGATTTAGAGTGGAATCTGAAAGTGGTGACGTCATTGATGTGGGTTATCACACCAGTCCAACTGATCCAGACCTTTCCGGTAATGAGCCGTTAAACCAAAAGACTTTAAGTGCCAGAGTATACTAGAGTTGTAAATATTCTAAATTTCAACTGGCGGCCACTTATATATACGGCGGCCGACAATTAATGCATCTGGCGATAGCATTATACATGGATGCTGCCAATTAAAAAAAACAAAAAAAAAAAACACCCAATTTACATCATCAATACGGGAAAGTTACTGCTCTTATGACCTTGAAGAGGGGTTTATGGAGTTGCACCCCTTTCATTTTCGGAGAGAGAGAGAGAGAGAGAGAGAGAGAGAGAGAGAGAGAGAGAGAGAGAGAGAGAGAGAGAGAGAGAGAGACATGAAAGGTGAAGATAACGAACAGTGATCAATCTCATAACTCCTAGGGGGGAGAGGGGTACCGTTTAACCATAGGCAATTGCATCGCTTGGGGGTCGAATTTACTATATAAAGAGTAGTAAATTCGACCCCCAAGCGATGCAATTGCCTGTGCTTTTAACTAGTAATTAATCATAACAATATGCAAGCCTAGATCTTTCTTCATGTCTGTTTCTTTGAGCACTCTGTCCTATCCATCGTTTTCTCTCATATGATGTATATGACGGGGATTGTTCTGTCCCAGGTGCATGACGCTGCACTTAATATTGAACTTGAGCAGCCAATCGTCTGACCAGTCCGACAACCTGTTGATGTCTACCTGCAGCTTTACCTTCAAGTTCAATATTATAGACTGTATATTGTCTTCCTCAGTAAATGCCCTTCCGTAAATCTTTGTATCATCAGCAAAGATGTACAACGTCTGGTAAGTCGTTGATGAAGATCACGAAGAGGACAGGACCTAAAACACTACCCTGGGGAATGCCGCTCGAAACGCTGGGCCAGTTTGATGTAAGGTGAAGATAATGAACAGTGATCAATCTCATAACTCCTACAAGCAATACAAAATATATAGTTGGGCAAACACGGACCCCTGGACACACCAGAGGTGGGATCAGGTGCCTAGGAGGAGTAAGCATTCCCTGTTGACCGGTCACACCCGCCGTGAGCCCCATATCCTGATCAGGTAAACGGAGTTATCCGCAGTCAAAATCAGTGTGCCAAGAACGGCTTAACAATCGGTATGAAACACGTCAGACAGCATTTGACCCAATGCGAGGTTGTATTGACGAACTAGATCGTTATAACGACCATAGAAGTTGTGAAATGCTGACTTCAATCGAGACTGTTGAAATCCCTGTACCATCAACTTGTTTGTCAGTAGCTTACCTCGATTTAAAAACTGACTATACCCAGAACAAGCTCTTGCATATCGAATCAGTTGAGATATATAAACACCATATGCAGGTGATAATGGAATATTGCTACATAAATGTGGGAAGTTGACGATGGAGAAGCTGAAATCATCCCGTTTGTCATACAGTTGAGTTGTTAGTTTGCCGTTAATGTCTACTTTCAATAAAATATCTAAGTATGAAGCAGAAGTGGACGACTCTGTGGTGTCCTTTATTTCGAGCTCGCAGGGATATATCAAATCGACATATGAATGAAAGCTATCATTGTTAATAGACAAAACGTCATCGATATATCTAAAAGTCGAATTGAAGGTCACAGCGAGAGATTTTTTCTTCTCACGTAGAAGTTTTTGAATAAATTCTGCTTCATATGAATATAAAAACAGGTCAGCTAACAAAGGAGCACAATTCGTGCCCATGGGAATTCCAACAGACTGTTGGAAGACCTGATCACCAAAGACCACGAAGATATTGTCAATGAGGAACTCTAGCATATTTTTTATTTCATTTGAATTTATGTCACAGCGAGAGATTTTTTCTTCTCACGTAGAAGTTTTTGAATAAAAACTGCTTCATATATATGAAAGCCCATTCAGCGAGACCCTCTGTCATCTGTCTAGTAAAAAGCTCCTAATCCAACTTCCTGCGTTGCCTTTGATACCATAGCTGTCAAGTTTGCTGGAGAGATATTGGTGAGGAACAAATTCAAACGCATTCTTGAAATCTAAGTATATTGGGTCGATGGGCTTTCCACTGTCCAAAGCTTCAGTCCACTTAATTTCTGTGGAAAAGAGGGGTTATTTATAATAGGTCTAAAAGAGGGGTTATTTATATTAGGTCTTTCCTATCCCCCATAGGAAAGACCGAATATGAATAAACCCCTCGTTTCCTCAGAAATTACAGTCCACTCATCTAGACACACTAGGAGCTGGGTCATGCATGACCGGTGAGGCACAAATCCATGTTGCTCGTCACAGAACAATTTGTAATCCGTCATATGCCTCATCACTGCCTTCCTGATGATGGACTCCAGGATTTTACAGAGCATTGCTGTTAAGCTGACTGGTCGATAGTTACCCGCCATACTTCTATCTCCCTTGTTGAAAATAGGGGCGACTTGCCCTTGTTCCCATTGCGCTGGGAGGTTACCACACTCAACTGACTTGGTGTACATTATCGTTAGCGGTTTTGTTATTTTTGTTATGAACTGTGCGACCTCTTTAAGGATCCTTGGGTGGAAGCCACCAGGCCCAGACAACTTGCTGATCTTCAAGCTCTGGAGCAGCTTAAGAATTACTTCTTTTGTTATGCATATATGTAAGCGAGTATATTCCCGTCTGACTTATCCTCCATTGCTGGCACATTCGAAGTGTCCTCTTTTGTGAATAAACTACAAAAGAAGTCATTTAGAAGTCCTGTCTTGGCGCCATCTTCAGTATGTGCTTCACCCTCACAGTCTTTGAGATCACCGACACCGCTTTTCACTGTTAGCCTTGACTTGGTATACTTCCAAAACGCTCTGGAACTGGTCTTTATTCGCTTGCAAGCGCTTCCTCGAATATTTGTCTCAGGTTTCTTGTGTGGGTTCGCAGTTTGTTCCTCGCTTTACAACAGTCCTCATAATCATAGCAGTGTTGAGTTGCTGTACAAGTCTCCCAATCTCTGCCTATTTTTCAATATAGCCATGCCCTCTATCCACACACAGTTGTCGTTTCTTGCTGGGTCTGTTACCTACAGTATGGGTTGGTGTGTGGGGACCACATACTAACCCATACTGTAGGTATGCACTGCATTGCACTTTCCAGCTTGTCACTAAGAATGCCCCATGCTTCCTGAATATTTTGGTCCTGAATATTTTCCCAATCCACATTGGACAGAACTTCTCTCATTGCACTGTACATAGTGTCCTCTATCATACTTGTACTTTCTCGTCTTACTGATCAGTGTGTATTTGTCTTACATGTGTACTCAAAGGTCAGTATGCAGTGATCACTATTCCCTAGCGGAGCTAGGTACCATAAGTCTTTTACCACGTCAGGGGCGGATCCAAGGAATTGCGGTTACGGGGGCGCCACTTTATGAGGCAGGGGGTCTGGGGGCCGCCTTGAAGTCACCAGTGCCGGTCCAGGGCTTCGCCCTGGTGGAAGCAGGCAGGGGCATTTAATTAAGTTCTCCCAATAAAGTAATTCAAGAAATCAAAAGGTTTTGTCATTTATTTCTCCCGGAGTGGAAGAAATTATTGCTTCTTTTATTGTTTAGTTCTGTACATATGTCTAAACAAGATACCACGATTTACTTTGAAAACTTAGGGGGGGGGGGGCTTTAAATCCGCCACTGCACGTTACCAGTAGCGGATTTAGAGGGGGTGCAGCCGGCGCGCGCCCCTTAAAATTTTCAAATTTAAGGTAAATCGCAGTATCTTGTTTCGGAAAATGTACTAAACGATAAAAGAAGCAATAATTTCTTCCACTCCCGGAGAAATAAATGACAAAATCCTTTGATTTCTTGAATTACTTTATTGGGAGAACTTAATTTTTTCCAAAAACCCCTTAAAATTTGGGTCATTTTATTAATTTCATCTTATTAAAATGATAGAAAATAGTACAAATGACTTAACAGGAGAAATATTTCAAGCCCCATAAAATCTGTAAAATCCAGACTCCCCCCCCCCCCCCCCCCCCCTCGACCCACTGCCTCATAAAGTGGCGCCCCCCGTAATCACAATTCCTGGTATCTCGCAGGCCTGTCCACATGTTGGATGAGGAAGCAGTTTCTGATGCACTCTATGAATTGCGACCACTTTCAGAGTTTTCACTGTCGGTTGCTGTAGGGTTATGCAGTCGATTTTGCGATAATTAAAGTCCCCAACTATGATTATGTCACGTATGTTTGTCCGTTACGCACCGAAGTAGTCTCTCAAGGTTGTGAAACACAAGATAATATTTATGTACTTGGAAATTGTGTTCTTTTACCTGAAAATATGGTTTCAAACTAAACTTTACCATTTATAATTGAAAATTTATCCTTGTTCTCCATATATTTTGTCATAGTAAATATTGCGATATCATACTGCAGTGCAGTTTGAAATATCGAAAATTAGTGTCAATACCCAGCATTAAGGGCAAACAAGTTACAGGGCGTATTTCGGACGTGTGTTAGATGCGTTTCTTGGGACGGACCTAAGGAAAAATAGAACGAAACCTCACAGTGCTAGCCATTCCGGATAAAAACGGGAAATTTGGTCACAACATTTTTATCCCCTCAATGTGTGTGCATATTTGTGCATAAACTGCAATTTCTGATTACATTTATACTGCATATCACATTTTGGAGATTAACTACGTTTTCTAAATGCTGATAAACGTAGATATGCGAGTAAATTACTTGATTATTTTAAATGCGGTTATTTATTTTCATTCCAAATAGCATGATGCAAAGCATTTCAAGGACGTAGTTGTCCGGTGCACATGTGTGAGAGAAAGCTACCTGTCTAAAGCGAAAGAATGGATCCCAATAAACTTAAAGATTTACTTACAAAAGGTGGTAAAAAGGGTGGCAAGTTTGGAGTTGGTTTGGCAGCAATAGTTGGAGCTGCTATTGGGATACAACAGTCATTTTATACAGGTAAAATCCAAATTATTGCATACTAAATGTCTTATGCAATTTTATTTTCAGCTTCAAGTTATTTATTTATCATTTTATTTGGTAGTCGATGGAGGTCATCGATCAATTGTATTCAGTCGCATTGGTGGGGTTCAAAAGCAAGTCTATTCTGAAGGGCTTCATTTCAGGTAAGACCTTAATCAATTATAATTGATAGTACATCCATAATATAGATTTACACCCCCCCCCCCCGATTCTCACGCAACATGCGTACACTCTCAGTCCATAGTATGATAACCCACCATGACGTAGAACCCACAATAGTTAAAGTTCATTCTTCCTGCAAATTTTAAAAGATTAGAATAAAAAATTTCTTCTGGATGCTGTGATAGACGCATGGGTTGATTCATTCAGAGCAGCTGTTTCAGTCTCAACTTCTCATAACTAATTGTATTACTTTAGAGAAATAATTTTAGTTTTGAAAATTATGGTTTTATCTAGCAAGCAGAACCTATTGTCAATGTGGAACTTTCAGGATGTACCGGAACGATCGATTATATTTGACGTACATACAACACGGTCACGTGATAACCAATTGTAGGGCAAAGTTGACATTGATACAAACAGTGTTTCCCTAGCAGACGATCCGCAAAGACCTATGCGCTGTCCTACGATGATGATCCAAATCACTATTGGTGCCAAGTACCCGAGTGTAAATTAGATGGAAGGGAGGCACATTTAGACGCGTATCATTGGATGCAAGGCGTGAAGTTTTACCGATATCCTCAAGATATTCCCTATATCTATTTCCCTCGCCAACTCACATAATTAAATCGAATGCATTTTCCTATAAAATGGTTGTAGTGATTCTTTACTTTCACAGATAGCATTTAAATGCAGGAATTTGATAGCAAAAGAAGTATCCCATGCTTGATTACTTAGTTTTTATTGTAATCTGGAAGTGACATGCCCTACAAATTACATTTAATGCGTGATAAAAATCAGAGTGGATCCGTATCTCAAAAGTCCTGTATTGAAATAATCTTCAAGTTCAGGTGATCACTCATCCCACTACATAGAAGTAATTGAGGTACGAGTCACGCCAGCCAGTTGATCACTCATCCCACTACATAGAAGTAGTTGAGGTACGAGTCACCCCAGCCAGGTGATCACTCATCCCACTACATAGAAGTAGTTGAGGTACGAGTCACGCCAGCCTAGTGGTCAGGGTGCTTGCTTCACAACTAGAATGCCCAGGTTTGGTTCTTCCTAGTGGCACTGTGTCCAGAGTCGGAAACCCATGGTCGGTCGCTCTATTTGTTTACCTACCGTGGGTCACAAGGCGAATATTTTCGCTGGAAGGTGTGTCTCGGCTTCTATATGCGATTGGTCACATTACCATTCCTTATTGCGATATTCAACCAATGAAAAAGCCCCTTATTTCCAGTCCTCGGTAGCATAGAAAAACATGCTTTCAAAGCCAAGATTTTGACTACGTTTAAGTTGAACAAGTTACAAAACTTTCAGCGAGATGCTTTATCTGCATTTATAATATTGAAGCGGAGGGTGTATTTGTGTTTATAAAGACAGAGGAGGAAAATGTCTGTGTTACCAAGCGTTTACTATCGTACTGCGTACGAGTCTGTACCGGTCTCCATGTTCAGCACGAGATCCTAGTTCCATCATAAGGGAGCAATGTGTTTTTTCAAACACATGCCATGAAGCAGTGATGATAATAAATATACCAGAGGCGGATCCAAGATTTCCGAAGGGGGGCACATGTGAAAGAGAAGTATTAGTTAAAATAATCAGCCATTTTGGGTGCGAAATCTGGAGTTTTCATCTTCATATCTTTGATAGTGGCACAATAAAACACACATACTTTCATGGGCGCCGACATTACAGCTGACACTTTGAATACCGGGAATATTTTCGGCGATTCCCATTGGTCCATGATGGGTCACGTAAGATCACGCATTTTAATGAGTTATGCGAAAATATCAGCCTTGTGACTCCGGTAGGTAAACGAATAGAGCGACCGACCGTGGGTTTCCGACAATGCACTGTGTCGAACCTAAGCCATTTAGAATGGTAGCGACTGTTCCTTAGCCTAGCACCAGGCATTACATATGAAAGTACAAAGGTTTCATTTCACAGTAGGCATTGGTGCGATAAAGAACCCATAAGCACCATGTGTAGATCAGAATGTGGCACTTAACTTAAAGCTGGTGAGAATTCTACATGAATGAAAACTTTGTAAAATAACAAACAAATGAACTCTTTTCATAACAAGGGGCATGGAAGCAATTCATTGTGTCTGTCATTCACTTTATCTGTAATTACCCATGATTTGAAGATCAACCGTGTCATATTTACATTTCCGATGTTCTTGCCTTTAATATCTTTAGCAACTGTAATGATAGTCATTTCCTCATGATTGTGATACAGATGTGAATAATACACACATGAATCTTGATAAATATAGCACATCAATTTTAACAGCTAGGAATTCCTAAAGAAATGAAAATAGAATGTAAATTTTAAAAATAAATTTCGTTTTTTTTGAAAATACATGAGGGTATTTGGTAAACATGAAAACTAGGCACCTTTGGTTTCAATTATTTAAAACATAACTCAGAAAATCTGTCCTATTTTGTGATATTTAATTGTGGATTGGCAACATCAAACCAGCAATTATTTACATGTAATTGTGGCCATTGCTACTTAATGCATCATGTGTGTTGATGAAGTTGGCGAAGTCCTGCACTTAGACTTGAAGGATGTAATTTTTAAAGTCTCATAATTAGTGAATAATCAAAGAATGGAAATTGAGATAAAAGATCATTAAGATTTCCCCGGACCTTGCTGATTTTAGCAGGTGGGATGCCAAACAAATAAAAGTTTATTTTTGACCTTATTGAAATGCTTGAGAAATGTCATTGTGTGCAAACATCATTTATCATGACATGGGCAAGAACATTCTCGAATGGGATGTAAAGCAACATACAAAGAAATATTGCTGATTACATGTATATATTACAGGGTGCCATGGTTTCAGTATCCCATAATATATGACATCAGAGCAAAGCCAAGAAAGATTACCTCACCAACTGGAAGCAAAGGTATCTATACAATTATCAGGAACTAGAAAAACAAAATTTTAAGCATACGTACATGCTCACCTATACTTTTTATCTCGCCTGAGCTGAAAGCAACACATTTTGATGGGGGTGGGGGGTGGCGATATAACAGGTGGCAATATACTGAGGATCCGGTATATTTCTGTGTGTAGAAAGAAAGGAGGGAAAGAAGAAAGAACATCGAATTGAAATGATCTATATGATAAAAATAAGAGATGATTGATTTATTGTCAGAGATACTGTCACTTCATTTTATATTTCCTGTGAAACCTACCCCCCTTCTGGTTAACCAGGGCTACTAAATTTCAAATTTAGGGGCAAAGATGGGTATATACTGACCTTGTGAAGGAATTCTCTTGTTGACATACGCAATTTTAATTTAAAGCAGAAATTTGATTTGATTGTAGGCCCTATAATTATTCAATACCAGTGGCCCAGAAAGTTGTTAAAGATTCATCTCTTCTATGCAAGACATATTCTTGCAAAGAGTGTTCTTACCTTTAATTAGACAGATACGTTGATTCTGTGGAAGAAATTTTTCTCATTCGAGTAACTTATTATATAATCTAAATACATTTTCTATGTTTGTTTTAAATGCAGATTTACAGATGGTGAATATCTCTTTAAGAGTCTTGGCACGACCAGATCAAACATTTCTCCCTCAGATTTACAGACAAATTGGTACAGACTATGATGAGAGGGTATTGCCTTCTATTTGTAATGAGGTATGTCAGAGTATTACAAGCTTTTTAGGCCATTTGAGCCATGTGACCTTATGCAATCTGTTTTTGTCCAATGTTTTATGTCATGTGAGTCATACTGTCCAGTAGTCATACCGCCAAGTATCATCATTGATCATGTATAATGCGCACTTGTGTGCAGTGCACACTCCCATGCATGGAGGGGGGGGGGGGTCCAGAAAAGCCTTAGTTTTATTTGTTGTGTGCATTCAAAAATCTAAACATGTGTGGGCAAAGGAGAAGGTACGCTTAGCATATGAATTTGGCCTAGTAAAATCAAGAAAAATAAAGTAGAAGATGACATACTTTTACCTATCGAAGTCAGTTGGGGGCAACACCCTCACTTCAAATAAAGAAACAAAATGGCACCAAAACGTCACATAGTAGAATAATACGCTCCCGAATTTACATGGATCGCTATTTCTTAGCCAAAACTTCAAAATTTTACTTACATTTGTCAATATTATGATATGAGCACATTCAAGGCGATGGATGATATTTGCGTGTGATAAACGAAATACTTCAATTAATAATAAAAAGGGTCTTTCATCAATCGCCTTCCCTGTGCTCATGGTGAAATTATAAAATCGGACAAAAATTACGCATCACACACATTTGATACTAAGATTACATATATGTGCGACAAATCATAAATTAAGGCGCGTGTTACCTTTTTGTGTAGTACAGATATGATATAAAGGAATATAATAAAATTTCTATTAATTTATGTGATCATTATACATGTAATTCGGATTTTCAATTTCTTTCGGTGTTTTTATCTGAAACGATAGTGATATAGTCGACTGTAATATTATCGCTTGTTACATGAACTACACTCATTTGAAATTGTTTGTAATATGACAAGGATAATAATTCTCGATCAGCAAAATTTATATTTATATCAATAGCAAGTAAAAGGTCTTCTAGATAAGTAACTAAGTGGGTGAACAGTCTGAATGACATATACAGTGTTTAGGAATGGCAGTTCAATCGATTGCGGTCCTGGACAGGCTGGGATGGACCAGGTAAAGGTCTAAAAGGACTGAATTGGAACCAATGGAAATTGATCAAATTTCAATAGATAATCTTAAAATTAAGTTTGATAAATTAATATGAACAGCATTGTTTTGGTGTATTCCCATATTAATGTTTACATGCTCCACGTGAACGTTTACATGTGGCATTTACGTTACAGAAGGTGATATATACTGGGAAAAGGCATACAAATATTGTACTGTCATAAAATCAATAAAAACAATCTCTATCTTTCATACTTATAGACATCTTAAAATATTCAAAATTGTAATATAGCATACATGTACATGTATGCTACTAATATTCTACATAGGCCTAATAAAATTGATAATTTCTTAATAAGATTTAACAAATACGTATAAAATTAAAGATTGTTTTTTCATATGATTTATATTTACATGTATTTATAAATGCAATCATTATTTTGTATTCAAATCAATTTTATTCTCATCTTATTAGTTTTACTAACAATGGGTGTTATATTGTAATAAAACTAATAGAAACTATTATCAACAGTCGCAAGATGGTAACTAAATTGTAAAAATGACGTCACAAATCTGGCTAGATTGTGATTTGAATCGCAGCCAAGTTGTTTTTACGTCACAATGCACTGTGCTTTAGGCACTATTTACATTTTCGGCTGAGAGTGCTAAAAGGTCAGCTGAAATATATTTTCAAAAAAAAAGTGTACACACTATATTCATTGCACACACTATTCATCCACATAGGTATTAATTCAGCATATATCATTAGAATAGAAACTGTCAAAACATGGACAGAAATCAATTTCGTCTTAGCTCATGATTAATAGAAAAGTCAATTGAAAGGAAAACGTAACCCATAGAAAGGATAAAGGAATAAATCAATTTCAGGAAAAACAACTATAATGATAACAACTTAGTAAAGTTTAGTCCAATTTCAAAATGATGTTATACAAGAGGATGACAGGTCCGGTTAACCCATCACATAGGGAATTAGAAATAATAATTCATAAATAATCAAGAGAAAAAAGGGTTTTAACCATCCGAAATCTTCATCTTGAAGCTTTTAAGGTAAGGGAGAAATATTTTTACATGTCATACCACTAGTATATCTAGTGCTCGGATTTATGCGATTCTTTTCCGGAATTCCCCGACTTTAAGCCTACCTTTTATTTCGCTGAGCATGGCGAATTTCAGCGTTATCAACCATAAGAAAACTATATTTTAGGCTCGAAAATCTCTTTCGAGCCTAAAAGGGGGGGGGTACTTTATTGTGTTTTAGAGATGAATATCGTATCCATTCTTTTTAAAATTTCTTATTCAAAAAGCTCTATATATAGGCCTATATACACTGTAGTTAAAAAACCGTTTTAAATGTTCTAATATTTAAAATGATCTACATTTATATTTTTGACTACAGAGACCATAAAAACTAATAAGCACCTTATCTATGTACACTGCGTTGATGAAAATTTGAACAATGATAAAATATAGTAGTAATAATAATAATAATGCTTTATGAAGAGAAAGTAGCCCTATTAATACAAGGCATTATTCTTCCCCGGGGCCTTCTGAAATACAAACAATATAGGCCTACACATAGCGATACGTACAACCAAAGATAAACATACAAAGATAGATTCCGTGATTATATGCATTACAAAATTGTATTTACGACAAGTATGGATGCCATATTCATGGTATAGTATAGGTACATGTACATGTAATATACGAGGGGGTAAAGGGTGGGGGGGGGGGGGGTAACGAAAATGCAACCATATATTTTCAAATACATACACATGTATACAGAACATGTATTTAAAAATAACGACGGCGAATTATAAATGTTTGCATATTTCTTCTAAAAACAGAGACAGTCTGATTAAAATTAAACCTCCCGCTTCTCTCTATATACGGGCATTCGCTTCATGGGAGCGACGGTCCGTATATCGAGCGAAGTGAGAGGTTTGATTTTAATCAGACTGAGTAAGAGACGGTGATAATTCTATATCTAACGGTACCTCATTAGATACATCTACGCCCGAGTATTGAAGAGCGTTTTTGAAACAAAATTGTTCGATGTTTTGGTAAACAAAGATTATAATTTAATTCGGGACGCATGGAATAGGAATCCTGAGTTTGAAAAAAAAAATCTCGTAGATTTTCAGAGCTCATACCATTAAAAAAAATTTTTTTTACAATAGAATACATGTAATTACTTCACATTTAACCATCTTTAGTCTAACTTTTCAAATAAGGATTTCGATGCCAATGGTCATGATTGATTTAAATACACGTTAGTTTTAGATAGTTTCTGATTATGATATTTCTATAATGTTATTGAAAAGAATTTTTGTATGTGTGTATCAACAAATTCTTTAAAATTATCCAAAGGATTTTAATTAACAAGGTATATTGAACTATTTTTTCTGAATAAGAATTGAGAAAACGTCATCAGACACGGGTTAAAGACGCAACGTTAAATCTTGCACTCGCAAAACATGCCAACTTTGCTACTTCATATCACAAAAAATATACGTAATACGTGGATATAATTACTATATATAGAAAGTACACACCCTATATAGTATTAGGGCATAAAATTACCAATTTCTGAAAATAGGCCAAAATTGACCCTTAGTGTACCTTCTCCTTTCACAAATAAAGATCATAATTCCAATTCTTCAGGATAAATTAAATATTTTCTCTTATTTAGTTGCATCTGAAAACAAAGGGTTGCAATGTGAAAAGCTCATTAAGGGAGCCTTAACGAGCTTTTCACATTGTTGACCTCTTCTCAAAAAATGCTCAGCCAAAGCACACTTTAGTGAAGGGATTCCAGTTTCTTAAAATGAAGAACCACAACCCATTCTAAGGGAGATAATTTAAAAAAATATAGGGTGACTTTTATTTTT
>NC_079164.1:51919405-52204405 GCF_947568905.1 Ostrea edulis
GTGGATACATGATGTATACATATGATTTAGTGATAAAAGTTATGAGAGCATATGTTTATATTAATGGGTGGTATACATTAAATTGACAATATCAAGAAGAAATTGTTTGAATTAGGCCGTTGAATTAAATTTGTAATTGTCATTCATTTCCGCTTCAACACAATCTATACTTTTAATAAAGAAAGACTGTGAATTTCGAGCTTTGTTTGAGCTATTAGTACAATACAATACATATTTTTAAGGTAGATCTTTTTATATCATTTTGAGTTCAATAATCCATTGATAGTCAGATCTAGAATTAAGACTACAATTATTTGTGATTATTTTTTAGATCTGTTTTCAGTCAAATTTGTTATCATTATAATTCAGACAAGTAGTTTATTCTCAAGGTAATGTTCCGATTTTGTTGAGCTGTTTGTGATTCAAGCAATTGCTATCTATGCATCACAAATCCGCATCATCACATTGCTACAGTTAAGTACACAGCTTAAAATTAATTTAAGGGTAATACTCAAGCACACATATTTAGATTAGGGAGAGAGATCAGCTAATGAGATGACCCTTGACTCTGAGAACATAGGAGAGGCTATTCAACAAAACCCTGGATTTCTAAAGCTGAGAAAAATTCAAGCTGCCCAAAAAATTGCCAAAACTGTAAGTAAATTTATTTGAAATAAGCTTTTGTGTAATTGTCAGTCTTGTGTCCTCTAGTATTTTCTGATCAAAGTTTTGTACATACAACCATTAATTTCATTCATTACTCGACCAGTAATTAAACTTCTTTTAACTTTTGTAATTATTAATAATAATTCTTATAAGTCTGGGAAACCATATTTTACAGCAGTAACGGGTATCATTACATTGTTCTAATAAATATCAAAATGTCTTCACAAAGCTTTATCTTATCCTTATCCTTTTAACATTCCATCAAAGCATCAATTAATTCTCCACAGAAATTTTTGAAATTGGTAATAGTAATATTTGCTGGTCATTAACTGTAAATCAGGGTCAAAATATTACAAGTATAAATTGATAAATAAAGAATGTCTACTAGAGACTACAAATGATTGATTGCTGGTCAGCGATCTTTCTTTACATTTAATAACAACTTAGCATGCAATAATGTTAACTTGTACTTGGAACGTTTGGGTACGAATCCTATTATTTTATGAAAAGTTGACATTCAGTAATAGCCCAGGTATTGCATGCTAAAATTCTCTGAAATTTTGGAACATTTTCTTACTAAAAAATTGATTTAATAGCTATATGTATTAAGTGAAAATGTAGACTTGATGAGAATAAATTGAACCAGACTTAATGACATAAATTGAACCAGTTTATACATTCAAAAGTACTCCGAGAACCATGATTACTGCAATGCTGTACATTTCAAATAATTTCTTAAAGCAATAAAATTGCACAATATGGAAATAGATAATACTGTGAGCTCATAAATACATTAAAAATGGCCCACACACCAACATCCAAGCCATCAAAGACATTGATATTACATGTTAAGTCTCCCTGGTCTTACCAGAAGGCTCATAGTTTTGAAAGTCTTATCTTCCAACTACCAATATGCATGTTAAATTTCACAATGCAGATTTTTTTCCACCTCTAATTTGCCAGTTGCAAAATATATTCCCAAGGACTGACTGAACGTGATATTTAAATATACATTATTTCAAATATGATACGTTTGGAGTGCCATGTGAGAGTATTAGTACATGTATCATAGTTCCTCATTGCGCTTCGACTTTAACATTTTCAACTTTATCTTATTACCGGTCACGTTGGCTCAGTGGTAGAACGTTTGCTTCATAACCAGAAGGTCATGAGTTCAAACCCTGCTCATGCCATGGCAGCGTCAAACCTAAGACGTTTACATAGGTAGTGATTGCTCCTTCGCCAAACACTCGGAATTTAGAAGTGAGAATCATGGGTCTTTCAGATATAACCTTAAAAACAGAGGTCCCTTGTTGAGGTAGGCATTTGCACGTTAAAGAACCCTCATTGCTAAGGCCCTGAGCATAGGTCTAAATTTGTGGTACTTCACTTGCAGCTGGTGATGTCTCAATATGAGTGAAATATTTTCTAGAGGACATAAAACAAGCAAACACAACTTCTTCTTGCTTGAAGACCATACACAACATTATATATATTGAATTTGAAGACTTCTACCCATGTGGAGTAAAAGTGTTAGAACAAAGTTAATCTGGTGAACAGTGTGCTATCACTAATTCCTGAAACTAATTATTTTTGTGACTGTATTTATAAGTATGAATATAATTGGAGTATTGAAAAGTTTTTAAAATCCTTTGTATTGAATTTCAGTTGGCATCTTCACAGAATCGTGTGTACTTGCAATCTGGAAGTTTAATGCTGAACATTGCTGATAAAGACTTTGATTCAAACCTTGAGAATCTTAAGAAGCGTTGATTGGAATAATTGATATTCTGGAAAATATTTTATGTGTGTAAATCTTGTAAAACATACATATTGTGTACAATTCTGAATTGACCAATTACTGATTGTCTGGATTTTGTACAAAATATGAAAATAAGAACCATTAAGATGTCTTTGTGTTGTCTTCTAGGTCACCTGTCACTCAGGTGACCTGTTATCTGTTTTCATCAGACATTGTGCGTTGTTCATTATTTGTTGTCATATTGAACATATTCAGCTTCTTCTCTGGAATTGCTGAACCAATTTTAGTATACAATGATGTCTTTGGGTCAGGGGGAACAAAAATTGTGCATTTGATGTACCAAAACTAAAATTGATAACCCCAGGGTTCAGGTACCAGGGTGGAGCTAGATTGGGCATATATATTATGTATTAAAAATGCAATAGAAAATGTTTTTTACTTCTGGGCAGAAAGCAGACAAAGTGTTAGAATGATTATTATAAGCAATGTGAAAGGGTTTCAGGTCCCAGGATGGGGCTTAGTTGATCACATGTTGAAAAAGCACATTGAAGAAAATCTTACTTACTCCTGGACATCCAGCAGGCAAACTGTTTGCTTGATTAATTGGACAAAGAGCACTCATTTGCTCTGGGTTCAGGCCCCAGGTGGGGCTAAGTTGATCATATATTGGAGATGCAGTACGTTTAAAAATGCCTCAACTTCTGGACATTTAGCAGTCAGACTGTTTGCATGATTATGATATTGATCAATATCTTGAGGCGTTAAGGAAAAGTCCGGAAAACTGGTCGTAACTAATTTTTCTACGTTAAAGGGGCACAACTCCATCAAAAATCAACCAACCGAAACAAAACTCAAATTTGATCTGTAACTCATCAATATACACCTGCATACAACAATCCAATACAATATCTCAAGGCGTTTAGAAAAAAGGTCTGGAAAACTGGGTGTCGCGGAAGGACGGATGGGTAAAATTATATGGCCCGACCGCATCCACTTAAATAACACTCACAATTTGATTACAACAAAGCACGATTATAGCTAAGATGATTGTTCAATTTATTTCTGTTGTGAACATCGAATACGATCGCAGAGATTGAATATCACGGTGGCGAATCACGTGACTTTGACAAGACCTATTACCCGATTATGCACTTATCCTGAAACAGCGTATTAAATAATTGACCCGGTTCTCTGGCCGTATTCACACCTATGTTTAATAATTGACCCGGTTCTCTGGCCGTATTCACACCTATGTTTAATAATTGACCGGGTTCTCTGGCCGTATTCACACCTATGTTTAATAATTGACCGGGTTCTCTGGCCGTATTCACACCTATGTTTAATAATTGACCCGGTTCTCTGGCCGTACTCACACCTATGTTTAATAATTGACCCGGTTCTCTGGCCGTATTCACACCTATGTTTAATAATTGACCCGGTTCTCTGGCCGTATTCACACCTATGTTTAATAATTGACCTGGTTCTCTGGCCGTATTCACACCTATGTTTAATAATTGACCCGGTTCTCTGGCCGTATTCACACCTATGTTTAATAATTGACCCGGTTCTCTGGCCGTATTCACACCTATGTTTAATAATTGACCCGGTTCTCTGGCCGTATTCACACCTATGTTTAATAATTGACCCGGTTCTCTGGCCGTATTCACACCTATGTTTAATAATTGACCCGGTTCTCTGGCCGTATTCACACCTATGTTTAATAATTGACCCGGTTCTCTGGCCGTATTCACACCTATGTTTAAACCAGGGTTACCTGTAAGAAGGCTCACATTGTATAAACCTTTTTCACACCTACTTCTCAGAAGTAAGCTCATCTCAGAAATTAGGGTAAACCTAAACCTGGGGGAGGGGAGGTTTAAATGTTATTCAAACTATGGAAGACCACATATATTTTTTTTTCTATATCAGTCTTTAATTTCGAAATACATTAATATTTCGGGGTAAAGTCTCCGCAGACCCCCTTATAATCTTTACCTAGGGTCCCAGGGGCCCCCTGGATTAGATGTATATAGGCATACATATACATGCATATAAATAAATTTATACATATAGGTATCTACATATACAAACACAAACATATATACATACTTATACAAACACACTCACATATATGCATCTGTTCTATAACAAAATTCATTAACATGTTATAGCAAAAAAGGTTGTTATTTTTACAAAAAACAACAACACAACAATATATGTACATAAAGAACCTGAAACTGCCATATGAGGGGTTAACCAATTCAAAAGTTCATATCACAACCCCCATGGCAGCACTATAGGAGGACAGGACCCCTCCTCATAGTAGGAACTTCTTGCAAAGAAACAGTAGATAAAAGGTTTATTACAAAATTTTATTTGATATAGAAATATAGTTGATTGTAATCAATTCAAATTGTTGAAAATAAACTCGCATCGAAAACAACATTAAAAATGTGCATATACAGATATTTTTTAGAGGTTTCATATTAGAAAAAGTCATACCTGCAGAGGTGTATAAATTACAATTTGTCTTTAATTGCTTTCATAACCTTAGCATATCTTTTATCCTGAATTTTTGTGTACACTTCTGTATAAAAATTCAATTTACTTTTTATGTGATTACATATTTCTTGAGGTTTTTCGTCTTTGTTATCTAATCTACAGTACATTTTATACTTGTATATTTTACAGGCAATAAGAGATATTATGCTATTCAAAAAGAGTGTCTTTTCATTGTTTTCATAGTAAAATCCTATCACAATTGTTTTCCATGATGTATCAAATTTTAAAACTTGTTTAACAATGCCCCATATATGAGATACATTTTAAGATAAGATGTTCATTGTTTTCTTTAACATCTCTGCAAAAGACACAAAAATAATTTTCTACTATTTTCCATTTCTTCAGCAATTCTCTGTTACACAATAGGTTATTTAACAATTTATAATTAAATTCTGATATACTTCTGTCTCTTATGGATAAGATTTTTTGACCACATAGATGGAGTAGAAAGGCTGGATCTTATTGACCAACTGTTTTTAAGACGACCTAGAACTATCCGTGATAGATTACTAGTAAATCCATTCCTACTGTTAAATTTCTTAGCTAGGTTTTCCCATTCCAAATTTTTCTTGTTATTCATTTTGGCATCAGTAGCTTTGTTTTCAACTATATCCGTTTTAGACCGGACTAAATCAATAAGGGTACACTTTTCTAGTTCTGTAAGATTTGGACCTTTTTTCCCAGCCATTGTAATACCAAATGAAAATCAAAGTACTGAAAAGCGCTAAGCTGACTTCATGAATTTTGTATGTAATGTTAATGAGCAGGAACAACAGTAAAAAAAGTTCATGCATTATTCTTTATTTTCGCACAACTAAATAATACATTTTCTGTAAGGAAATAACAAATATGGATTGGAAACAATGTCCTGAATCTTTTCAACATGTTTAGATATATACTTTACATGATGTTGTTAAAAACAATGGTCACTAATAATTTTTGTCCCACCCGGAACTAAAACCCTGTCCTTGGATCATGAAATTTACAATTTTGGTAAAAGACACCTGCTCTTTTTAAACATCTATAATCAGAATTCAGTACCAATAGCATTACCACCGTCGCATGTTATGTTTTACACATAAACACATTATACCAAGTTTGGCCCCCACCCATCTTCTAAAGTCAAGGATTTCTGATCTGCTCCGCTCCGGCCCCCACCCTGGATCATGAAATGCTCTACATGACTATGCATTTTTTTTCTTACAGATGTGATGTAGAAAAGAATATTCTTGGAAATTTGTCAAGTTTTGGTAGAAAATGTGAAAACAGTTGTAATGGTAGTTTTCGGTAAAAAGTGTTCAATTGTTATTACGCAACTTACTGTTGTGTGTTCCAGTTTAATAGTGTATGAAGTATTTTTTAGAATACAACTAAAATGAAACAAATCAATAGTTTGATACATACATGTATGTCAAATAATAATAGAAAGGAACAAACAAACAATTGGACAAAAAAGAAAAATACACATAACCACATACACTAACTAAAAAGTGCCACATATATTCATGTCAAAACACACCAACTTTGAAAGTGAATGCTGCGTTATCAACAAGAGTGGAAAGAGCTCATTTTTAACCATTAGTGCAAGAGGATATACTACATGTAAATCGAATATGATAAATTAGACTACCATATATGCATGGATTTACATTTAGGGATTGTAGTGATTGTTTGTTATACGTAAATCTAAAAAAAAAAAACAAAAAAAAAACCTCCAAGAGTTTGTACACAGGTACATTAAACACTGTAATCATCAACATGTGTGTATATTACACTCGTTGTGTAAAACCTCATATTCATATTGCAAAGGAAACACTCCTTTGTCTGAATGAGACATAATACACATTGCTATTGTTTTAATTTTTAAAAACAGTTCTTTATATGAAAATGCAAATAACCTTAGCAAAAAAGCATAAGATTCGCAGCTTGTGTAGGACTTCTAATATGGGGGGAAAACGTAACAGAAGTGATTCGCAATAAATATATAATATTTACAACATAAATTTATAAGCTCAATGAGAATCCCAAGCTAGGCACTTAAAAGTCACAAAAGTAGTTTTCAAACGGTACTGTTCAAACCGCTGTTAGAAGTAATGAAGAGGCATCTCGCCGAAAAACTAAATGCATTTTTATATGAAAAGATAGTTCAGCGAAAACAAAATGTGGGGACAGGGAACAACGACAGTAAATCCATGCTCCCTTCCCCTCCTTCATCCTTTGTACGTTTGGAAATACATATAGCATATACTTGTCATTCATTGTCAATTGTTTGTTTGAAGTACAAACAAATTGAAATCACGATTACTTTTCATTGTGTGTAGCGTTCTGTGGACCGCAAACCATTTTACATTCATGCTTGACACAATGGCAATCTAACACTTGTTCTAACCATATGTATTTCAGTAAACAGTCCTCGTAAAATTCCAGGCGGTGTTTTGAAGACTTCAACCGGGGCATTGTCTTCCGTATACTCAGACCGTTTATCTTTTCCCTCCCCCAAGATCGTTATACTGAGTATTTCAGTCTCATTTTTGAAACTAAATAACGAAATCAAATTTGATTGTGTTGACGATGATTCTGAAGAATATCTTGGTCGTTTAAAAATAGTAAGGTAAGTCTAAGTTACACCTTTACATCCTCTAAATTCCTGCATGACCTACTTACATATATGATCGGGGAAGGTGTAATCAGTTACGCAATATCGTCCCTCTGAGACACCGATCTCTGCCCTTCGCTGTCAAAATATAATCGTGCACAAGTTCTTTCTCGTTCACGATCGACGCGGATCAGTTAATTTTTTTTACTGTGTTGCACACATTTTTGTTGTGTTAGACAAAATTTTTACTGAGTCGGAACAGCAGTCAAAACACAAGTGGAAAACCGTCATGACTACCCCCATAGTCGGTTTAAGAGCTCTGTAGAGCTCACGTTATTTGTGTTTACCTGGACACAGTGCCGACTTTAAATAGAATTTACTTGCTTACTTACTTACTTACTCGGTAAGCTTAATGACGTGGCTTCTAATCATAGATTGCACCATGCAAAAGTATCGTTTTCTTTACTTCTAAGCCAGCGGTGTAGCTACACAGTAGCACTGTATGCACGTGCTTACAAATATTTTCGTTAAATTTTTATTACATATTACGAAAAATGTCCTCAGCTTCTGGGGGGAAGGCAGACCCCCTGTTTACAAATATTTCAAACCTAGCTACGCCACTGTAAGCGCTATGCGACGGTAACAATGCAAAGACACCCTAGCCAAAACGGTTTCATGTACGAATTCTTATTCATTTTTAGATTTTGAATTACTTAATAATCACTTTAATTATTACAGACGCAGATTCAAACGGAAATTTTAACTGAAGAATGACCTGCATCTGTGTCTCACTTTCTCCCAGAATGAGTTCAAAAATGTCACCTTTTTATACATATTTTATCCACTGTTCAACGAACTGTATTTCCGAGAGAGAGAAAATGCCCCTGCAGATATGAATGTTATCCCCGTACTAGATCGGTTGCAAAATTATGAATACTTTAAACACGACTTGTTTACTACAGTGATGCATGAATTTGCCTATAGGTGGTAAAAAACCGGAAACGTGATGACGAAAGCAAAATCCATCTGGCGACAATAAAGCGCAGCTACGCTTAGCGCTTTAAAAAGCAAACAGAACAGGAGTTCAGGTAAAACCAGTTTTATTTCAAGTGTGAAACACAGGTGAGGTTTATGTGAACTCCGCTCAAATAGGATTTAAACCTGGTTTACTTGAACAAGGCCTATACTCCATAAATCTAGCTTACCTAAGACACAGGTGTAAATATGGGCATAAGTTAATCTCAGCGAGATTCGTCGAGGCTGGATATTTGGACTGACGCCTCTTCCGAATCTCAGACCAGTGTCACATAAAGTGATTCGGGAAATCTTGCCTGAACTTCGGCCGCTTTTTTCGATTAAAATGGGTTAAACTGAATTTCTTGTCCGCTTCAACTTTTCACCTTAGACATCCTATTAACTCCCTATCACAACGAAACATGCATTTCTTACCTTGACAAGGTGTAAATCCCACAGTAATTCAAGTTGGCTATTTTCAAAGCCATTGCAAACGGCCACCATTTCATATTTTACCTTCTCAACACTGAACTCTTTGGACAACTAACATTTCTGTACATTGCCTCGGTTCATCGCTTATTCATGTATATACAAATATGTCACGAAAAGGTTTCCGTATATTAAGCTTGTATCAAAGTCAGCCGTAAATTGTAAACGTCAGCCCTTCTCGCAAAAGTCCAGTAGTAATATAATCCTGTGACAACAATTGACTTAATAATCGCAAGCTTTTTACTGTTATAAACTTGTACAGTAACTTTAAAAGTGGTAGGTTTATTATATTAAAACTACTTTTAATCACATTTTATTCGCAAGAACATTCTTACGCATAATTTCGCGCGACTTAACCTCATGAAAATAAGGTCTCGCGAAATAAAAGTGATCGACAGTACATAAAATAGCATTTTCATTTTTGACATCGGTCAATACATGTTTTTAACAACCTGATGAGACATACTTTCATCAGGTCGATGAAAGTATGTATTGACCTCATGAAAATGCTATACATTATATAATGTATATAATATTATTCTTGTATTGTGCCAAAGTAGTCCACAAATCAAAATAACACGTGGTTGGTTTTGCGAGTCTTTTGATTGATTAAATATTGTTTTACGTCCCTCTCGAGAATATTTCACTCATATGGTGACCATTGCCGGTGAAGGACTGCAAAATTTAGGCATGTGCTCGGCGCTTATATGGCCTTTGAGCAGGGAGGGATCTTTATCGTGCCACACGGTGACACCTGCTGTGACACGGGACCTCGAATTTTGCGGTCTCATCCGAAGGACCGCCCATTTAGTCGCCTCTTACGACAAGCAAGGGGTACTGAGGACTTATTCTAAACCGGATCCCCTCGGCGAGTGTTGGATAAGATTTAAAACAAAAAAATAAGTACAAATGAGCCATATCAAAGACTGAAATTATTTGCATATACTGTGATTTCACAACAACAGAAATGATGTTCGAGTGCGCGACGTTTCGGGTGCGACAGTTCGGGAGCTGGCAAATAATTTTGATCTTTAGTGTTATTTCTCTGTTTTAAAATTGACATGTATAACTTATCCAAGTCAATACTTTGAATACTAACATTAATTCTTTACATTTAATTAAATATGTTTCAGAAAATCAATACAGTAGTGTACAGTGGCGGATGTATACCCCCCCCCCCCCCCCCCCCAAATTTCAAATTTCAGGTAAATCGTGGTATCTTGTGTAGAAAAATGTACTACACGATAAAAGAAGCAATAACTTCATCCGCTCCCGGAGAAATAAATGACAAAATCTTTTAATATCTTGAATTACTTTGTTGGAAGAACTTAATTTTTTTCAAAAAACTCTTAAAATTTGCGTCATTTTATTAATTTCACCACTGGGAGTCTCAAGACAGCCCCCAGACTCCTAATCCGAGATTCCTCTGACTCTTACCCCTGCTTTTATATTTGACATGTGCGCAGAAGTCACAAAATAAAAGCGGGGTTAAGAGTCAGAGGAATCTCGGATTACCAGACTCCCTGCCTCATGAAGTGGCACCCCCTCCCCCACCCCCGTAACCACAATTCCTGGTCCGCTCCTGGTGTAGTTTGATCGAATCACTTACAAAGCCACAGAGAGAAATATCTGTGTCTTTCTTCTGTAAACAATCCATTTTATAGCCACCACTTGTTAAGTTTTCTCAAAAATTACGATAGAGATCAAACAGACAGATCAAAACTGGTATATTTTTTACTCGTGTATCAACGGTTACCAAAACGTAAACATTGCATTGGTGTGGAAATGTTTCAGTGACGCAATATCCTAAACGTCCTACACCTATTCAGAATATTTGTGTCGATTCCGGTTTGGAAAATAGTTTAACTCAGTTTCCGGACAGATCGTCAATGACGCTACATTCAAAGCGTATGAACAATGGTGTTGTGTCTTGTAAATAGAGCCTTCCATATTTCATGAATACAATTCGAGGTGAACAAAGAAGATGAGAGAAACAATACAAATGGAACCTAAACCTACCACCGATTTATATTTATCAAGAATTGCTGAATGGAAAGACAGAGAGTTACAACTCTCTCGTTTACACGAGGAAATGTAAGTTTATTTTGAATATTCATTCGGTATATACATACATATAAACATACATACATAAATAGTTTATTTATTTATTTCCAACGGGGTCCTTTGATGCACGGATGTTTGCGCTAGGGGGTCATTTATGTGGGAGGAAACCTATGGAGCGCCAAATTAACATAAACTCAAATAATTGAAGATATCTTCAATTATTTGAAGATATCATCAATTCATTTGATGCACGCAACAATTGAATTAAAGATCTCTTCAAATAATTAATGATATCTTCAATTCTGAATTATTGCGCGCATTAATTGAATTGATGATAGCATTAATTCTTCAGCTGAATTGATGCGCGCTTTAATTGAATTAATGATCTCTTCAAATGAATTAATGATATCAACAATTGAATTGATGCACGCTACAATTCAATTGAAGAGAGCAATAATTGATATAATGTGCGCATTAAATCAATTGATGAGAGCAATAATTGAATTGATGCGCGCATTAATTCATTTGATGAGAGCAATAATTGATTTAATGCGCGCATTAATTCAATTATTGCTCTCTTCAATTGAATTAATGATATCTTTAATTCATTTGAAGAGAGCAATAATTCTTTTAGAGAGAGCAACTATATAATTAAAGATATCTTCAATTCAACATATCCACAATTGAATTAATGATATCTTTAATTGAATTGTTGCTCTCTTTAAAAGAATTGATGTGCGCATTAATTCCTTATACAAAAGCATTGTAAATGTTGAAGAGATCATCAAATTATTTATACCGAGCTCTAAATTAATTATTGCGAGCAATATTTCTACTAAATTGATGCTCTCATCAAATGAATTGAAGAGAGCAATAATTGAATTAATGCGCGCATCAAATCTATTATTGCTCTTATCAATTGAATTAATGTGCGCATCAATTAAATTGAAGAGAGCAATAATTTAATAAATCAGCGCATTAAATCAATTATTGCTCTCATTAATTGAATTGATGCGTGCATTAATTCAATTGATGAGGCCAATAATTGAATTGAAGCACGCATTAATTTATTTGATGAGAGCAATAATTGATTTAATGCGCGCATTAATTCAATTAAAGAGAGCAATAATTGAATCAATGATATCTTCAAATAATTGAAGATATCTTCAATTATTTGAGTTTGTTAATTTGGCGCTCCATAGAAGCCAGAGTACCCGGAGGAAACCCACATGTCCGAACGGGTGACCGCCATACCCTCTCACATACAACCACTGCCGATCACGGGGATCAAACTCGGGTCACAGCAGTGAGAAGCGAGAGCGTAGCGCTACCGAACACCCTCAATGATGCTACATTCAAAGAGTATGGACAATGGTGTTCTTTCCTATATATACTATATATTATATATATGTGTGTGTGTGTGTGTGTGTCCTACAGTCCATTTAATCAAATGTAATTTCAAATTATTTCAGGATTAGATATTTACTGTATGTCAAACGTGGCCCCCCAAAAAAATCATTTCAATTTCTAACGTCTAATTTTATCACTGTATTCTATATTTTCCGTTGGCGCTTCCCAAGTGTACACATGTGTGTCTCTGAGGGCAAAGACAAATTAATTAAAGAGGGAGGAATGTAGTAGTTACTAGTTAGGGCTATACGAACTGTGGGTATCAGCCAGGGCAGCTCAGTGGTTAGAGCACCTGACTAGTAATGCAGGGGTCCCGGGTTCGATTCCCGGTCCAATCAAAGATTTTCTCCTCTCTCCTATATATACTATATATATATATATATATATAAATATGTGTGTGTGTGTGTGTGTGTCCTACAGTCCATTCAATCAAATTTAATTTCAAATCATTAACATCTGACATGTCGAATATCACTTTAATGTACATCATATATGTACATGTAGTAGACATATTAGGATATTCTTTTTTTTTTATATATATTTTTTTTTTTTAAACATACATATAGTATATATATATATATATATATACATACATTCTGCAAAGAAACTTATACAAAATGTTTATAAGAAGCTATCAAAGGTATATGTATATATTCTTTTCTGAGAGAGAGAGAGATTAGGATATTCTTTGTTATCAGTAACATTTACCATATATGTATATACAATGCAGTCGAAAACAAAGGTGGGAAATCATAAAACGAATGTAAAGTCAGTCCACGTACACACGATGAGTTGACATAATAAAACACTTTAGAAAATAATTTTGTGAATTCTTTTGGGTTTGGAAATTGACAAGAAACCCTGTTTCTTTGCACAAAAAATAGGTGATTTCATTGGTAAAACCCAGTTAGGAGCTTCCGGGTTGAATGGACCCCTACCACGGCTATGCCCTTGACTCACTGGGGGCCGCATGGTGGCCCTCAGATCCCTTGCTATACTTTGCATAGACTTTATTTCCTTTCTGGTTACGCGCCTGTATTTATCATTTGTCATTTACAAATTAAATTGGGAGTGCCAATATTGCCTAATGTATATTTTTCATTTGTATTGTATAATTTTCATTTGTTCTGTATTGTGTAATTTTTATTTGCTTTGTTCACTGTCATTTGAATGAAAAATCAAATTTAAAAAGTGAAGATAACGAACAATTATCAATCTCATGATAACTATCAAGAATACAAATTAAGAGTAAGGCAAACACAGATTCCTGGACACAACAGAGGTGGGATCAGGTGTCTGGGAGGAATAAGCATCCCCTTGTTGTCTCATCTATATTGAGCCTGTATCTTGATCAGGTAAACAGAGTAATCCATAGTCAAAATCAGCATGTAAAGAACAGCCTAATAATTGCTATGAAACACATCAGACAGCATTCAACCTAATGATAAGTTGTATTTGTAAATAAGATTGTTGTAACAACCATAGCAATTGCGAAGTGCTGACTTCAAGACTTGTAGCCCCTATAATATTTTATCAACAAAACTACACAAGTTTGCGAAATATCATATGTGTCATTAAACATGTATGAATAGACGTTTTAACAAGGATTTTCAATTTTTCCATGCATGTAATTGAATTTTGATAAATGATGCAATATTTTTATACCATTATGGAAAATGAGTGAAATCTTATCTTTGCATTAATGCAGTCAATTGTAGGGGCTGGCTTTAGTCAGACGGAAGATTTCTAATCATGAAAATGTAAATTGCATAATTACTGGGGAATATGTTATTGTAATGGGGCTTATGAAAGGTGAAGATAATGAACAGTGATCAATCTCATAACTCCTAAATTCAATATACAAAATAGAAAGTTGGGCAAACACGAACCCCTGGACACACCAGAGGTGGGATCAGGTGCTTAGGAGGAGTAAGCATCCCCTGTAAACTGGTCACACCTTATATAATGACATTTATCATATATACAGTATAGATGATATTATTTTCTAAAAAGTTTTATGCAATGCATTTTACAGAGTAGGAAAGAGGGAGACTCATTTAAACTATAGTTTAGCATACTCAAGGAACAAATCAATGAGACTTCAAAATACAGAGCTGGTTGATATAGAGAAAGCACGTCAAAGGAATGAAAAATACTTGCAGGCAAGTATAACTGTACTTACACTGTAGATTTCTTATTTTGTAAATTCCTTATTTTGTAAAGGCAAGTACTTAATTAATATCGCAAAGTGACTTTTAGACAGCATATTGCGAGAATATTAATATGGAAGTGGACTGATGATCAAGGGTTTTTACATGTATTTCTGCAATATAGAATTAAAAGCAAGTAATATCGCTTTGAATCCCTTCACCGGTCTTGGTGACATCTCCATATATATGAGTGAAAAATTCTTGAGAGGGATGTTAAGCAAGATACAATCAATCTCATTTCTATTGTGGAATGAAACACAAAGCATGTTATTTTTAGAAATGGTGAAAATACTTTGAAATATTAAGTTATCTAGAATCTACCCAATGCCCTTGTTTCCATCACTTACCTTGTGATAATGACAAGAAAAAAATTCAGGTGACATGATATATATGTAATTAATTCATCACCAAATCATGGAGCTTTCTTATGGCATATGTCATACTATTTTTATGCCCCCCTTCAAAGAAGAGGGGCATATTGGTTCGCACCTGTCGGTCGGTCAGTCGGTAGACCACATGTTGTCCGCTCAATATCTTGAGAACCATTCACTTGATGATAATGATATTTCATATGTGGATTGGTTATGAGTAGAAGAGGACCCCTATTGTTTTCAGGTCCAAAGGTCAAGGGTCTATCTACTGTGGACATAGGAATATAATGTCCGCTCAATATCTCGAGAACCCTTTTTCTTGAAAGACATCAAACTTGGCACACTGGTACATGCTAAGGAGTAGATGACCCCTGTTGATTTTGAGGTCATATGATCAAAGGTCAAGGGTCAAACTGGGCATAGGAATATACTGACCATTCAATGTCTAGAGAACCCTTTGCTTGACAGACATCAAACTTGGTACACTGGTACATCTTCAGGAGACAATGATCCCTATTGATTTTGAGGTCACATGTTTAAAGGTCAAGGGTCAAACTGGACATTGGAATATACTGTCTGCTCAATATCTTGAGAACCCTTTGCTTGACAGACATCAAACTTGGTACACTGGTACGTCTTCAGGAGAAGATGACCCCTATTGATTTTGAGGTCACATGGTCAAGGGTCAAACTGGACATAGGAATATACTGTCCGTTCAATATCTTGAGAACCCTTTGCTTGACAGACATCAAACTTGGTACAGTGGTACATCTTCAGGAGAAGATGATCCCTATTGATTTTGAGGTCACATGTTTAAAGGTCAAGTGTCACACTGGACATTGGAATATACCGTCCGCTCAATATCTTGAGAACTCTTTGCTTGACAGACATCAAACTTAGTACAGTGGTGTATATTCAGGAGAAGATGACTCCTATTGATTTTGAGGTCCCATGGTCAAGGGTCAAACTGGACATAGGAATATACTGTCCGCTCAATATCTTGAGAACTCTTTGCTTGACAGATATCAAACTTAGTACAGTGGTGTATATTCAGGAGAAGATGACTCCTATTGATTTTGAGGTCACATGGTCAAAGGTCAAGGGTCAAACTGGACATAGTAATATACTGTCCACTCAATATCTTGAGAACTCTTTTGCTTGACAGACATCAAACTTAGTACACTGGTACATCTTCAGGAGAAGATGACCCATATTGATTTTGAGGTCAAAAGTCAATAGTTGAACTGGACATAGTAATATATTGTCTCCTATATTTTAAGAATCATTTGCTTGATTGACACCAAACTTGGTACACTGGTACAGCATAAGGAGTAGATGACCCCTATTAATTTTTAGGTCACATGGTCAATTCACTCTTGACATAGGAAGATATTGTCTGCTCAATATTTTGAATTGATGATACTACTATAAATTAAATGATGTGTGTGTATAACCCTTTTCAATTTTGCACCATGGGGGGGCATACATGTTTTACAAACATCTCTTGTTATACCAGTCATTGTAGCTAATAGTGATTAAGATAGCATGTCATACTATTTTTATACAATAGTGATTAAGATAGCATGTCATACTATTTTTATACAATAGTGATTAAGATAGCATGTCATACTATCTTTATACAATAGTGATTAGGATAGCATGTCATACTATTTTTATACAATAGTGATTAAGATAGCATGTCATACTATTTTTATACAATAGTGATTAAGATAGCATGTCATACTATCTTTATACAATAGTGATTAAGATAGCATGTCATACTATCTTTATACAATAGTGATTAGGATAGCATGTCATACTATTTTTATACAATAGTGATTAAGATAGCATGTCATACTATCTTTATACAATAGTGATTAAGGTAGCATGTCATACTATCTTTATACAATAGTGATTAGGATAGCATGTCATACTATCTTTATACAATAGTGATTAGGATAGCATGTCATATGTTTCTAAACTTTTTCATTTTTTCAGCAAATTAACTCTTTTTATGCCTAAAACTACTTTAAATGTGTTTTAAATGAAATATTTTGCGTAGTTTTCGAGTTTGAAAGAGATGAAATTCAAATCTTGCGATATGCATATTTTCTTTTGCTAGTTTATGCGCCATTATGTGTGACATCATATGCGTTCTCGGGTTTGAAAACATCTATTAGCCATTTCATAAACAGATTAGATGTAATCGACAAAAAACCAATTATCATGTTAACGGCTTGTAAATAATAATGTATTAAAATGTTTTGTGCCGGCTGTGTTCAGGTGTACTAGTTGTCGATAGAAAGGATTTAGACTGAGTATTTTTCAATTTTTCGAAGGAAGGTACGAGAAAAAAGACGTGGATAATTTTTTGTTGGAGCAAGAACTTTACCTAAAAACCACACCCAGTCACCTTTTCAAAAACCACTTGGACAGAGACCCTGATAAACTGCGAGAAAATGGATATATCAAAGCTATAAGCACTGGTAGGCCTATAGCATACATTCTGTTTTGCTCTTCAAATTCAATACACACTCGGATCAACTGACCTTCACCTTGTAACAACATATATCGACGATACAATGTAACTTCTTAGTTCTACCAACTGGTAGATTTACAACAACAAAAATTAAAGATACAAAATAATTGAACTTTTAATTATACAAATAATATAATATTGTATTTCCTAACTTTAAATTGAATTATAAAATTATTTCCTTATTGAACTCGTAGCATCTTGAGTGCGTCAGTAGGCTATAACGCCATGCTCCCACTTCGTACTTCCAAAAGACATGCAGATCACAACTCAAAAATAGTAATAAGATTGCTTTATCAAAATAAAATAATGTGATTACCACTTTATATTTGAATATTTTTATTGATTTGTGTGTGTGTTGTCTTTTTCTTTCTTTATGATGATTTAGACACCTGAGGAGTACAATATTCATTGAGCCCGAAGGGCGAGGTGAATATTGTACTTCGAAGGTGGCTAAATCATCGTATTGACCTCAAAAACAGCAATAATTGTTTTATTATATGATTAAATGATTAAAAAACAAACCTTGATCTCCATTTTTCTAGTGTTTATATACGTCTGCTGAAATCTTAGCCGAATCCAGTGAGAAACGTGGAATTTCATTGGACGGTAAAAATAAGTATAATCGATCGCGTCAAATTGGAAGTTCCCGACCTATTTTTGGTCCTATGTGGAAAAAATAATTCCTTATGTTCACCTGGAAGGTCACGTGCAGGTAAACATAACGTAGTATGATTTCTACATTGTTGGATCTCAGCCGCAGCAATTAGAGAGCTAGGAATTATTCAATTATATGATTGAATAATTCCTAGCTCTCTAATTGGCTGAGACCCAATGATGTAGAAATCAAACTACATTATGTTTACCTGCACGTGACCTTCCAGGTGAACATAAGGAATTATTTTTTCCACATAGGACCAAAAATAGGTCGGGAACTTCCAATTTGACGCGATCGATTATACTTATTTTTGCCGTCCAATGAAATTCCACGTTTCTCACTGGGTTCTGCTAAGATTTCAGCAAGTTTGTTTTCCGGTCGTCACATTAACAATCTTGAAGGGTTTTTTAATCATATTATAATAAAATAATTATTGCTGTTTTTGAGGTTAATACGATGATTTAGACACCTTCGAAGTACAATATTAATTTTAACCTTGCCCTTCAGGCTCGGTGAATATTGTACTCCTCAGGTGTCTAAATCATCGTATTGACCTCAAAAACAGCAATAATTGTATAAAATTGGCATAGGACCTATAGTTGTCAACAATTTAACGTATCATAATTTGTCTAATCCAAAAATAAATAATGATTGCACTGTTTATTTTAGAAAAACAATTTAATACAGATGTATAAAGGAATAACATCACCAAACAGTTTGTAGACAGCGACCCATATAAACATTATTTACTCACAATATTGCCGATTTCATACACGCTTTACTCGCTATATTTGGGTATTTACATCGTTATATGTGTGCACTGGTGGCGAACACATATAAAACTCGGACAATTTATCAACATCGATTTAAATGTTGCCCATGGTAAATAAATTAGGCTCCTAAAAGTTGAGTTTTTAATAATATCTTGCAGTACTTTCACAATCCGAAGGGCACCTGTGACGTCACTGTACCAAGTGACTACCTCCTAATTACCTGGACTTTTTGAAATCGGGGCTTAGATTTAAGTCTGTATTGTGGTTAATTGTCGCAAAATTTCGGCGAACGAACTATTAGAATTAATTACTATAAGCATAAAGAAGACGAAATGCATATAATGTTGTATACTTTGAAAACATGAGATGTGTCCTTTAAGATGTTTAACATAGGTATTGACTGTTCCTTGATTATAAGGGCTTAGCGTTTAGAAGGGTCTGAGGCACAGTAAAGAACTCTCACTGATATGACCCTGAGCACCGTGCATACGTCAAAAGGATTGTGTATGATGACAGCTTTCTGGGCCCCTGTAAAACTCAAAATTTTAAAGAAAGAATAAATCTTTTATTTCATGAAAGAGATCATATCTAATACAGTTTCACAAAATTTGTCTCTGATATTTACAGTCATGTCTCTGATATTTACAGTCATGTCTCTGATATTTACAGTCATGTCTCTGATATTTAGTCATGTCTCTGATATTTACAGTCATGTCTCTGATATTTAGTCATGTCTCTGATATTTACAGTCATGTCTCTGATATTTAGTCATGTCTCTGATATTTACAGTCATGTCTCTGATATTTAGTCATGTCTCTGATATTTACAGTCAAGTCTCTGATATTTACAGTCATGTCTCTGATATTTACATTCATGTCTCTGATCTTTACAGTCATGTCTCTGATATTTAGTCATGTCTCTGATCTTTACAGTCATGTCTCTGATATTTAGTCATGTCTCTGATATGTACAGTCATGTCTCTGATATTTACAGTCATGTCTCTGATGTTTACAGTCATGTCTCTGATATTTACATTCATGTCTCTGATATTTAGTCATGTCTCTGATATTTACAGTCATGTCTCTGATCTTTACATTCATGTCTCTGATATTTAGTCATGTCTCTGATATTTACAGTCATGTCTCTGATATTTGCATTCATGTCTCTGATATTTGCAGTCATTTGATATACATAGCATCAAAAGTGGTGTAATTTCTCCATTTTTCTCAAATTCAATTATGTAAATAGCAATTATTTTGTGAACTTTTTTCATTTAGGAGTGCAGGTTTGAACAAACAAAATTTTAAAATCACTTAAGTGTGCTGAAAAGATAATCTATTATATAGATATTGAATTTGTCCAAGTCTACATTTGAAATTTTCTAATTGAAAATCTGTGTGAATGACCGTGATTCCATGTCAAAATACCAAAAATGAAGGCAAAAGATCATATTCATAACATCATAATTCCAGTTCTATGTCATTTTGAATTTATAATAACAAATGAGTTGCATTGGGATTCTTGCACAAAGTACACATGTACTATAATTTTGAAATAAAAATATGACTGTTGATTTTGGCGGGCAAATTTCAGTTTTATCATATATAATCCTTTATGGTACTAATTGACCTACAGATGGTGATTTCTCGACATGATAGAAAAATTATTGAATATGATGCAAAACAACATACAAACAAACTATCTTTAACTATACTGGAAAAAAAAAATTAAATCATCAGTCAAAATTCTGTTCCCATTTGGTATGCTAGAGCAAAAAAGAAACATATTTATATAGCTATAAGATAATTAAGAATGACGAATGAGTATCATATTCAGGAAACACTTGTTTAATACAGAATTGAAATTGATAATATTTCTCTTAACAGGATTTGATGTTAACTGGGTTGAATTTGAAATTGGATGGAGACAAACCACTCAGTCCGAGATTGGCCACTCTTCAGGTGTGTATTGTTGCTGAAAGCTGGTGACATATCAAAGGGACTGGTTCACATTTTTCGAAAGAAATATTTTTCATTTGTGATGTTAAAAATAAAAAATATAGTTCATTTAATGTTGACAACCAAAATTTGGATCGTCTGAATGTAAGGATAAGAGCAATATTTTAGCTTTGATTCAGTGTTATGTAAACAAAGAAACAAGTGAAACGTTAATTTGGAATTCAAAGCATCTTCATTTTGTACAATTGCAAATTTTAACTTTTAGATGACACATTTTACCTAAATCATACTTGAGATGTGATATATATGATAAACATGGATCAATATCCCTTTATTTTGAAAACCCGTAAACAATAACACAACTCAATCTTTGTTTGCAAAACAAATGATAAACTCTCTATAATGAGCTTCCATCATGATGAATAACCTTAATTTTTTGTGAAACCTTCCAAAACATATTAGACTGTAGATTTTGATTATTTAAAGTGAAAAACAAATCTTGGAGGAAAATCGTGAATCAGTCCCTTTAATAATCAGTTCTGAATTTATCAAGAACAACATATGTCTTGAAAAGTCCCTCATTGATTTAAGTCAATTAGGGGAATATTCATGGATATATGATATATCTTTAAGAATTCACCCAGAACAGTTTGATTCTTGAATTCCTTAAAAATTGTTGAAGAACAGGTTCAGGAATATTTTAATGATACGATAATTTAACAATATTTCAGTCATATTTCAGTGATTATTTTGAAATTTGACAATTCGCAAAATATTCTTTATTGGTTCCTATGTGTTCAGAGGCAAATTAAGAAAAGAAGTTTTTGATGTTGAACAGTCCAAGAATTTAGGAAGTTCTCAAAGAGTTTATGGATGGACACACAGACAAATTTCACAAAAAGAGGAATGTGAAAGTGAAGACCATCTGCAACTGAAAATTTAGCAAACCATTACATTTTGCTTGATGTCAACAGGTCTTATATTATTTATATAGGTTCTGCTTATAAGGAATTGGAAGTTAATGTCAGAGAGGTAATATGTTTGTTTGCAGACAGCGTATTAGTGTAAGCTTTTGCTAGAAAAAAATTGCATTCATTTCAGTATTCATAGTATTACCGGTCTCAATGGCTCTGAGTTTAGAGCACCGACTTTTTAACCAGAAAGTTATGAGTTCAAGCCATGCTTGTACCTTGGTCACACCAATTCCAGAAAATCAGGTAGTGGTCAACTGCTCCTTTGCCAAAGGCGCAACATTTCAAAGTGAGAGTGGGGATTCTTTCAAATAACACTAAGGTCTTGCTTTGGCACTTGTAAGAAAGACCTCTCACTGCTAGCTCCCAAAGTACAAATTTAGGTCTAAATTTGAGCCACTTCAAATATCTGTAATTTTCATGGAAAGCCACTGTATGCTCTGCATTTATGAGCAAATATTTTATCTCATTCATCACTTGTATTTTGAAGTCTTATACAACCGCAATAACAACAAAAATTGATATTCGGCAAAAAAAGATGAAACCATAATATCTTTTTATGTAATTTCTACATTCATTTTGTCAAAAGTAGCAATACCCGGAATCATTGAAAACTTCCTTTGCATTTTTGAGATTGATATAACTTGATGCTTATTTTTAGCTTGCCTGAGCCAATTGAAAGGCTCAAGTGAGCTTTTCTGATCAAAATTTGTCTGTCGTCAGCGTAAACTTTTCACATTTTCATCTTCTTCTCCAGAACCACTGGGCAAAAAGCATCCTTGGGTGAAGAGCTGTCAAGTTTGTTCAAGTGAAGGGCCATGTCCCCTTCAAAGGGGAGATAATCACAAAAATGCAAAAATAGGGTGGTGTCATTTAAAAATCTTCTCAAGAACCAATGGGCCAGAGGAGGTGAAATTGACATGAAAGCTTCCTGACATAGTGCAGATTAAGTTTGTTAAAATCATGACCCCTGGGGGTAGGATGGGGTTACAATAAGGGATCAAAGTTTTACTATAGGGAAAATCTTTAAAAATCTTCTCAAGAAACACTGGGCCAGAAAAGCTGAGATTTACATGAAAGCTTCCTGACATTGTGCAGATTCAAGTTTATTAAAATCATGGCCACCAGGGGTAGGTTGGGGCCACAATAGGGACCGAGGTTTTACATGTGAATGTATATGGAAAATCTTTAGATATAGGCCAAGGTGACTCAGTGAGCGATGTGGCCCATGGGCCTCTTGTTTGAATTTGTGAGCATAGACAAGTTGTTTGGCTAAACTAAATGTAACAGAGTCAAGTATATGTCTCTGCTAAGGATTGAGCCCAGGACAGTCCAGCTCTACCATTATTGAGTTAAGGGGTTAACCCCCTGCTGGAGCTACCTAATGCTACCACATTGCCCCCCTCCAGAGAAAGACAGGCCTCTGGAGTCTCCCTAAGTGCCAGCACATTTGGGGTAAAGTTCTGGGTCAATCATTCTCACCAGCCAGAGAGTTCCCAGGTCCCAACATGGCACCAAATATATCAGAGTCAAGTACAATCTGTCTTTGCCTAGGTTCAAATCCAGAACCTCTGGCACCACAGTCCACTGCTCTACCAATTGAACCAAAAGATTAACCCCTAGCCACAACTAGTAGGAAAACCATATGTCTAACATTGCCACATTAGATGAAAGCTCAAGTGAGATTTTCGGATCATAGTGATTCTACTTTTTGTCTGCCATTTGTCCATCTGTTTGTAAACTTTTCTTCTCCAGAACCACTGGATCCATTTCAATTATAAGTAGGATAGAGCCACAATAGGGGATCAAAATTAAAGAGAAACATCTTTAAAAATCTTCATCTCAACAATGGCCATGATTAGTCATAGTGATATGAAAGTATCTTCAAGTAGTTCAAATTCAAATTTATTCAATTCAAGGGCCCCAGGATGGGTCCACAATTGGAGATCAAAGTTTTATATGGGAATATACAGGAATTTGAATTAAACAAATTCTTTTCAAGAGTAGCAGGGCTACACTAAATCATCCAAATGCAAATGTTTTAAAGTTGTGTGGATTCAAGTTTTTTTTATGCCCCATGAATATAGTAGGGGTGTACTGGGTATTGTTCCGAAAGTTTAACCTTGCTCATAACTTGAATGGTGATTGATAGGGCTCTCATGTGTCATAATTATGCCTTCCTTGTGACATAACCTTTTTTGTATCAAGATTTCTAACCTTATGACCTTGACCTTGGAGTTTGACCTACTTTTTAGAGAACATAACCTATTAAATGTATCCATAACTATTTAAGGTATGGCTTTCATATTTTGTTTATAGATTTCTTATGGCAAGACCTTTCATTTCATACCATGATCTGTGACCTTGACCTTTTCCAGAACAGCAAGGTCATGTTAGTCATATTGGTGTTGAGGCATACCCATATTGTGTGAATCCATGTTCAATTACGGTCGCCTTGTGGTTAGAGCACTAGTTTGCAACACTGAGGTCCCTGTGTTTGCTTCCTTGCAGCCATGTCATACAAGACATTTAAGATAAGTGGTGACTGTTCCTTCACCAAACATCCTGCATTTGAACTGAAAGTCATGAGTCTTTCAGATCAGACCTTAAAAACTGAGGTTCCATGTCATGCTAGGCAGAGGTATGAGAGAGAACCCTTGATGCAAAATGTTCCAGAGTTCCTAACATACATCCAGATATGTTCCAGAGTTCCTAACATACATCCAGATATGTGGCACTTTACTGTTAGCTGCTGACATATCTACACAAGTTAAACATCAAACATATTCTACAATAGCCAAATCATCTGTTGGGAGATGATTGATGGATTGATGATGTCCTTTAAATATGCAGTAAGTTTTTGTGCCTGGTGCTCAGTGCGTTGTTTCATGTGCAACAAGAACATATTTGCTTTAAGGGTTGGAAACTCAACCATTTTAAAGATATTTGAACAATCAAGTACATTTGACTCATGTAGAGTTGTCGTCAGCTAAAAGTGATGTGCCAGAAATTTTGATATGCTAGGACACAGCTAGGAGTTCTGGATCATGAGGGTTCTTTACCGTGCCAACACCTACCACCTTCTTTACCGTGCCAACACCTACCACCTGAATGGTCCATAATTTTCACTTTTAATGTTGAGTGCTTGGCAAAGCAACAGTTAATACCTCTCTCAGTGCCTCAGATCTGGCATGGCCAGGGTCTGAACTCTGTTGTATTGTCAGATTTGTTTCAAACATGCCCCTGGAACACGGATGGGACCACAAACATGGTGTGAAAATTTGCCAGAATGACATTCACACATCCTTGTATTTTGTAAATTCAATTTCTTTAAACCAGTGTCAGGTTGGGGCTACAAGGTTGCATATCATATAGACAGTTTGAAAATATCCATATTTGAGTATGTGCATGTACATGTATTATGAATCCTGCAAGTCTGATCAAGCTGTGACCTGCTGGACCTGATTAGGCAGATGTAAAGATATTTTTAAATCTCAAGGACATGCATAACGTTTCTGACATTTTCTCCAAAATTATTTTTTATCTTTTTGATATGAAGAGTTCTTGCATGATTTCCAAAATAGGTTGCAATTCTAATTTGTAGTAGTATTACCATACCTTGTATATCAGCCTGGGTATCTCAGTGGTTAGATCACCTAACTAGTAATGCAAGGGTCCTGGATTCAATACCCGATTATTCCAAAAAGAAATCTATACTTCTTGGCCACAGTAATGTTCATTTATACAACTAACTGTAATACATAAGGCCAAAAAATTAATCAATAGTTTCTCAGGTTCCGCTGCATCCGTTGAAAAGATACCTTTTTTTTTACCTTTTTTTTTCAATTCATATTTATGTAAATGAGGTAACTCTTATATTATAGAGATTTATGTAAGCCTTTCAGAAGGTTTTAATTAAATTGTAAGTATTCTTTTGATTGAATGCATATTCTTTTATGTACAGGTATAATAGTATAAATTTAATAGTAAGTAATGTAAAGCTATTTTTGATAGAAATACAAATTCCATTGCTAGGAAAGGAAAGGTAACTCGTTTTACAGTCACCATTAAAAAATAAAGATAACTCGTGCTACAACCAAGGGGAAAAAATAAAGATAACTCATGCTACAACCAAGGGGGGGAAATATATATATAAAAAAAAAAATACCTGCCTGCCTCATCAAAAATTTTAATATTTGGCCCTGCAAAGAAACTATTTTTTTTTTTAAATTTGGCCTAAGAGCTGACTTTACATTTTCACTTGCAACAACCAGGAACTATCATGATATGCTTACTCTAAAACAGACATGGTAATATACTCCAAGATTTTTTGTAAATATTGTAGGTGAAATGTCACAAAAAATCATTGTCCTTAATATCTTTTATTATTTATATGTCCTTAAATCTTTTAACAGTAACAAATTATATCCATGCAATAGATTTGATTCAGGTTAGCATCATTGACCATTCAAGGTTGTCATTGTAATGTAGCTTTGCCTTGCAGTCTAATTATTGGGCCATGGTGAAAAGCCTCAAACCTCTTTGGGAAGAAAATCTACAATTAGATGACCACAGGACTCCTAGAACTGTTCTCTCTGAGACCCTCACTGCTCAGGACAATAAAGCAGCGACAATTCCTGGTAGTGCCCGATCTCAGAAATCTACAATGGTCAACTTCAAAGCACCTGGAGAAAAATCTGAACCAAAAATTGTGAAACAAACTGTGAAAAAACCAGAGAGAAAGTCAAAGAAAATGAAAAAATGACTCCTTTACACAATAATGAATTTTCCTATTGTTCACAGGAATTATACATGTGTTCAAGTTCCTATACTAAAAGGAAATCGTGAAAACTTTCCCTGTAATGTAAACTCGATGTATACTTTTGATGTAAAGTTAAGAGAGTATCTCTGTTGTATGTAAAGACCTTTGTACATGTATGTGAGATTAAATATAATTGTCTTCATTTACATACAGTTTAGGCTAGATATACCAGGATATCCATCTTTTTGCTTATGTAATAGGAAAGAAGAAAATTTACGGCTGAAGAAATAGCACTCTTGGGATGATGTAAAATGACATGGCACCTAACGCTTTCTCGATATCTGAAATTTGAATATCTACTAAGAAGGAGAATGATGACCGACAGACAAAAGCCAAGTCCTAGCACCCTGTATAGATACATGTATTACCTTTTCAACTGTAGGGGTTGATGTAGATTAACCTACACTGTCAAAACAGAATAAAGTGAAACCATGGTCTTTATTCAAGAATTCTGGTAATCGGCACCAAAAATATTTAACAGCAACCAGTATGTGAGGGTCAACAACTCTGTGATTGAATAAAAATATTTAACCGGAACCAGTATGTGAGGATGAAAAACTCTGAATAAATATAATTAACCAGAACCAGTAAGCGAGGGTAAAAAACTCTGTGGTTGTATAAAAATGATGCTATGGCTGGTTCTAGTCATAGTTCAACCCAGGTAAGGGGATTGAATTTTATTTAGACTCTCTCTCTCTCTCTCTCTCTCTCTCTCTCTCTCTCTCTCGATTTTCTATGTCTCTGTTATGCCCCATCACTGACGCTATGTTGAAATAGTGTACTCGCCATCTTCTCTTAGGCTTTGTTCACAAAGTAAAAAAAATCCAGAAATATAAATAAATATAAATTTAAAAGAGACTGGGACAGTTTTATCTCGCTATTTTATATGAGGTTCTTGTATTTTTAAGGTTAATTAAGCAAGATACATGACTTGAACAATTTTCCCTTATTTTTCCTTGCGAACTTTTCGCATATTGCTCGTATGTTGATGTTCATGGAATGGTGAATATGCATAAGAGACAGAGCCCCCGAACCATTTTCGTTCATCGTTGATCTCAGATTGTTTTAATTCCTCCTAAAGTTAGAAAAAGAGCACTCAGCTTCACTGGAGATCACTGCATGGTAAGGTGCAGCCTATGTGCAGGAGTGTTTTTATCGCAGTCTGTAGTCCTAAACGTTGCCAGAAAACTGGGGTGAATGAAAGGTGAATATAACGAACAGTGATCAATCTCATAACTCCTATAAGCAATACAAAATAGATAGTTGGGCAAACCTGGACACACCAGAGGTGGGATCAGGTGCCTAGGAGGAGTAAGCATTCCCTGTCGACCGGTCATACCCGCTGTGAGTCCTAAGGTAAACGGTGTTATCCGTAATCAAAATCAGTGTACCAAGAACGACCTAACAATCGACATGAAACACGTCAGACAGCATTTGACCCAGTATTGGCAAACTACACTGAGTGGCCAAAAGTATTGCAACAAACATGGCTGACGTCATCACAATTTTACTCGCTTCAAATTTTATTTTTATTGCTGACGCGTAACAAAGTAAGCTTGGGTCGTGATGTCAGGTATGCGAATTAACTAGGGTACGAATTATCTGGGGAACCGTTTGTAATTCAAAGTAGCAGACGATTTCCTGTAAGGTATCGAATGAAAACAATGTCGAAGAATGAGAGAGAATTGTCAAAGGACCTAAAGGAAAGGATTGTAATTCTAAATTCAAAGGGATTTAATGACAACAAAATTAGTGAGTCATTGGGAATCCATCGAAGCACTGTTGGACGAGTTTTGAAAACATTCCGTCAAAAAGAAAGTGTTAAAAACGATCTCTGGAGAGGAAGGCCCCGAGTGATAGATGAGAGGGGTGATCGGAAACTTTATCGCTTTCTGAAAACTAACAAAAGACAATTTCTTCAAGACATTACATCAACTTTTAATAGGAATGAAGGTACAAATGTGTCCATGAGAACTGTTCGTCGTAAGTTACACCAGGAAGGATACAGGAGGGGCAAAATTCAGAAAACACTTACAATCGCTAAAGTCAACAAACAACGCCGAATTTTGTGGTGCCGAGGAAAAGACATTGGAAACCTGAACAGTGGTAGAAAGTTATTTTCTCAGACGAAACACAGGTAGTCATTGGACAAAATAACTCTTTAAGTTTGTGGAGAAAATCGTCTGAGAAGAGGAAACCTTACCGTCTGAACCAACGCAAAACGCCCGTGAGAGTAAGTTGTATGTTTTAGGGGTGTATTACCTATTATGGTATTGGTGTTCGTGTACCTGTTGATAGAAATCTAAACTCAGCAAGGTATATTGAATTGCTGGATAATCACTTATGGCCCGTTGTTAGCAAAATTTTTGGAAATCGGCAATTTATTTTCCAAGACGATAATTCCACCCCCACTCCTCTAGACAGACCAATACTTGGAAATAAGAAAACGGTATTCCAAAATTCAACTGGCCTGCACAGTCCCCGGACCTTAATGTCATTGAAAATGTCTGGCGTTGTATCAAAATCAAAGTGTCCCGTGAGTTTGATGATATTAAAAACCGGGATGACCTCATGGCTGCAGTGACAAAAATTTGGAATGACCTCTCTCAAACATATATCCGTAGCTTCCATATCTTCAAGACTACGACAAGTTATTATTCAGAAAGACTTTGCAACAAAATACTAGAAAAAAATGGTAAATAAATATTGTTTATTTCATTGAAAGTTGGTTTTTTCCATGCAGCTGTTATTTACATTGTGATGACGTCAGCCATGTTTGTTGCAATACTTTTGGCCACTCAGTGTAGATCGTTATAACGACCATAGAATTTGCGAAATGCTGATTTTAAACGAGACTGTTGCAACCCCTGCACTATCAACTTGTTTGTCAGTAGCCTGCTTCGATTTAAAAACTGACCATAAGCAAAACAAGCTATTGCGTATCGAATCAGTTGAGAGGTGTAAACACTCATCTTCGCTAGGGAAGGGTTTACGATCCGCTCCGCTTCTCTACATAAGTGCGATTTTCGTAGCCTCAACTTTCAGCATGTGATTGGACACGGGGAAAGTCCACTGCTCAATCAGAGAACGTGTTACGTTAGATCACGTGCAAAACAAAGGAATTTAAATACCTACAACTGTCCCTCGGCCGTGTATCAAGTATATATTTAAACCAATGATGCCACGTGTGCAGTTCAGACTCGTATCTGCGTAATGAAGTGCATTTTATTTACTACAGTACCGTTCCATAAGTTTAATATCAAACATCTCTTGTAATTCCTTGTTTTATGTTCTATCTATCCCAGATTTAGACAGTTACGTCAGAGCTATATTCCTCCATTTGGAATTCACCTTACACGCGTGGGTTATTTTTAGGCGTAGACTCAACGACTACATGTATTTCATGGGTTCACCACATGTTTATTTTCTAAATAATATTCTCACTGATTTCTTTTTCAAGTATGCAATTCAGAGATAGTTAAATTTAAAATATTTTGAATGATTTGCATACCACATTGCGTTACTCTCTGAGCGCAGCCATTTCTAAACAACTTTTAAACAGTAGCTGAAACACGCATTTTCATTGGATAAGCATGATGTAATCTAAACAGGGTTGTTTTATCCATCCGCTAGAGGGCGCCACTCAAAGCTACGAAAATCGCACTAAATCTGCTATTGTAGCGAAGCGGAGCGGATCGTAAACCCTTGGCTAGCGAAGATGGTAAACACCATATGCAGGTAATAATGGAATATTGCTACATAAATATGGGAAATTGACGATTGAGAAGCTGAAATAATCACGTTTGTTATTATCTATTAGCACAATCTCTCCTCCACTTTAACAGCATCGACAGGATGTACACTTTCTAATTCTTTTCCCCAAAACATCAGGTCATTTGCTAAGCGACTAACGTCAGAATCGCCCAATTTAATTAGCCATTTGATCAGGGACCAGTGATAATACTTAGTAGCCGTCATCTTTATGGAACCTTCAACCTAATTTTTTTTATATAAATAAACAAGAAAGGGGATAGCAATATTGATCTTAAAATAATGAGAAGGATCAGTACTATTACCAACATTGCCTCTGCGTGTTTGCCTCTTGCACAATCTTGGGACCTTTACATCAATCTCCAACTCATCAGCCATCTTTTTGTTTTCCATAAACCAACTTTCAAACTCAACATCGATGTCTGTGCGCATATCTTTCACTGTCACAATACGTTGTTCAACTAAAGCAAAAGCATGGTAAACATCCAAGTCATGCTTTTGAAGTTTGGCTGCACTGGCTTTATTTTCTGGAGGATAGCCTTAACGCACACAAAGTCACAAGAAAATAGAAAGATGTCAATGTAGACAAAATGCCTTGGGCAGTGATTTTCGACCGAGCATCCCATGCCCAATTGTCCTGTAGGTTTCCGTCCAGACCAGGATCGACATATTGCAAACACAAAATGTAACGCCAACATACATGCTCTTGAATTTGTCGAAGCAAGTATGTCTCTCAACCTACCTCGTTTTACACAGACCTATCAGGTGACCGAGTGGTTAGAGCATCGCGCTCAAAATTACACGGCTTCTCACCTCTGTCAGCGCGGGTTCGAATCCCACTCGCGCTGGTAAGTGAGAAAGTTTCCCAGTTTACTTTTGGAAGGTCGGTGGTCTCTTCCCAGCTACATTGTATCTGGGTTCTCTCTTCCAGCAATAAAAACTGGGCGCCACCATATAACTGAAAAATTATTGAGTGTGGCGGAAAACGGCAATCAATCAATCACATGTATCGGTTTCTCTCTGGTCACCTTTATATCTTGTTACATGTATCAGTTTCTCTCTGGTCACCTCTATATCTTGTTACATGTATCGGTTTCTCTCTGGTCACCTCTGTATCTTGTTACATGTATCGGTTTCTCTCTGGTCACCTCTATATCTTGTTACATGTATCGGTTTCTCTCTAGTCACCTCTATATCTTGTTACATGTATCGGTTTCTCTCTGGTCGCCTCTATATCTTGTTACATGTATCGGTTTCTCTCTGGTCGCCTCTATATCTTGTTACATGTATCGGTTTCTCTCTGGTCACCTCTATATCTTGTTACATGTATCGGTTTCTCTCTGGTCACCTCTATATCTTGTTACATGTATCGGTTTCTCTCTGGTCACCTCTATATCTTGTTACATGTATCGGTTTCTCTCTGGTCACCTCTATATCTTGTTACATGTATCAGTTTCTCTCTGATCTTGTTGTGGCGGCACATGTTCAAAGTATCGCTGTCGCTTTGAAGAATCGAAGAACATGAATGTAGAATTTACTATGTATTACGTCAATCATATTTCTGACAAGAGGAAGCTTGCAAACGTGTGCCAATACTCAAGTTGAACACGTGGTCTTTGCAGCAACTTATTCAGATCTTTGATTCTTTCTTGACAACCTTATTTTTCAGAGGCCATTGAAGCAGGTATTGTCTACAGACGGACCATTCTCTTGCAAAATTTCGACAATTTTGGCAGATGTCGCTGCTCCGGTGGTACGTTATCAATGAACAAATCAAAAAACTCTTCCTGAATGATTGGTTCTGATACTATTTCATCAAGAAACCTCAATCACAATGGCAAGACTTCCTTATTTGTAAATCTATCGATGATGGCGTAGAAGGCCTTGCCTTGAAGATCACACAGTATTTCTTTCCGAATATTTTGACCAATGATATTGATGACTTCATTTCTGAGACGCATGGAATGTTGCGTGTATCCTTACAAGTGCTAGTCGTGAATATCAATTATTCATTTCTAGCAATTTTATATTGCATCATATCACACACATTCCCAAGCAATTCACGGTTGATTTAACTCGGTCTCACTACGCGTTCTGGTGTCCACAAGACATTTATAAAAAGTCATTGACGTTTAATTGGATTGCATTTCTTTTGGATGTCAATGTATTACACCTTGTTAATGTTGCCAAATTAAAACCATATATCATGTAAATGCCATCATGTAAATGCCAATCGGTACTTTGAATTTGAATAATGGAAGTACTTTAGTCTTTTTCCATTGATATCTCCATTCCAACGAAAAATTGCCATAACGAACAATTAGATAACAAGCATAAGGATTTTATGGCGTTTTACTGTTTATTACCAAAATAACATTTGCATAGAAAATATTGTATAATACTCCGGTAAACATAAAGTAGCATGATATACATAGTTATATAAAGGCAGGATTAGGTGAGGTGATATCATTCATGACAATATAACTGAAGATAACTTTCAAAACATCTACATTTGTACACTGCCGCTGAATATCAGGAAGACAGTGAGACCTGCTATAATGTATACAATATAGAAAAATCTGGTTTCTAATTATTTGCAAGAAATATTTCCTAATATTAGATTAAACTATTCTAACTATCTATACTACTATGTAACAATTATGGACTCGATTTTTTTAAATCTTAAATGCAGGCTAATCGTTTCAGGTTACAATCTGTATTATTATCCTTCAGAATAATGCAGTCAATTTCATTGGTCGAGTGCTGATCACGTGGAGGGAGACAATTCGTGATTCTATTAAAGATGGGTCTATTTGATAAGACTACTATCTAATTGAATTGAATCAATCTATATTTATCTATTGAACGTCACCCGTCCTTAATTCGTTGACGGATATGTTCAAAAATTTGGAGATAGGTCTTAATTTGAAAGGATAGCTTAATTTCAAAACAATTTCACTTATATGGAGATATCACATTTATGCTTTATTTAGTATGCAACTTCAAATTTCAAACAAAAAACAATCACAAAACCCCCATGTAATTAGTAATAATACATGTACGTTCTACTTTTATTCAAAACTCCCAAGTTTGATTTTACTTCCAAATTCACTATGATTATCTTATATCCACCCACGCATGCACGGGTTAGTATAAACTAGAAACCCAACTGAGAGAAAGAGAGAGAACTAAACCTTTGAAAGTTTTGTTTCTACTGTAATAAATAAGTGGTTTTTACTTTCCAGTTTCAAAAGCAAACAAAAACAAGAGACCCATGGGCCATATCACTCATCTGAGCAGCAGTTCCTAACAATAAACAAGCATGAGCAAAACTATTATTATACAAGCAGCTTGGTTCAGAAAAAAAGTTTTTAAAGGTATCGTTTAAAAATTCAATAATTATCAAACTTAATTATTAAACTTATTAGACTACAAATTCATTAATTATTATATGCCCTTGTAGACGGGTATGGCCTTTCATATTAACAACTTTTATCTAAAGATGCTTTGTGCCAAGTTTGGTTCCCTATACATTCGCATGCACTTTGTCAGGAAGCTTTATGTAAATTACTGGTCCAGTGGTTTTTGCAAAGATTTTTAAATGACCCCTCCCTATTTTTATTATCAACCCCCAACCCCCTCCCCCCTTTGAAGACGACATGGCCTTTTATTAGAATAAATTTGAGCCCCCTTCTTCCAAGAATGCTTTGTGCTAAGTTTGGTTGAAATTGGCCCAGTGGTTCTGGAAAAGATGAAAATGTGAAAAGTTTACGAAGACGCCACCGACGACGACAGACAACGGACAAACGATTAAAAAAGCTCACTTGATCCTTTGGCCCAGGTAAGCTAAAAAACAAAAACAAAACAAAACAACTAATAATGATAATGATAAAACTATCCGTCTCTTCCTTTCTCTATTGGCTACAGAAACTTGAATATCACATACATGCAGAAGAACTTTAGCAGTTTGAGTGATATGCCCGTGATTCGTGGTTCTTTTCTGCGTAGCTAGGTATAAGCATTGGTAGTCTAGAGGGAAACAGGTGGTTTCGCCCACATTAACTGTTCGCCCCGAGTGGATTCGCCTTCTTACGATGAAGGTTCAATGATCTCTTCAGAAGGTCCATTTTGGGAGCAAGGAAGATCTCCTCATCAGGGACCACCCTCATCACAGCATCCTCCACGATGACCCTCGCAGGTTTAAAAACATCAGCTGCAGCAAGAGCCTTTGCCTGTGGATGAAAATATAATATATTTCATTTGGTATAACTCGTAATACCAAATATGCCATCTACTAAAGATTTACAAGTACATATCAACCAAGTTTACCTCAGCTGATACCTTCACTCGGAATGGCAGTTTTGGGTCTGCTGGGTGCAGGTGGCAGGCTCGTCCCATTTGAAAACCACCTTTCGCCTGTAGCACAGTGGCAGGACAACGAAGTTTCTTGGAGCGGACGCTGCAAATCCACATAGTTGAAGACTTGTTCTCCCTCTAAAGTACGAAGACAGTATTAGTCATAATAATTAAAGGCAACATAACATTAGTCAGTCATAATAATTGTAAAAATTAATGTTGTGAATCATATACCTTAACCCCATATGTAAATCCGTCACTCCCTACAAGAAGTCGGCCTCCTCTCTTGCTTCCTTTCTCCAACACTTCGTATACGACATCATCAGTAGGGATGATCGTGCTATTCCGGTACACAACATCATCAGTAGGGATGATCGTGTCCTCCCGGTACACAACATCATCAGTAGGGATGATCGTGCTATTCCGGTACACAACATCATCAGTAGGGATGATCGTGCTATTCCGGTACACAACATCATCAGTAGGGATGATCGTGTCCTTCTGGTACACAACATCATCAGTAGGGATGATTGTGTCATTCTGGCGATCTGGCTCTTGCAGATACCTGGAAAAGGTAAAAAAAGATATGAATTGTATCAGCATAATATTACATATTTTATCTTTGGAACACACACACACACACACACACACACACACACACACACACACACACACACACTATATATATATATATATATATGTATATATGAAAGGTAAAGATAACGAACAGTGTTCAAACTCATAACTCCTATAAGTAATACAAAATAGATAGTTCGGCAAACACGGACCCCTGGCACACCAGAGGTGGGATCAGGTGCCTAGGAGGAGTAAGCATCCCCTGCAATTGGTTGTCGTCCGTCGTCATCAGTCGTCTTTCGTGCGTTAACAATTGAACATTTTCAATTTCTTCTTAATAACTAAAACTACCATTCCAATTCTTTTCAAATTTGGTATGAAGCATCTTTGGGACAAGGGGGACATATAATTGTAATTTTCAAAAATCCTGCACCCCTTGGGTCTTAGAGGCGGGATAAATACTGCCAAAAATTGACTAATTTCCAAAAACATTCTTTACATCAAATATTCCACTCGTGTGTAAGAAAAAGTAAATGCATCGTGATGTAGAGCAGGAAAGCCTCTACCAAAATTGTAAATTTCATGACCCTTGGGATAGAGGTTCTGGCCCCAGGGTGGGGCCAAACCTGGTATATGGTGTTTATGTGTAAAACACTTAAATAAACATCTTCTTTAGTGCTATTCATACTAAATTGAAACTAAATGAATATTCAGAAAGAGCAGGTAGCCCTTTACCAAAATTTTAAATTTCATGATCCCAGGGGGAGGGGTTTTTGGTATCAGAGTGAGGCAAAAATGGTCAGTTATTAAATGTGTGAATAATAGAACTATCTTATCTTCTTCTTGATAAGTACCATTCCAATTCCTTTCAAATTGTTTGATTTGTAATATCTATTCAACTATCACATTTTATATCAAATTAATATCACATATTCATCTACATACATATACACGTATCCATACGTGGACGTACATATACACCAAAACACACATAGACATATATACACAAGTTAATGTGAAAGTTGTTTTTAATATAGAAGAAAAAAGAACAGAAAAAAAGAAAGGAGAGAAATAAATGAAAAAATACATAATAATGATATAAATGGGGCACATGTTCATTTGAGTGTAGTAAGCAAAATTGATTTTCCAATAAAAATATTAATATATACATATAAATTATAATATATCACATATAATATATACTGCCAGTTGTTTTTAAACTCTGTATATTTACATTGTTTTAACAAGAAAAAATTCTATCATGATTCTTTTTTCAATACATGTAATTGTTTTTAGAACCCTTGTACTTAGCACTGGGTGGTTTTATACTTTAATACTTGAGAATATATAATTCTTAATTATCAAAGTTATCAAATTTTGCATTCTTGTTCTTATATCTACCAAATAATATTGTTGTTCTGTCAAAAGATAGAGATATTTAAACTTGTACAAAAACCACTCCTCAATATCATTCCAAATCTCCTTTTAATAGATGTTCGATTGATTCAAAGTCCGGTGAAGGGCTTCAAATTTAGGCCTATGCTCGGTGCTTGTGGCTACCTAAAGATACGAATTAGTGGGAACTATTCTATGTAAAATTTGGAACTGTAACCAATGAAGTTTTGATTCCTGTGTGACTTTAAAAGGGAGTTCAACAATTCTACTCCATTCACTTGAATGAAATGATATCCATATTCATTCCATTTTAATGTTGAAATACTTGTTTCTTTCTTTCTATCAATGAGAATATTATACATATTTTACATATCTTTACATCCTTTCATATTGATGTAGAATATTCTCAAAGAGCTAGGTATAATTGGTCCATAGGAAAGCATCGTATCATTTTGTTTTCTATTCAAAAAACTGTCCATCACCCCCGTTCAGACTAGAATATTCAACAAATTTTGTTTTTACATAAAGCAATTGCTTTCAATTTTGATATGAAGCATCTTTGGGACAAGGGGAACATAAATTGTAATTTTCATGACTCCAGTACTCCTGGGACCTTAGGAGCAAAGCAAAACTGCCAAAAATTGACCAATTTGCAGAAATTCTTTCTATAACCACACTTATGTAAGAAGATCTAAATGCATAGTGATGTAGAACAGAAAGGCCTCTACCAATATTGTAAATTTCATGATCCCCAGGGTAGAGGTTCTGACCCCAGGGCAAGGCCAAACTTCAAATACATAGTGTTTATGTGTAAAACACTTACATGACATCTTCTTTAGTGCTATTGATACTAAATGGATAGTTAGAAAGAGCAGGTAGTCCTTTATCGAAATTGTAAATTTGATGATGCAAGGGGTAGGGGTTTTGGTAATCAGGGCAGGGCCAAAATGGTCGGTTATTGAATCTGTGAAAAATAGAACTATTCTAACTTCTTCTTGATAACTACTATTCCAAATCCTTTCAAATTGGACACCAGCACCCATGGGGCCTTAGGGGCGGGGCATAAATCGACCAATTTTCGAAAATCTCCGAAATTGCATATCTTTGAAAAACTAAAATGCATAGTGATATAGAGCAGGAAGGCCTCTACCAAAATTGTAAATTTCATGATCCCCGGGGTAGAGATACTGACTCCAGGGCGGGGCCAAACTTGATACAATGTATATACACATGTATAGTGTATATGTGCAATACATATAAATGATATCTGCTTTAATGCTATTGATACTAAATTGAAACTTAAAATAGATATTTAGAAGGAGTAGGTAGTCCTTTATCAAACTTGAATATTTCATTCTTCTAGGGAGAAAGGGTTTGGTTTCAGGGTAGTGCCAAACTTATTATAGTGATTATTGTCCTTATCATTAGAAGGACTTCTTTAAGTTTACTGATACAGTATAAAAACTAAAGGAATATTTGGAAAATGTACTAAAAATGGTGAATTTCACTTTTTGACTTTAGGGTGGGTCCAAATTAGTGATACCGTTTAATGATATCACATATATTATGTGAAGCCTTTCATCAGCATATGCACTTTTGGGGGCATTGAAATTTTAAGAATACGTCTTGTTTTATACTATTGCTGAATATAGGATTTTTTTCTAGATTTTTAGCCCTTGGAACTAGTGATGCTTTTAACTAGTATCCAGGTGACCGATATGGCCTGTGGACCTCTTCTTGTGAGTATCTCCCCTTTAAAGGGGCAGGCCCTTCATTTGAACAAACCTGAATCCCCTTCATCTAAGGATGATTTGTATCAAGTTTATTTGAAGTTGACCCATTGGTTCTGGAGAAGATTTTCCTATATATCAGGATGTAAAACTTTGATCCTCTAATGTGGTCTCATCCTACCCTCGGGGACCATGATGAAAGGTGAAGATAACGAACAAATTTACTATATATCAGAAAGCTTTCACTTAAATCTCTTCTCTTATCTCCTGACGATTGTTTAGAAGATTTTCCCTATATATTCGCAGGTATAATTTTGATTCCCTATTGTGGCCCCACTTTACCCTCAGGGGTCATGATTTTAACAAACTTGAATCTCCACTATGTCAAAAAGCTTTCAAGTAAATTTGAGCTTTCCTGGCCCAGTGGTTCTTGAGAAGAAGAGTTTTAAATGATCCACCCTATTTTTACAATTGTGATTATCTCCCCTTTGAAGGGGATGGCTCTTCAACAGAACAGACTTCAATTCCCTTCACCTAAGAATGCTTTTCGCCAAGTGGCCATGTGGTTCTGGAGAAGATTTTCCTATATATCTGCATGTAAAACTTTGATCTCCTATTGTGATCCCATCCAACCCCGGGCGCCATGATCTGAACAAATTTGAATCTACTCTATATCAGAAAGGTTTTAGGTAAATACCCACTCTTCTGACGTAATGGTTATTACGAAGATTTTCTCTATATATTCCCACGTATAATTTTAATCCCCTAATGTGGCCGCAACATACTCCCGGACGTCACGATTTTCACAAACTTGATTCTCGACTATATTAAGAAGCTTTCAGGTAAATTTAAGTTTTTCTGGTCCGGTGGTTCTTGAGAAGACGAGTTTTATATGGCTCTTCATTTGAATAAACTTGAATCCCCTTCATCCAAGGATGCTTTGTGCTAAATTTGGTTGAAATTGGCCCGGTGGTTCTAAAAAGGAAGAAAATGTGACAAGTTTACGACGACGACAGATAACGGACAAATTGGCTACAGAAACTTGAATATCACACAATCGACATCTATAGGAAACCCCATACACGCAGAAGAACTGTAGCAGTTTGAATGATATATCCGTGATTCATGGTTCTTTTGTTTGCGCGACGGTAGTCAAGAGGGAAACAGGTGGTTTCGCCCCAGTTACCTGTTCGCCCCGAGTGGATTCGCCCTCTTGCGATGAAGGCTCAATGATCTCTTCAAAAGGTCCATTTTGGGAGCAAGGAACATCTCCTCATCAGGAACCACCCTCATCACAGCATCCTCCACGATGGCCCTCGCGGGTCTAAAACCATCAACTGCAGCAAGAGCCTTTGCCTGTGGATGAAAATATAATATATTTGATTTAGTATTTATAACTCGCAATAACAAATATGTCATCTACTAAAGATTTACAAGTATATATCAACAAAGTTTACCTCAGCTGATACTTTCACTCGGAATGGCAGTTTTGGGTCTGCTGGGTGCAGGTGGCAGGCTCGTCCCATTTGAAAACCACCTTTCGACTGTAGCACAGTGGCAGGACAGCGAAGTTTCTTGGAGCGGACGCTGCAAATCCACATAGTTGAAGACTTGTTCTCCCTCTAAAGTACGAAGACAGTATTAGTCATAATAATTAAAAGCAACATAACATTAGTCAGTCATAATAGTTGTAAAAATTAATGTTGTGAATCATATACCTTAACCCCATATGTAAATCCGTCACTCCCTACAAGAAGTCGGCCTCCTCTCTTGCTTCCTTTCTCCAACACTTCGTACACAACATCATCAGTAGGGATGATCGTGTCCTTCCGGTACACAACATCATCAGTAGGGATGATCGTGCTATTCCGGTACACAACATCATCAGTAGGGATGATCGTGTCATTCTGGGGATCTGACTCTTGCAGATACCTGATGGAAAATGAAAAAAAAATTAAATGTATCAGCATGATTATAGATACTTTATTTTGGAGATTATAGGCAGGGGGTGCTCGCTCCCCCTAGGCACCTGATCCAAACCCTGGTGCGTCCAGGAGTTCATGTTCGCCCGGCCCTTCATTCATATTTTTATTAGTAGAACTGTTTCGATTGTCCCAAGGGAGATGAGTATTCCCTTGGACTTAATTGTTCGTATCATTGGTCATATCGGTGCTGAATGACTAAGTTTACCTATACTGTACGTCATGATGGAGGATATAATGAATTCCAAGTATTAATGAATTATGATATTCAATCATACCTTTCAACTGGGGCATCAACGTCGTCCTCCACAATTCGCCTTGTGATGCAGGGATCAACGTCATCTTCCACAACTCGTCTTGTGGTGCAGGCATCAAGGACTGGATCAACTGAGTCAACCTGTGAATTTTTTTTTTAATATTAAGTTATTTATTATATGTATATTTGTTTTCCAGTAATATAAAGCTAGAATTAGAAAGGCCAGAGCAGCATCTGGAAGATCAAGGAAATGGCAATACGCAGTAAAGTAAGACTGTTCAACACCCGTGTTAAGGTAGTCATATTGTATGGGTCAGAAACATGGAGGACAGCTGTCACAACAACAAACAGGATCCAGACATTCATCAACACATATCTAAGACGAATCCTCCAGATCAGATGGCCTGACAATATCAGTAACACCGAACTGTGGCAAAGGACGAATCAAGCTCTAGTCGAAGAGGAGATATTAAAGCGAAGATGGTGTGTGTGTGTGTGTGTGTGTGTGGATAGGGCATACTCTACACAAGTCTCATATTAACATCACAGTCAAACACTACCCTGGAACCCCGAAGAAAAGCGCAAGGCCAATAAACACATGGCGAAGAGACCTGAAGGCCGACACCAAAACTTCAGGAAAAATCTGGAAGAACTGGAACAAATTGCGCAGAATAGAATGGCCTGGAAAAATCTTGTTGGCGGCCGATGCCCCAACAGGGACATTAAATTTTCCAGTAATATCGTTTTCCTCTAAATAAAACATACTCCATACCTCACCATCTATAATAGTGTCTTGGTCACATACATCTACTTCAGCTGGCTCAGGCGCTGGCTCCGGTTCCTCTGTTTCCACCACAGGAATATCCTGGAGATACAATTTACATATAATTATGACAATGTAATAAGCTTTAAAAACTAAAAATAAGAAATGTATGTACATGAAAAATCGTTGCATTGAAAAATATCATACCTCTTCCTCTGCAACACTATCTATCACTTGGAGGACTGCATGTTGTGTAACTGTAGCCTATAGAAAATACAAAATACAACAAGTTACAATATAGATAATACTTGTATTAACAAAACCATTCCATTTTGTGATAGTGTTTTCTTTATTTACAACCTTACCATACATGCGTTATTTTCAAAATTCCAATGACATATATTTTATTATATGATATATATTACATAAATCCTTAGATACTCCAGATTAGGGGGGTTGTTCCAATGAATTTACCACGAAGGTTGGCTTGGTGCAGTCCCTACAGCGCCACTGGATGATCCCCTCTCCTCGCCTAGTGGCCAAGTACAATGAACATGAGATGCCGGTCTTACACAGCCGATGCTGCCAGCGGTTGCATGCTTCACAGCAAAGGGCATGTTGTTTGGGTCGCACCTAAATAAAGTACATATATTATCTACAATGACCCATACAATTACAACTAGGGCTAAGCATGACAAGCTGCATAGAAAATCTTTTTACTTAGAAAACACAAATCTGGCTTCAGAAAAAAATAAAAATCATCGTACCACAGAAACCTCGTATGAATAAATATATGTGTATAGATAAATAGATATTTGAAAAAATTAAACGCAATATAGTCTCAATGGCTATGAAATTTATCTAAGCTGAATTCAGCAACAATATAAAAGAAAACATTTTATTACACGACAGTTTCATGTCATTCACAATGCATTATTAATCTTGTCAAACATACTATTGAAGTATACATTCATTCTTTTGTATACATGCGAACACATCTTAAAAGAAGCCTTAATATGAGTGTGTATATTTTCGTGGATTTTTTTTTCTTCTCTCAATTTTTTCGATTCTACAATACATCTTATACATGTATTTGTAAATAACAGTTCCTATAGTATGACAATGCTTTGCTTGTTTTCAACATAAAATCTAATAAGCATTTGTTTTCATTTCATGTCGAATTTGACAATCTTTGAAGCTATTTCCCGTATATGTGCTTCGCATTTTTCACAAAATTTCACACAAACCCGATTCGGTTTTCTTTATTTTCCTAAGAAAAATCTCGAAACGCAGAATATTGTTTAGTAGTTTAAATTTATAGTCTGCTATCTTTTTTCCATACATATCTAAGATTTTGTTTTTGTGAATAATGCTGTCACTACAAGATGACTGACTTGCTAATATTTAGAGTACTATTATAAAAGGGTGTGTGAAATTCCTCTTTTACAATTATGAAATACATTGTACATCGTTTATGAAATATCAGTTATTTCGAAAGATTTTTTCATTGATATAAATTCAAAAATGAGTTTCATGCGCAAATTTTGATAGGGTAAATTTTAAAAACTCAAAATTTTTAGCTTTCTAAAATTGTATTCACATAAGACATTTTTTTCTTCTAAGATTATCGTAAACCCATCCAATGGCTTTAATGCCATTTTCACCAACAATATCAATCACATATCTGAAACCAGTATATATGTATCCAGTTTTTGAAAAAAATACACATTTTCCTTTGTATTAAAAAGTTCGTTACACCACAATGGTTAGCATAAAACAGCATACAGTCAGGAAGAAAACACAAGCACGAAGTCTTAAAGCCCCCCCCCCCCCCTTCCTCTCTCGCACACGTTGCTGACATGGCTGTTGCACATAACCCTCGCTAGTTCCGAGTATATTACATATGATATGTAATAATCCCAATATTATTCATTACAATTGTTTTGATTGGACAAAAATAAAGCTAAACGAGAATTTACGTAACGCTATGTATACATACGCGCCTGAAAACAAATAACATAGTGCGGAGAAACTATTCAAATTTTTGAAATTGATAATACAAGGAACGAATTGGAATTGTAAGAATCAATCATTCTTTTTGAAAAACTTATCGATGTGTAAACTCTGGATAATTAATCATAATAATTATTGCGCCCCCCATCAATTCAATTGATGCGCGCATCAATTTAATTATTGCTTTCGTCCGTTGAATCAATGCGCGCATCGATTTAATTTGGTGAGCTCATTAATTCAGTTGATGAGAGCAATAATTGATTTGATGCGCGCATCAATTCAATCACTGTTCTCATCAATAACAAAAAGTTTACAACGTTTGAAAATGATGGAATGAACGTGTCTGATGATAATAGTGTTAGACAGTATTTCACTGTTTGTCATGTGTTTATTCAGTAATTAGATGTCTCCTTTTGTCCATATACTGGATGCTGCATGGCCACAGCACCAAGGGCTATAGGTGAAGGTCTAATTTTGTGTAGGTGTGAACACATCTCATACCTGAGAACAAAGGTACAGGTAGAAAAAATACCTGAGCAAGAGTTCACTTCATTCAGATGTTTCATTCAGAACTAACATGACTTAAATGTTATGGATGAATTTCATGTCCCAGAAAATGCATCTGGAAATTTCAAAGCCAAATTTAGCAAAATTCTTCAAAAAGCTTGAAGACGATCGAATCAAAGTACGCTTTTCGGTCAAGTCGTCCGAGATATTTTGAGATAAACGTCAGTAATTGTAATGTATTTAATCACATTCTTCAAAGTAATTAAGAGTAATTAATTACATTGGTTAAAATCTACGGAAGCCGATAGGTGCCAAGGTATAGAATTAATATTTATCTAACTGGCGGCCTCCACTTAATCTATGTGGCGGCCGCCAGTTATTTTATCTGGCGGCCACCACTTAATTCATATATGGCGGCTGCCAATTGCAAAAACAATGTAATTCGTATCGCTGAATGATTATTTTGGAAAGATTTAGAATAGTACGCACACACGCAGCATCGTTTTTCAAAGTGTATAGGGACAGTCGGAGGAGAAATTGTCTTCTACAATAGTTGACAAGCAGAAAAGGAACCTAAAATGTATCTTTTGCTCTATACCCTGGCACCTATCGGCTTCCGTATTTTTGTAATGCCTGCAAAATCAAATTCATTGAAGATGAAGGACACTGTGATTGCAGAGAGTGAAATAAGAGATCATTTGTGAAAGGACTGAAATCCCATGTACAATCTAATAAAAATTAGATCCTTTGATCCGTTCACGTATATCGCTACACTTGTGCAGCCTAATTAAAAGTCACAATGTCCGGTATAAGATATTAAAAGATATGAAATAAACAACAAACAAAGATAAAATTCCAACGCAAGTGCTTTCATTTTAAAACCTCAGGCATGACATTTTATATTGCTTTACCAGTTTCATAGAATGTATATTAAAAAAAAGTGATAATGTTATGATAACTTTCAATGCTTTAAAAACTTTATTTCTTCAAATGAATGCTTTTCAGATACAATTCCGGAACCATCGATTCCAAGTGTGACAGTTTTACTGAATGGATACGACACTGATGGGGTACCATCCATACCGTTTAAGTGACAGCTTGTTTCTACGTGTGTATCCATACGCAAATCCTTCTTCGCTAAATGTCTGTTTAATTACTTGACCTTTCTTGAGACTGAGTTCATTTTTTCTCTGAGCCTTGTAATTTGTGTGGGCGACCACTCTAATGTCACGCATTCTTCCTACATCGCTATTTTCTGAAGTGTCGGGGCGATCATTATTTGACGCCACTGAATAGTCCCCGCTCACTCTGCTGCAGGGATGGTCGTCTTCAGGCAAAACACAGAATTCGTTGACGTGGAATGGATTTGGAAGACGACAAGATGATTCCTCTGGCAGTTCTATTGTTTCTATCTCATCTTCAGAACATTCTACTACTAACGGCGATGGGAATTTCATGGTTAATCCGTTTTTCAGCACTGTATTCAAACTAGAACAAGTTGTCGTAATGTTAGCAAGGTTGGTACTCATTTATTTCTGTGGTATATCTGGTTGTTTCTGAGATACAGCATGGTGTGGTGGAGTCATTTGTCTCTTTCTGGTCCTCATTACCTCCCCTGTTACGTGCAAATCCAGATCCTCTGGTTGCACGGAAGGATTGGTCACCAAAAACATATCGACCCCCATAACAAATCCTGCCTTCTTGAGCTTTGCCCTTTCCACCACTCGTATCCAATTATGGCTGTAAATTTTTCGAATATTAATCGTTTGGAGGTTTTTGAAGGATCCGACTGTATTATCTGCACTTTCATGAATTAAATCACATTGCGAAATCACATGTTTTACAAATTCTGAAATCACTTCAATGATCACGGAAAATCTGCCCTTATCTAATTCTTTCAGCTCTTGAAACATTATCTGTAGGGTCTTCTTCCTATTTATCAAATTCTGTAATTCTCTCTCATCTTCAATACATGCTTGAGAGGTTGTTTTAATTCGTTCTTGAAGACGAGACACTTGTGTAATTATAGATTCTAATTTGGTTGTCCCCTTGGCGGAACATCTTTTATTCTTCCTAGAAAGTTTTTCTTCCAAATCAATCAAAAGAGCTTTCATATTGCTTAAAGGCTGCTTATGAATCTGGACAGCGTTTTCTAAGGCATTCCACTGTGTGTCATAGGGCCTGAATTCATCCTCTATTTCTTTCAGCTCCTGGTCCCGTCGGATGTGTTTAAGGATTTTCTGATAAGGACCGTTATTGGCCATAAGCTGATCATAAATACATCTATGAATCTCTGCCAAGCGGTGTGTCTCCTGCCACGGGGCTGACTTGAAAAAAATCAAGTACATCTTTGCCGCCAACTTCTTTCGGCAACTCATTCTGATATTTTGACTTCCAACTTTCGATTTCTTGAAGATATGTCAATTCTGCCTGGGCGCGATTCTTTATCATCAGACGTACAGCCTCTTGAAGACGAATAGAATGTTTGTTCTGTTTAATAGCTTCCTCTACCATATGAAAATCAATGGCATCACCCATTGTTAATTTTAACAGCAGCTCACTAGGCTAAAGTTGTACTAACTGTGACGATTCATAACACCATGACGTTATTTAACTATCTATGACGTCATTGTCGAAAGATGGTTTTGTCTCGGACTCGACCCCCGTCATTGGATAAAACGTGACACGTGTTTGCTGTCTAAGCCATAGAAATAATGAATTAGAGGTCGCGTCATCAAGCTGGCAGCACGTGACCAGTGTGTACACATTGATAGAAGCCTTCGATTACGTAGAGTAAGACTCGTGTGCCATCAAGCATTAAATTCGTTCGTTTTGCAACGATTGATTTTGCAGTTGAGTCTCAAGTCTGTTCATTTAAATTGCGAGTTTGCTAATTTTGTTTTATATTAAAGTTAGTCTGTTATGCACATATACATGTATTTCAGTATGTTTTTGAAAATTAGTTGTTCGTTTGTGTTAGTATTTTCTTTACCCTTTCCGTCGCCCATAAATAACAAAACGATTAGATCTACCGGCGACGATACGCGACCGACCCGATCAATTTGCTGAAAGGTGAATCCTAGATGGGGTGGGATAGGTGGAAGGTCATCTGTTGTTTAAAAATTACGTTCTTTCAGAAATCTATGAGATATGTACGTTTACGTTACGTTGAAGAGTTCTCTCATGGGCAAAAACTTCCCTACTTCGAATCGTTGAGATACGGAAGCCGATAGGTGCCAGGGTATATAATTAATATTTATTTAACTGAGTATTTAATAATACTCATATTAACGTAGTTCCACACTCCTGTGACGTCATAGGATTTTGCAAAGTCAATGATTTAATGATAGGAACATAAATTTTGTTGGAATCTTTTTCAATAGTTATTGTAAAAAATCTTCTTAGCCATAAAATATTTCAAAATTCTTAGTTATATTTGAATAGTCAATGATAGGTTTCAAAATATTGAATCCAAGGACAATAACTCTGTTTTCATTCAATTATTATCAAGTCCATAATGCGATAGATTTCCTTTATTTTTGACAAACATTTTACCAAGGTGATAAGGAATCATGATCTGTGTCTTTTCATGAAATTACATAAAATTTTAATCCGGAGTGATTTTAAATAGCTCAGCTGTATGGTGCCAGACTTCAGTTTTTGATGGGGGTATACATAACCTGGAAGCTATAGATTTGAAATTATTAAGGAAAGGTATGAATTTTTCCCCATGAATAACTATAACAGATGTAACTCTACTAATATAAACAGAAAAAATGATTCAATAATTTTGCACATATTATTCTAAAACTTGATGAACATATTGAAAATGACATGTGTTTTAGTTATTGACATGTTTCCCGATAAATAAATGCAATTCAAAAAATATTTTGTTGTTTTTATATTAAAATAACAACAAATAACTGTTTCCAATGAATTTCATAAATATCTACATCAGGGTATATGACTTTAGTGGTTAATGTAATGAAAATTAATATGGAAACCCTTAACTGTTTTGCCTTTTTTCATTACTCTGAATGTTATAATTTATTGATTCCAAACAAATAAATGCTACCTAAACCCCAAAAATCCAAGACTAAGGACCCACCTCAAGCATCAAATCACGGCGAAATTTGGACTCTAGAGTATCTTTTTTGCAAACAAAGTACCATTTTTTATCATTCCGGGATAAATCACCAAAAAAAAATCATATAAATTGATTTAGAACTTCTATCACTCTTTGATGGTGAAATCAAAATTCATAAGAGGTGTTTTAACGAGTCATTAAGCTTAAAATAAAAATTGATTTGTTTGATGTACTCCGACCGGTATAGTCGGTATCAGGAGAACTCGTACCCAGGAGAACCCGTACCCAGGAGAACTTGTACCAAGAAATTTGGGTACGAGTTCTCCTAGAGGAGTCGTACCCGGGTACGACTTCTCCAGGAGAACTCGTACCCGGGTACGAGTTCTCCAAGAGAAGTCGTACCCATCAATATATGGGTACGAGTTCTCCTGGAGAAAAACTTTATCATTTTAACAAATAGAAATGTGGGTACGAGTTCTCCTCGAGTAAAACTTGTCAATTGTATTATAAAAATCTGGGTACGAGTTCTCCCAGAGAAAAACTTTGTCATTTCTGTTATAAAAATCTGAGTACGAGTTCTCCCGGAGAAAAAACTTTGTCATTTTATCTGATAAATCTGGGTACGAGTTCTCCTAGAGAAACACTTTGTCATTTCTATCATAAGAATATTGATATTGATGTGTACGACTTCTCTTGGAGAACTCGTACCCGGGTACGAGTTCTCCTGGGGAAGTCGTACCCGGGTACGACTTCTCCTGGGTACGGGTTCTCCTGGGTACGAGTTCTCCAGAAGTCCTCCGACCGACCTGTGAAATTTGCCCCGACCCGATCATTTTTTCTGCACTTGGAAATTTTTTTTTTTTTTTTTTTTGCTCCCTGGAAAATAGACATTCTTCGAATTAGTTTTAAACTTGATGCCATTTTTTTTATTTAGACTAGTTGTTTTACAGAATTCTTATCAAAATGTCCTTAGGGCGTCTTTCGGTTCTACTTTCACTTTGATAATGACCATTTGTTAATCCGGGAACTTTTCAAACACTTTTCTATGTGAATGATCAAATATACCGCATCCCTGATTCAAATTACCACATTATCTACCAACAAGATAGAGCAAGGAGCTACGAACTCCCCCGTTGAGGCCTGATCGTATTTATGTACAAAAGTCTGAAAGCCATGTTATTTAAATAAAAAATCACATGGGATAGCGCACCAAAATTATGGCGGACCACGAGTCGGCGGTTAAGTTGATGGTCTATATTTCTGAAAAGGCACGCATATTATTTTGATATGGGATTATTTAAATGTTATGACGATTAATAGGTGAACGGGACTTTTACTTTGCTCTTAAACTGAGACACACGAATGGAATACGACCGTCACAACAATTTGAACGATGCGGGGAAGTCGGCATTAAAATTATATTGGGTAATATTAAAACTATCATCATGCAATTCACTTGGATATTCATGGATCACATTAAAGTGTTTAAGTGATTGCTATTATGAATGTCGGAATCGACCGGTGGGGATAAAAAGGGGTGTTGATTTATTTATTAACAACTGTAGAGGTCCTCATCCGTGACGAATGCAAAACGTCCTGAGTAAATTTCAGGAGACATTGGAAGATTTATGTGTATTATGTACAAAATAAATGTTCTAAACTCTATTCTGCCTGGCAGCGTTATGTGTTTAATGAAAACATCAGAAAATTTGTAAATCTGATTTAAAAAATAAAATAAAAATACCGACCTACCTACCCGACTTGAAAAATGTGGGTCGGAGTACATCAAACAAACAAAAATTTAATGATGGCCTTAGATAAAATTTTAGTGTTATGAGCTACCTTTATAAATGATCAATTGCTTTCACCTAACTATCGCTGCTAAATTCTTCATTTCATGATTTATATAAATATCTAAAGATTTGATAAAATCACGTAATATCATAATCAGAAATATTTCTAAAAGGATTGGTATCCAGCCATATTGACTTATGAGATACTACCATCTAAGTACATAGCATAATAATACTGTCATATAAAAGTTAAACAGAAATAAACTGATCAACTACGTCATATACATGCGCATATAATAATAAAGAGATAAACTAATAAACTACGTGGAATGTTCACATTGTTTCCGAAGATAAAACATATTACATGTATATACTATCTTTGCTAAAAATGGTTACACAGATACATCCTTCATTAAGAAAACAAACTTGTCTGCGTCATTAAGAGATATAAAGTATCACTAATTTCTTGACTCTTTTGAAATAATAAGTATCTCAAATCAGAATAAAATTCCCACTCCATTAAACATGCATTTCATCTTCTATACATATTTTTACAGTAAGTGTATATTCTTTCATTTAACTGTAATTGTGGCTTGTTATTTACCGACCAGTTCCTATTGCTAAAGGTAAAGAGCCACTTCTAAAGTTTGCTAGAACTTGCCTGTGAGATCTATTCAGAACTGACTTAACATATGGACTGGAACACTGTTGGTTTTTTGGTGTTTTTTTGTTTTTTGTTTTTTTGTATGCACGATATGTTCGTAATTTATTTCCATTCACCTGATTCCCGTCATCATGTAAAGCTTGTATCCAATTTGCACGGTGTATTATAGACACACTAATCTCATCTACGCTAATAATGTTTCATAGGATAAATTTTACTTACTGATTTTCTGCAATGAATACAGCTTGCCATGGCAAAAATTGTTGGTATAATGATAAAAATAGAAATACATCGGACGGCGGTAAGTTAACATGTAGTATTCATTAATTTCAATAAAATTGCTCATCGTTAAAGGAGAGTCTGCAGCGATCAATCGCCCCGAAACTGTTGCCGTAGATAAACATCCATTACGTACTCAATAGGGGCAAACCCACTCAGGGCGAACAGGTGAGCTGGTGAATCCAAGTAATCGAGGTGAAACCACCCGGATTCGTCAAGAGGTGTTACCGACCAGAGGTTGGGTATGACAGCAAATCTCGGCTTGTTGAATGGTTTCGAATTCCATTTTATACTATCTTCTTCAGAAAAAAAATTGAATTTTCGGGGGGGGGGGGGGTGTCTTTCGAAAACCAGTAACCTTTCTGTAGGTTGGCAATTACATTTTATTATTACTTGACCACATACATTGTCAAAACATTTTCTGTTAGTGTATCCGTGTCGCAGGATCCTGACTTTACAAACTCGCAACCATTTATTCATACTATCTTAAACGGTCGTATTCGATTGGCTATGCGCGCTAATAGTATTTAAAAATTGCGCTCGCTGCAATACACTTAAACAACTGTGATATTCAGACTCCTATTAAATAGAGATTTTATTACGAATAATATTATAGACAATCCTCTATGCAGTGGTGGTAAAATCGAGGATGCTTACCATTATTTTCTTTCTTCCATGCCCAAACTACGGAGATGCTAGAGATAAGTTGTTTCATAGAATATATGTACGTGTACTTAACCTACACAACTATAATAATGTTGATAATTATCTTTATTTTGGAGATATAACTCTGTCTCCTCAGTTGAGACCCACCCACCCCCCAGTATACATATTTTGTTTTCACATTGAACACATTTCTCTCTTTCTCTCGCTGATATCTTCTTGAAATCATTAAACTTCACAATAGCTAATCACTACACAGACTTTTGTTTGATTCGGGTTTATCCCTTATTTTGCGTGGTTATTCATTAAAAATGAATACTGTTAAATCGCATTTTGACATTTTGGAGGTTTAGATTAATTCATTATATTATTGATTGACTTTTAGACCTTATGAACAAAAAATCAACTTGATGTATATTGTTTTTAAGAGTTAACAGTGTTTAATGAACAACATTTTAGTTCTAATACCTAAGGTATAGCAAGTCAACACTTCAAATATTTATACAAGGAAATAACGTGGATGTGATGGGATGCGTATACTTTCCCAATATTCAAAGACGGAAGCGCAGTCATGAACATCGTTCATATAAAAGACCAAGTATAAATGATGTCACGTTTGATTCACTTTTATCTTACGTCAATAAATAATTAGGTCCACATCATATTCGCACAAAACTTTACTCTGTTTCACTGAGTTTGACATACGTTATTTCAAGAAGCCACAGCTAGTTTGTACTTGGATTTTTCAACACCTGAATATAGACTGAACTCTATGATTATGGATGTTGCCAATCACAGGCTCTTTAAACAACAACAGGTCATGGCTGGTAGTCCTTCCAAATCATGCCGCCAGTTCCTCACGCTCAGATTTACAAACAAAGGAATATATTCCATCAACATAAGCAACATTCTTCGTCATAAAAGGAGTTCAGTCGTGTGTTCCAACTTATTTCAAGTTCAAGTTTACACCCAGTATTTCCTACAAATATACTTCTACTATTGCATCCAAACTTTGTAATTATAAATAATCTTTGCAGTGCCTACCGGTAGATATAGACCATCTTATACTTAATCCACCTACGTGTTCTTGTTCTTCATCTTCTTTCAACAATAGTCCAGCTGGACATGTCATTACTGGTGATGTTGATATAGTTGAAAATGAGGACCTCAAATCACTTATTCTAAAAGATCCTGAATACAGAGAACCTCGGTCTTTCAATTGGCAACAGAACCTTATCTCTATTATGGATTCTGTCGAAGGTTATGCCAGACGATGGACTAAATATATATATATATATATATATATATATATATATATATAAAAAGAACTTGATACATTGTCAGAATGGATTAAAAGTATAAGAGGAATATTAAAATCCCGCATTAGACATATCAAAACTAAAGTAGGTAACATCTACCCTTCTGTGTTTAGTAGGGCAGAAATGATAAAAGAATTAGATAGGTTACATGAGGAATATGTTTTGGTTCCAGCTGGCAAAGCTTGTAACAACATTGTCTTTGTTTGTAAGACTCATTATTATAACTGTATTTTAAACGAACTTGGCATTCATTCCACTTTTGGTAATCGTACTTATACTTCACCAGCCCTTTCAAGAGATGTAATTCTTCAAAACCGTGCTTCAGTTTTAGACATATTTGATGTCCCAGTCAATGGGTCGGATGAATATGAGTTACCGTACCTATTCTGGATTCCAAAACTTCATAAAAACACTTACAAACAAAGATATATTGCTGGATCCAGTAAATGTTCTACCAAGCCCCTATGCTCCTCATGAAAATATTAACAGCTGTGAAGGAGAAGCTTCAAACGTATTGTGCGACTACATATGCCAGAAGTGGTGTAAATCAAATGTGGATTATAAAAAAAAAAAAATCTAAATAACTTTCAGTAAACTTGAAATAGCAAAACTTTCCTCAAGTCAACAACATCAAAACGTATCACTTTTCAACACTTTACACGATCATTCCTCACGATAAATCAAAGACAGACTTTTTGACATCATAGATAGTTGATTCTTCAGAAAAAATGGAAAACGCAAATATCCCTATCTACATGTAGTAATCAGTCATCCAAAAAATTGCTTTGTTAAACACCACTCTGATTCCACGCACAGGTACTCTGAAGTTGAAATAAAAAATATGCTGGAGTTCCTCATTGACAATATCTTCGTGGTCTTTGGTGATCAGGTCTTCCAATAACTGTTGGAATCCCCATGGGCACGAATTGTACTCCTTTGTTAGCTGACCTGTTTATATATACCTATGAAGCAGAATTTATTCAAAAACTTCTACGTGAGAGGAAAAAGAGTCTCATACAGCAAGAGATTTTTCAATTCAAATTTCAATTTCAATTCAACATTTAGATATATAGACGACGTTTTATCAATCAACAATAATAATTTTCATTCATATGTCATGAGTTCGAGCTCCGTTCGTGCCTACTTGATGTTAACATAGGTAGTGATTGCCCCTTCGCCAAGCGCCTGACATTTAGAATTGAGAATCACGGGTCTTTCGGATATGACCTTAAAAACACAGGGGCTTGTCTTTCAGATTGTGGAAAATAGAATAAATAAATGAAAATACGAATCCTCTTGAAAATCCGCTGTGAAGTCGTTTTCATAAAAATGCCGGTCGACACGTTTCGGCAATTAAAGGTCAAATGAAACGATATTCTGAAGAATTGAGTTATGTATGGGAATTCATTAATCAAGGTTTATGAAATAAGAATTCATTTTAATTTTTTTTCAATGCAAGAGAACACGTCATTACAGCTTATCAAATGTACTCGATCACGAAAATGATCTTTGACGATCGCGGCTTACCTCCCTTGCTGATGACGTCTTAAAGACCCACTGTGATGGAAACAACCATAGACTTATAACACGGTATTTACTGCATAGCTTTAAAAAATGCCACAGTGTGCTGCATTTAATTGCAGTGTTAGGTCGTAGAAGGGGATGGCCATGTACCTCTTCTAGGGATTCCAAATTTAGAAAAAATATGGGTACAAAATCTCCGACACGATGGATTTGTTGCCTCGAACAGTCACAAACATATTCCCTTTAGATAAGTCGAGAGGCATAGCCTTCATCGATGAAGGCTATGCCTCTCGACTTCTCTAATGAGAATATCACAAACACTGCACTTTGAGAACAGTGTATCTGTCGGTAGCCAAACAATATGGACAAAAATAGATCAACTTAAAATCAGACCTAGACCTGTGTCAATCATTTTTTGATTTTCCAAAGTTAACCGATAAAGTTAAAGCGTAGAGCACTGCAAGTAGCAAAAATGTAAATACATAAAGATCAATATTAATTATTGTAATCACAAAAACATACACTATCAATGAATGTGAATTTTGATCTGCATTACAAACTCTATCAGTCAACGGTATTCGTATAATTTCCTGTTTATTATAAATACGTGGAATATAGAGCTCTACACTCGTGTATGTAACTTTTATTTTATTATTGTCATAAAATGTAGTCAAATTAAAATTGTAAAGAAACCTTTCATTCTGAAATTCAAAAAGAAAACCATGAAGTATCATTCACAATTATAACTTATATTTCATATACTATATCACTACTGATAACTGAACAACTGAACATATTTATTAAAAGTAATCATAATATTTTTTTTATTTATTAGAAATAATATTTGAACAGCGGATATGTAAAGTGAGAAAGTAAAATCAATACCTGCTATAGAATTAAACGCAAGCAATTTTTTAAGAAATAGGCCTAACTTACTATTAAAAATTATAACCCACCCACCCCTACCGATCAATAACAATGATTTGTGGGGCACACGAGGCGACACAAACTGATTATGAGGAACCATGTGCCAGTACAACAGGTTACATTCTTGATACTTTTGCCACATTTAGGATACTCTTCACCTACAAGAACACTTTAACGCAACTTCATTTGTGATTAGTCGTATCAAAAGGGATGAAATAGGGTACAGTTTTTAGACATTTTTTATTACGATAAATCATAAATGAAATATACACAACTTCATGAATACGACTTCTAATCTTTTTAAAATAATAGTTTACTTCCGACTCTGATGAGTGGCATGGGGTCTTGAAATCCACGGGCACCTGAAGTATGGATATTCCTACCACCCCCCCCCCCCCCCCCACCCCTCCATTTCTGATTCTGATTTTAATTTGTGGCGATAATTTCTCCAAAATATGTGGATTATCTGTCTATCCCATCCCAATTTAGATTTATATTGGGGTAAGTGGACACATTAAGGGCTTAATTAGATTATGTGGGCTTCTAATTTAAAATAATTTTTTTCTTAGTTATACAAACTTGTAGGTCACTCTTATCCCTTTGTAATATAAAAACAATTTTCATCTTACTTCAAATGGTTTTGAAAATATGACCTTTGAAGACGAATAAGAAAAAAGCGTCCATTTACCCCATGTAATTGGGGTAAATGGTCAGCACTAAAAGTTAAGCACAACTTTTTTTGGATTTGTCATTTTAAATATATATACAGAATACACCTTCAGAATTTATTTCCTCATTTTATTTTGCTTCAAAATGCCATTATAATATGAGACAAAAGATACTAAAATATTGTTTTCATAAACCCATTTACTTTAGATACTCTATTGTAATTTTGTATATAAATTAAACCTATACTCATAATTCAAAACACACGTAAAACTAACATTAAAAGAACGAAACATAAGCCTTTAATCATTAAAATAAAAATAAAAATTAACGAATACATTTATCCAGAGCTTTGAATTTAGTCATTTAATCATTTAGTCATTTAATCATAACATGTCGAAGAGCTTCACTTCATGATTTACTATCCCATTTTCCTTGTGTAGGTGTTCAAATCTAATTAAAATTAAATCTTCTCTAACCGTCCTTCTCCAGTGTAACTGTTAGAGAAGATCTGATTTTAATTAGATTGGTAGGTGTCCAGCCCTTTTTCTTTCTGGCCATTAGATCTACAGTGTTTTGCAAATATAAACGATATTCTGAATACCCCTAAAAATCCCAAACAAGCATCAAAGTATTTTTCATAGATACCTTTTATTAGGCGGTTTAAATAGTACATTTATTTCACACAAAAAATCTATGTAAGTGTTATTATATGATTTGGAAATTATTATTTCATTAACAAAATCAAAGCTTATATATGGAAGTTAAATTTCATGAGAGAAAACTTGATTTAAATTTCGCGGGTTTTACACTCTGTCCTGTTACCCCGACACTTTGGGGTAAGTGGACAGTGCTAATATGCATGGGACTGTTTTAATTAATCTAGGCAAGTTATCTGACCAAATAGGTCTTGCTGCAATCAGAATCAAGAAAGGTAAGCGGGTAACAAATTCACTCTATGTACAAGTTTACAGATTCATTTCTTATCAATCCAAAGACAACAATTTTTTATTTTCCGCAATTTAAGTTTCATTCATACGAATATTTACTCAAAAAAAACCCCAAAAAAACCCGAACAATTAAAAATTAAACAAGAACTTTATAACCTAGACTGAATACAGTTTTACGTTTCATCTCCGGTATTATCTTTTCAAAAAGTATTGAAATAATGTTTAAAACATTTGTGATGACATTTTTACTAGGTAATACATGTATGTAGACTCAGCCCAGTGAGGTTCTATTTTACTGTCGTCTGATCCAGTATTCAAGACAATATAATGGCGTCTTCAAATTCATCAGTATACTTAAAGAAAACCTAACTGGACGGATGATGAATTACAAGTGCTGGCATCATCAATTCTCGAAAACAGTTTGTAAAATTTTCGGGTGACATCGCTTCGAAGAAAAAGAAGGGGATCTGGAACGAAACCACCAAAAAGTAAGTTGTCTAGTGTTGAAATATACCAAAAGTTCAGATGAATATTAAAAGGAAAGAATGCTAAAACATTTGTCATTGGAATTTAACACCCCTCCTATCCCCCCCCCCCCCCAATTAGAATAAGGGCTCAATATGCAGTTGATATCCTCTTTAAATAAATAAAAATAAATTGTATCCACTGACCAATAATTCACAATTCTTATATCCTCCAAGTTTAAATATGATAATGATATATTAAACAGAATAAAACGCGATTATCCCTCTCTAGCGAGAGTAAATATATCCCGTACAACCGAGAAAAACACCCGTGGAGTATATTTCTTTATGTTCACTATGTAAGGAAAAAGAGGATAATGAGCATCTGGTACTGAAATGTAAAAATGTTTGTGAAATCTGGAAAATTGTTGAGAAAACATTGAATTTTCAAGTTTCATGGAAAACATTGTTCTTGGGTTTTTTTTGGGGGGGGGGGAATCAATGAGAAAACAATCTTTTTAGATAATCTTTCATCACTAATTGCATGTAAAATATACAAATATAAAATGTATTGTAGAATAGAAACAAAAAAGAGCAATCTTATGACATTCGAAATCATGTAAAGGGAATCCTTGAATTCAATGTGTTTGTAATACAAAAGATTAAACAAGGTGTCGTTTTCGCATATTCTTGATAGTATTGTAAAAAAAATTATAATTTTATATACTTATATTACAAATTGTATTACATACTATTTATATCATGTACAAATAAAGTAAAGGGAAATGATCTGCCTTCCCTTTTACATGACTACCCAGGGTCAAAATAGACTTTTTGGAGTGTGAGAAGGGCCCTTTGGGTCGTGGGTTTGAGCCCCGCTCGTACCATAGCCGAATCAAACTTTTAAAAAGACATAAATATAGGTGTCGATTGCTTCTTCGCCAAACGTAAAAGTGAGAGTCACGGGTCTTTCAGATATAACCTCAAAAACCGATGTCCCGTGTCGCGGTGGGATTTGACACATTAAAGAACCCTCACTGCTATGACCCTTAGGGTTATATATTTTGTAGTACTTCACCTACAGCTGGTAATGTCTCAATATGAGTGAAAATCTAACAAACAAGAAACCTTTAAGTTATATCTTGTGCCACTTCAAAGACAATCTTCTATGATAAAAACGTAAACTATCTCCGATGGAGTCTACATCAAAGTTCTTAAAATCGATCTCAACTTTGTTTTTGAATAATGGAAAAAAAAAATACATATAAGAGACACACTGAAAAAATTTCTGATTTCTAGGATCCATTTGTCTGATGCTAACTGATTATATATGTATTTAATTATTGCGTCATGACTGATTTCTTCTTTCATTTGCATTTTTTTTTGGTGTGCATTTTTTTTCTTTTATTTTCTTTTTATTCGGGTAATAGCACATTAAATATACATAAATACAAAAAAGTTACCAATAAATGATCACATGCTTTAAAACTATAGCATTTTAAAAGCTACGAAATAAAAATACGGCTTATTTCCAATGGGATCCTCGTGCTATTTACTAAAACTTAAGTTTTGGGTATTACTATAATAACACTTTTAAAATTGAAAAAAAAAATTGGACGAACAACTAATAATATAAAGCAGGTTGGGAACCAAAAAACAAAAACAAACAGCAGGAGAAAAGGGATTGGTAGATCAAGTTGTTCTTGGAAAAAATTGTTTAAAAGATAAGAAGGACAGTCACTGGGAAAACATTTTAACATGATTAAGATGAAGTTGAGAAACTCAGCTTCAAACATTAAAAAAATCGAACTTTTGCAAACTCTACAAAAACAACTCTTTTCCTCGGTTAACTATTTATAATAAACTGCTTTGTTCTGGGCAACTTGTGGTCTATTTTTCATGTTTTTTTTTGTTTGTTTTGTTTTTGTTTTTGTCGAACCTTTAAATAAACAAGATCAAGTATAATCAAAATAACATGGAAATAAAGCAGTGCATAAATGTTTTCATGACAAAAAGATGAGCAAATCGTTGTATCTAAAAGAAAATTTGAGTTGTTGATTGTATATCAAGAATAAAAATGGTCAAGTCAACTCCCTTGGAGAACTCCACAAACCTTTTAATTTATATAATTAACATTTGTTCTCTATCAGACAAATATGAGTTGAACCATTCAATGGATTTGACACCAATAACATTAGGTTTTCTTCATAGAAAATGGTGGTCAACAATGTCAAAAGCCTTTTGTAGATCAAGTAAAACCACCCGTAGTCTTTTAAATGTACAATAAGACTATCTGTAGAAAAAAATGCTTCTAAAACCAGATCGAAATTATGCAAACTATTTTTTCTGTCAAAAGATGTTCCTATGTGCAGCCTTTTCAGGGATTTTGGAAGCAATAGATAACATACTGACAGGTCTATAATTTTCTGGTCTTCATCTATCACCTTTCTTAAACAAAGGCCTGACTCTGGCAGTCTTTATAGCTCGTCTGGGACAATGCCTTCAAAAATAGACATATTTATCAGAAAAGTAACTGGAAGTTTGATAAAAGGTGTTGCATCTCTCAGAAATTTTGCAGGTATACCACCTCAGTCAGTACTTTTACCAGTATTCAGATTACATAGTTTTTTTGTAGATGAAATCTTCTGATACATGTTTCAGAGTAAACGGACCATAGCTGTTCCTTCTAACTTTACAAAACTGCTTAAAAACAGCTGATGTAGCCTTCTTTTGGGTGGTGGTGACTTTCCTACAAATTTAGAAGCAAAAATGGTAAAAAAGTCATTGGAATGATATGTAATTTTCAAGTGAATATTCTTTAGTATTTCTGATGTAATGTGAGGTTCGGGTTTGGGCTTCAGTATCTAAAATATTAATAAAACTGCCTTTATAGGAATGCCATGATTTATCAATGCTTTTGGCATAAAAACACTTTCCCCACTCGGCAAAAGCAAATGTCTCGGTTTTGTTGTTGTTTTTTGTTTTGTTTGTTTGTTTTTTGTAATTCAACAGTTATACCCCCCCCCCAAACCCCCAACACTTTCACGATTTTCATGTACAATAAGTCAATAAATGACCACTAATACCAGTACTTATCACACCTCATGTGTTACATGGTGGTCAATCAGTGATGTTATTCTAGTAGACGCAGAGTTCAAATAATCTGAGAGGTTTCTTGTATTTCTGAGTAAGTGGGAAATGCGAATCCAAAGTACAAATATTGAAATCACCCATTAGAATGAATTCACAGTCCTGTCCCAGCTGAACCAGAAAATTTTCAAAACTTTTAATAAATTTTAATTTTTAGGAGGTTTGTAACATGTACCGATGATAATAGACTTCGTCTTTGGTACTAAAACTTCGATAAAACTGGTTCCCTTGTCGTCCGAGACTCCGTCTAGTACCACCGGAGTAAAGGCGGGATCTTCTCTCGTGTAAGTGTACACTTCACCACCTCATCGACTGCGATCTTTTCTGGGGGCGTTGTAACTATCTATGAATTCTGACGTTGACTATAGATTCATCTGTGATAGACGTAAATGCAGCCTTTGGTTTGAAAGTTATTGTTTAATATTTCGTGGATTTTGTGAAATAGTGATCTAATATTTACGGAAGTTTAATTTCGTGGATTTTGTGAAGCAATGGTCTAATATTTACGGACATGTAGTTCCACACTGAATTTTTTTTCTTCTTTTCTATGCTTTAATCTGTAAAATGTACAATTTAATCTGTAAATTTTACACTCAGTAAATTATTTAATCACAAGTAAGAGTCACTGCCCTTTGCACAAAATATAGTCCCCTAGACTTCGCAAACATATCGTGAAGTTGTAGCCAATTAATATCGAACATTAAAACGCTTCAATATTTGCGATTGTAGGAAAAAATCCATAGCTGGTCTTTAACTAAATTCAGCTATCACATTCCATTTTGTAGATCCTGTAAAATAGTACATGTCTATATAGGCAATCAACATCGTAGTTGAAGAACCGCTGAGGAGGTAGAATTGTTCTATATTTAGCTCCCCTGAGATGAAAGCTCAAGTGAGCTTTTCTGATCGCCTGTTGTCCGTCGTCTGTCCGACTGTAAACTTTTCACATTTTCGACTTCTTCTCCAGAACCACTGAGCCAATTTTAACCAAACTTGGCCAAAATTATCCTTGGGTGAAGGGCTTTCATTTTTTTTTTCAAATAAAGGGACGTGCCCCCTTCAGAGGGGAGATAGTCACAAAAATGCAAAAATAGGGTGGAGTCATTTAAAAAGTTTCTTCTCAAGAACCACTGAGCCAGAAGAGCTGAAATTTACAAGAAAGCTTCCTGACATAGTGCAGATTCAAGTTTATTAAAATCATGGCATCCGGAGGTAGGATGGGACTACAATAGGGATCAAAGTTTTACATGCAAATAAAACATATGGATCAAGTTGACTCAGGTGAGCGATGTAGCCTCTTGTTTGAAGATTTTATCCGTAAATTTAAAAAGTATAAGAAATAACGTTTTAAATTTTCATAATATTTTTTTTTCTAAAAAATTCGAACTATTATATCTGAGTCTTTTGGGTATGTTTTATTAGATATTCATATCATGCACCAGATCATTGGGAAATTGGACTCTAGATTATCTTATTTGCAAACAAAGCACCTTTCTTATCATTCCGGGATAAGTCACAAAAAAATCATATAAAATACTTGAGACCTTGTATGACTCTTTCGATGGTGAAATCATAATTCATAAGAGGTGTATTGAGCCATTAGATAAGATTTTAGTGTACATATTGAGCTACCTTAAGATTTCATCTTTTGCTTTTGTGGCCGCCATATTACACGAGAAGGTGACACTACCTACTCGAACAGGTGAAATCACCCAGGTTTAGGGTCTTCCGATATATATGGAGCGTCAAAATTAACACAAACCGAAATAATTGAAAATATATTAATGGTATCAACAATTGAATTGATGCGCGCAATAATTCTTTTAGAGAGCGCAGCTACAATGTCTTCAATTCAACATATTATCCACGATGAATTGATGATCTCTATAATTTAATTGTTGCTCTCTTTAAAAGAATTGATGCGCATATTAATTCCTTAAACAATATTGTTGTGAATAATTACAGGTATCTTCAATTGAATTAAAAAGACCATCAGCTCATTTATACAGAGCTCTAAATTAATTTTTGCGAGCAATATTTCCACCACATTACTGTGCGCGTCAATATTGAATTGATGATAGTAATAATTGATTTGATGCGCACATCAATCTGATTAATGCGCGCATCAATTCAATTATTGCGCGCAATCGTTGAATTGATTTGCGCATGTACGCATCAAATAAATAATTGTTCTCATCAATTTTGAAATATAATTATACTCCACACACATTTAGATATTCTTTACGGTCTATTTTTTTAAGGTACCATATATCTGACCCTTGGACGAATTACTTGTACCACTCTTGCATCTCTATACACATATGTATGCTGATCTTCCAGACACTGTTCAACAAAACAGTTTAACCATAACATGTTTATAAAAGGTCTGGTTATCCCAAGCATATGGGTAACATATTTCATCAGTTATCTCTGACATCTAAAATAAATCAACCTGATCTGACCTTAGACAGTTTATGTCTTCGGATTTGGTTTCCGGTAAAAGCCAAAGGTATCAAATTCAGGGATAAAATTTAAAACTTCGGCATAATTCTGAAAAAAGAAAAAAATTACGTGTCATGTTAACACTTTTCTTTAGATAATGTTTTTATTATAATACACTTGATACTTCCATAATGTATCGATGCATTTTCACACATTAATAATTTTTGAAAACCACACAAGTGTTTTACATCAATGTTGTGTAACGTGCAGCGGTCAGAACACGTTCGCCGTAGCTTCACTTGCTATTCGAGTTCGAGTTCGAGAGAGAGAGAGAGAGAGAGAGAGAGAGGGGGGGGGGGTAACACATCGCTAGAAAAGCTGGCTCACTTGCGTACCAGTAGAAGTTCCGAGTGCCTTTTTACTGTCCGCTACAAAGAGAGTATTCAAAATTGTTTCTTCTTTTTCCATTTTTAAATAAAAGATGCCATATTACAATTTCTGTGTGCTTCCTTGGAAATAGTTCAGAATGCTTAAAATTTTAGCGACCGATTTTATCAAAATGTTCTTGTCACATCAGTGTTTTACCAGAAATTCCAACTTTTCTAGGCATTAGAAGAATAACGGAAATAAAGATCGATGTGCAAAATGTTAAAGACATACAAGAACATTAAGTCTTCTCTATAACTGATTGGATTTGTCTGTTTTATTGGCTATGATTTGTTTGTATGTCGTTTTACGCCCCAGTCGACAATTTTCCACTCATATTGCTAGAAAACACTATTGATCAGCTGAAGGTATCCAGCCGAGCCGAATCGCAGCCGAGAATACAGCTTTAGGTGAAGCGCCGCAAATTTTTATCTCAGCAAGAGGCTGTGGAAGTGGGGTACCTGTAAAGTGCGAAACGAAACGAAACGAAATCGACCGTAACGAAACGAAACCCACCGAAACGAAACGAAACAGATTGTATAACCGAACTCTTTTGATCATAATAATTAAAAATGGAATCTTAGGCCCCTGTAAAAGTTATTCAGAACGGAGGGTTAAAGTCTCACAGGTCAGCTCTGGGGAAACACACTAAACGAGGGGTGGGGTCGCCGGCATTGGACCCGCCTTTGGGCATAAATACATGTTTCAGTATTTTTTGCTCTAAAGACAAATCTATGTATACATGTGGATATTGTGTATTTGTATATGGTATATAAAACGGTGAATTCTGAGTATGTCTTCCCGTTCTCTTTGTAAGTTATGCTTCCCTTGTTCATAAGCCTTTTGATTTTACAAAACCTGATATTATTGCATTAAAAAAATTTCGTTTTCCGTCCCGTTTTCAATTCCCTTCCCCGTCTGAGCAACACCCCGAATGTATAGTTATCTTTAGACTCGCTACATACCAATAATAAGTTTTAATAATACATGTATATATATCGTACCGAATTGCATTCATATAATATGGTATACTATTTTTTTTCTTCCATTATTGAAAGTACTAGCACCTCAGCAGTTAGAGATAAAATAAGAGGTTTTAAAAGAGTTCTTCCTCTCAGACACCAGCTTCTTCAAACAATGTATCTATGCCCAAAGGCGGATCCAACGCCGGCGACCCCAACCCTCGTTTAGTGTGTTTCCCCAGACCCCTGAGACTGTAACCCTCCGTTCTGAAATTTATGGATCCGAAACCAATTGCACATAGTATCTAATCATCTTCGGCTTTTAAAACTTTGTATCAGTCAAGCCGAAAGCCTACTTCAAAGGGGAGGCGAATTTAATTATATGTGGCAATTTTCACAGGGGCCTAAGATACCATTTTTAATTACTATGATTATACAATCTGTTTCGTTTCGTTTCGGTATGTTTCGTTTTGTTTCGGTGGGTTTCGTTTCGTTTCGGTAGATTTCGTTTCGTTTCGGTATATTTCGTTTCGCACTTTGCAGATACCCGTGGAAGTTAGGTTTTTTATCGTGCCAACGCCTATCACGACCTATCTTCAAAGCCATACCCAAAAGACCCACGACCCTAATTTCGCCGAGATTTCCACGACCCATGACTTTTGATGCTGGATGCAAGGCGAAGGAACAGTCACTACCGAAGTTAAACGCGCGGGACCGAAATCAAGAATAGAACCGGGAACTTCCTTTGTAAAACGACAGGAATATGTTCATATGCATTGTCTATGGTGCAAATTAGGAAAATGATATGTAGTAAACCACTACAGATACCAACCATTGGCTGTGTTAATGGAATTTCAAGGTCCTCTGGCATGACAAGAATGTGACCTTAAACTAACCTTCATACAAAAAACGAGAATTGCGACACCAAGCTTATTGTGTGTCAAAAGAATGTATATACATGTATATATATATATATATATATATATATATATATATATATATATATATATATATATATATATTCCAAATATATTATATATCTCAACTATGTTGAGGGTACATCCTTAAAAGTTGGCTAAGATATATCTTAATCCCATAAATAGACCACTGGGCATCTCGATTTGTCGTAACTGAATCGAGTATTGTATATAACCATACCAGAGGGAGGCTCCAGGCTGAATTCGACTGGATTTCCAAGTGTACTGTACCGAAGGGTTCGGGGCTCCCTGACCCGATAGTTGCTGGATCCACCCATAGTTGTTCTTACCATATTGAAAGGAAACGTAGTGGGTTGCCAACTTGTTAGAATAGTAAGACAGTTGCCAGTCTGATTCAGATCAAACCTGCGCAGTGAATTGATGATAGACTGTCATTGTCAGATGGCGCAGTGAATTGATGATGGACTGTCATTGTCAGAAGGCGGTGGACCTTTTTAATCTTTCTTAATCGAGTTTTTGTATTTAATACTTGCATCTAATAACTTGACGATATTTATCTAGCTAGCTTGATACAAGTCCGGGAACTTCTAATTTTTCAAATGTAACGTTTCTAACCAACAGCAGAACATTACATGAGGTTAATTGAAATATAGGCCTATAGATTATTAAGAGAATTTAGCGTTTTAAACCCCAGGGTTAATATGTACAGGATACTTTATCTAACTAATCAAGGACCCACCATGACCAAGCTACAGACTTTGACATAAATAAAGAATAGCTGGGTTGCCTGGCAGCAAGACTCACGGGGAAGCTATGCACATTATAGATCTATGGTATTTTTACAATACTCAGTATGTGTAATTATCTTCAAAATTGCTTTACTGCAGAAAACATCAAGGGGCGATGTCTAGTTTTATGCTTGTGTTTCGTCCAATAGTGTTTAGTAAAGTTGTTTTTACAAAATATAATAATTATACATGTTTGTTTAGAAAATGTAGGGGAATGACTAAATTTCCTACGAACCTGTCTGTATAATCCAAAAGCGCGAGCGCGTGTCCAACCAAATACCATTCATGATATGTTTGCCGAGACGATGCTTACCCGTATTAACGTTCGGTCGCAACTTGAACCCCTCATTGTATGAAAAAACATTTCATGAGTAAGAATTTGTTTAACATTAGTACTTCACAAGTATTTGCCACTTAATGAATAAACAAGAAAAGATGACAAGAATGTTGAATGCATTGCTGCAGTTTGGGAACAATAAACCCTGGTAACGATCTTATGTAGGTCAATCGGTGGATTTCACTTCACGTGTACACAGTGGTATACGAGGGCGTGAGTTCAGACGAGGTAAGAGTTGCAGAGTATCACTTTTGTGCGGTGAGACACCGGGTTATTCTACAGCGAATGCACTGAACAGAGAACGTTTGTTTTTCCTCTTCACAGAGCAGAAGAGGGATCGTGTTAGCAGAGTCAATAGGTGGGGGGAATTTGCATCTTTCCTACGGATGATGTCTCCGATGAAGTCGCTACCCCACGGGCTGCTAATAGGATTAGTGTTAGTGTGTTTGTTTGTTCAGGAACCCGTGAACGGAGAGTCCTCGGTAAGTTCTATGCAATTAAACTATTAGATTACGCACAGTTGACAGAATGAATGAAAATACCTTGTTCCCTAATTTTTAAATGCCACTTGATCTCTTGGCATCATTGGCTTTCAAAACTGTCAATGGAGAAAGTAAGGAATATTGGGGGAGCGCTCTCGATCGTCTTTGTATAACGTTAATCATGATTTCTGCTTTTCTCTCTTTCCAAAGCCTTGCTCTGTTATAAATTTTAATGTTTATGGTATATTTTAATTTTCGTATCAAAAAAAGAAAAAAGAAATCGGCATTTCTTAAAGGCATATTGCAGTCTATTCATCATACATGTATAAATCAAAAATGGTTCTGAGAAGCAGGCGCATTTGGCTGATTGACAGTCGATAATCTCTAAGCATGCTAAGCGGGCGAGCCTAAGGGAGTAATGATAACATCTAAATGAGAATTCTAGTTCTTTGAATAAAAGGTTTTTCTTTTGTTTTTTATTTTCATAACTTTTACCCTGTTTACTCTGGAGAATATAACTAGTGAGTAGATGAGCAGACGATAATTAAGGCAATTAATACTCCCACATGCAGGTTCAAGATAACCAGCAAGTGGAGACTATACAGTCTAGTAGTAAAAACTGCAGGCTCAGCAGGTTTTTAAAACAAATAGTGCAGAAACTTGTAGAAGTCATTCAATAAAAGTTTAGAACTATTATTAAGAAAGAAAAACATGAGAAAATCCCTTTCTCTTTCATAGTTTCCTACATTTATGACCTGATACTCCTACTTTACTTTAAATGCCATTATTCACCAGTGCTATGTACAGTCTTCAACAAATTCCAGGAGTCTGATGCCTGGGGTCTGGTAGAGTTGGAAGGGAGCATGTGAAACTTGCATTCTCTGTCTTGTGTAAAATGTTTACTTTCAGTGCCAATTTTTGTTCAAAATGTTAATTTTGTACAATTAGATTGACACATTTCCTGAATAAATGTGCATACAATTTAACCCATTAAATTAATTGCTTGTATATAACAGAGATAAGCAACTCCTTACTGTTGACTGATTAAAATATGTGACGGTCCCACCTGTAAATAGTTAATTCCTATTTATTGGCTTGATAAATTGATGTTGGTTTAAGTTTATTTCACTCCTTTCATAAATTGGAATCGAATGTAACAAAGTTTGAAATGATTTGATGATCATCATCAACAAATATACTATATTTAAAGTAATTCCAACCTCGTGTGACATCAGGTTTTACAAAATTTCATTATTTTTATTTCATTAAAATTTGTGCATGATAGAAATATATCTTTAGGAGAAATTATATTCACTGGGTATTATAAAAAATCTGGTAAACAATTGGATATTGGAAAGGTTTATATTTTCTACAAAAATGTTGTCAGGGGCAATAACTCCTATGCTCGCCAGATATTTCTCTATTAATAATTACATGTGTATATGTTTATTATATATTATTACAATGATTTCCTTGATTTCCACAATTTATTTATATATTTATTTTATAAAGCAGCAGTTTTTTTGAAACTGTTGAAATTAAAATTTTGTCATTTTAACCAGTTTTTATGTTTTTTGATCATGCTATTTAATTTCTGATGTTGATGTAAATAATTTTTGTTAGGCCAATTCAACTTAATTGATAGATTATCATCCCTGCCCACCCCTCAAAAATTGACCTGCCCCAAATTATTTAATTTTGTGAAACTTGCGATTTCCAGAATATTTTCATGTCCGACTCCGGTATTTATACTTCTTGTTTACATTACCGGTACAGCAACGTGAAAAGCCATGTGAAGAAAATAGATCTACATGGTTTTCTTAATTTCTCGCGTTCTTACAGGCGTAAATCTTGAAGAAGTTAGGTATATTTCTGTTTGAAATTAAAGCTTAACCTGGAATGATGTCTGTGAAAATAGCATAGATTGATATCCACCTGGCATTAAATGATGCGCATCTGTTGAAAAAAAAATCATGTCTTTAATATTTTTCTCAGAAAATAAAAATTAAAAAATAAAATCCTCCCACCCGCCCCATACGTTTTGTTGACCCTGGATGATAATCTATACTAATTAAGTTGACTTGGCCTTATAGCAAGTCTGATATCTTTAAAAATTTGGCAAGATTTGTATTTTCTTCTGTTATTGGTTAAATTAACCAATATTTAGTGGAAATCAATATAACTTTTATACTTTAAACCCAGTGTTCGAAATCAACCATAGACCGATAGACCGAATCTATTTCAAATGACACACTGGTCTATCAGGGGTAGACATTAACTTTTCTTCTTACTTGCCCTTCGGGCAATTAAATTCGAAGTTTTACTTGTCCGAATGAAAAACTTAGTTGTCCGAAATATTTTAGACTCTAATGATTAAATAAGCTTGTCAACCAGTAATTCTAATTATCTCTCTCTGTCAATTGGTGATACAGTACGGGTCTACTAGAATGGGTCTTCGCTCTAATCTGACGTTTTGGTAAAGAAAACGGCAATATATGGAGTTGGACATTACGTTCTAATATTTGATATTCATCAAGCTTAACACAATTATTATGATAATCAGTTTATCACATTTCCTATTTAAGGTGGCTCACTACACCTCCTGGCCTGGGTTTCTCGAAAAGAACTTAAGTCGAAACTTGGACTTAAGTCTGAGATTTTACACAAATTTTGACTGCTCATATAGAAGAAAACTCAAACTTAAGTTTGAGATTTTTTTCGAGAAATCCAAGGCTGGACCCCCTGGTCTAGGTGCGCTGCCCCTAGATATCCCAATGGGGGAGGACCCCAGACCCCCTTCCGCTTTTTCTATCTCTCTGTAAAATCATGTCTGGAGAAGACCAAAGTTTTCACTTATTACATTGATATCAAATTTTTTGATGGAATTACAACTGTTGATTGCTGAACAACAGCAGGGCTATGGTTACTCAGGTGAGCGATGTGGCACATGGGCCTCTAGCCACTTGAAATGTGACATTTTTATGCAGACATAAACACATGGTTAAAAGGTAGGCCTAATGATTTAATGTTGGCCAGAGACAATTATTTGTGTGTAGATAATAAAAGAAAATACAGTATTGGGTATTTCATTTTTCAATTTACAAAGATGCTTCAAATTGTAAGGTTTTATTTTTACTTTTATACCAACCAACCAACCAAAGTTTTAATTATCTGATGGCCTACAATTTTGCATTTACTTCCCTTGAACCGGAAGTTGGTAACATGCTTACCATTATGGTCCTAGCACATAAATAGTATTAAGAAACAGTGTATAGTTAAGCTTGCGTTACCAAATTCTTTATTATGCTGAGTTTTTACAGGTTGTAATATATCTATGATAAAAACAAGGTTTAGTTTTTTTGATTTTATGGAGAAAACTTTAACTCGATGATCCATACTCGCATTATTTAAATAATGAAATGCTTTCTTTGTTGTTTCATTGGGTGCTGAAGGTAGCTAGCATTGCAGAAAAAAATCATAACCTGCATAAGTGGATTATATAAATTTTTTCTTTAAAATATGAACTAGATTTAAGTACTAAAATATCAAATGGTTGACCCGTTCGTTACGTTAAACAGAACAGCCAATGCACCCTTTGACCTTAATGATGCTCCATATTTGGTAATGATTACTAAAAAACCAGACCGAAGTAGTTTGCAACAAACATGCATTCATTGTCACAGATGAAAGCAATGTGAATTTCAAAAGAAATATAAGAGAAAAGATTCAGTGAATGTAAATATTATCTGATAAAAGTATAGAAAGTGTATTTATTTCAATTCATTACAGTTAAAACTAATAAATTATCAAATAAAATAAACAGGTCATCACACTTTTGAAGATGCGAGTGAGACATACATGAATAGAATCATATATCATCGAAAAATTGCAGTTTTTTTTTCAACAGCATTATCAAAATTTCACAAAAACTGGTTATAACGATATAATACGTATTCACGAAAGTTTCATGCAACTTTTTTTTACAGAAATATACAAAATGTTTGTGAAAAATAAAGGAAATCTATATCGCATATTAATGGACTTGATAAGGAATTCAATGAAAACAGAGTTGTTGCCCTTGAATTCAATATTTTGAGGCATATATCATTGATTTTTCATAATGAAATATTTCATGTTTAACAATTTTTTAAATTTATAATAACTATTGGAAAAGACTCCAACAAAGTTTATGTTTCTATCGTACATGAATCTAAATAAATCATTGATTGTGCAATATTTTCATCTTCACAAGTCAAGGGTTATTGATTCGTTACTTCGCACTAACCCTTGACATCAGTCACCATTTAAAACATAGGTTTGTGACAGAGGATAACGCAATAAGCTAAAATTAAATCAGTCAATGAGATTCCTTGTTTAAGTTGCAAGTTTGGTAAGAGCAAAACAGAAAGTAAGAAAAAAAAATGGTCTTATGTCTGGTACTTTTCCAGGCATTTTTTTACTCCTTGAACCCAGGGGCCAGGACACCTATTCACAAAATATCTTACGACTAAGATCAAAATTTACAAACACTTTAATTTCCTTATTTTTCATTTCTTGTAGACTTTCTTAATTAATATGTAAAGTACATCCATGGTTTATAAAAGTTGAATACATACTTATGACCTTGTGATCGGTATTTGATTATCAAACAGAATTCTTTTTTCCATCTTAGTCGTAAGATATTTTGTGAATAAGAGCCCTGGACCTTCAAGTTTGGGAAAAATAGCGATATTTGAATGAAATTGGAAAATTTGTTTCATACAAATAAACAAGAAAAACAAGCAAATAGTTAACCATTTGATATTTCATTATCAATGTGGCTTAAACAAGCTTTAATTTCTGTCTTTGGCAGAGAAAAAACTGTCAACAATTTTTTGCAACAGAGTGGCACTGAGGTTCGATGTCCCCTCATGGCATATTCTCATCAAAGCATCCATCATTTGGGAATTTTTAGGCATCATTTTGGGAAAAACACCTGCTTTTCAGCATTGGGAATGGGGCCAAATTTCAGCCCTCTACAGACCCTAAAAAAATTCCCGTTTTCTCAACATCATGAACATATTGCGTGTTGATTTTATAAAGGATGTAAATGATTGAATTCGCATTTTCATTCCTTAAATGTTGTAGCTATTTATTAATAATAATTTCATAGTCAATTTTAAACTTGTTCAATTTGTTGAAACACAATCAACAAACATACTTGGACAATTCATCCATTGTTTTCACACTGCTTGTATTCTAAAACTCTGTCTAATCATTTCTTCAAAGAAAATAAATTTCTGATAATCAATGGCCATAAATTCTACACTATATGTTGCTGATGCCATGCAATGCATGTTTAGTTTCGTTTTCAACCGATTATAAAAGCTGTTGTCTGATTGGCTCCACGCTACAGGCTGCAACAGCAGTCATATGCTCAGTCTCGAGCCCATGTTTTGAATGGTGACTGATGGTAGGGTTTGATCTTTCAGTTCAATTAATCAGTTAAACTATAATTCATTGGAGGGGGGGGGGGGGGTGAGGGGGGAGAGAGAGAGACCAACCTATCTATAGATCGAACTCTGTACGTAAAAATAACCAACTTTGTGTGTATGAAATGGGACAGAGCCCCTGTTGTTATATTTATGTGCACATTTGAGTAACTGCATTGCAAGAAGAGGTGTGCAATGTAACTCAGTTTTAATTTTAAAAGATTGAATCACATACGAAAAAAATATTTCAAAAGAAAGATTACATTACAGATATTGATTTGAGATAATGAATATGTTCTGTTCATTGGTATGGGATACACGTTAAGCAGCAAGTAGTTTTATCCACAGTGTGAAATGATAAGTTGATAATGTACATGCTTTGGTTAGCACTTGTAATTTCAGGCATATTGATTTGTGTTTTGGTTGTCAAAAATATTCATAAAAATTTATAATGAAAAATTGCTGATATGCTAAAGACACCCTGATCCTGATCTTAAGAAGTCGAGGACTAATATTTACATACTAAATTGTTACATCATGACCCTACTAGAAGTCGAGGACTAATATTTACATACTAAATTGTTACATCATGACCCTACTAGAAGTCTATAGGACTAATATTTACATACTAAATTGTTACATCATGACCCTACTAGAAGTCTAGGACTAATATTTACATACTAAATTGTTACATCATGACCCTACTAGAAGTCGAGGACTAATATTTACATACTAAATTGTTACATCATGACCCTACTAGAAGTCGAGGACTAATATATACATACTAAATTGTTACATCATGACCCTACTAGAAGTCGAGGACTAATATTTACATACTAAATTGTTACATCATGACCCTAATAGAAGTCGAGGACTAATATTTATACATACTAAAATTGTTACATCATGACCCTACTAGAAGTCGAGGACTAATATTTATACATACTAAAATTGTTACATCATGACCCTACTACTTTGCTTGTGAAAAGAATCATGCAAGGGATACATAAATGTAATCAGTGACAAAAATTATTGTTCAGTCATAATATTTTTTAGTAATTACTTTTTATTCTTAAAAAAATTCCTTAACTGGTAATTAATTACAAACAGAAATAGTGAATTTTCTATGTATTCCTTATATTTTGAGGCCATCAATTGAGGACTGCAATGTACTGTGCATCCCTGTATTGAGGGTGCAACAGTTCGTGCTGCATTGTAAAAAATGTATCCCATTGATATTAAAAAAGTTTTGCCAAAACTTCAGAGCAAAGGAGCAATAGAGGAACTTTCGAGTTAAGATTCACTAGAATGTGTGTGTTATGGATTGATTAGGACATTGCACAAGTTGAAGTAACAAAGAGATGACTACTGTGCTTGGGCCATCATTAAAAATATTTTTGTTTGATGTACTCCGACCCACATTTTTCAAGGTGGGTTGGTAGGTAGGTTGTTGGGTTTTTTTTTGTGGAATGTCATGAATTTTTTTTTTATATTTTCTTTTAAAATAAGGAGAATTTTCTATTTTTCAAGGGAACCAAAAAAAAAAAATTTTTTTTTTTTAAATTGCTGAAAAAAATGATCAGGTAAGAGGAAATTTAACAGGTCGGTCGGAGTACATCAAACAAATCCATTTTTATATTTGGCCTTGACAGTAAAGAATTTGATAAGAAAATTGACAAAGTTAGCTATTGTGGATTACATGTTGTGACTGATCTTGTTGAAAACCTCAACATTGTGATTCAAGCAAACAACGTATTAGTCACAAAGGGAATCATTGCCGTTTCAGAATGGCAGTGCAGGCTGTACTTGCTGTGATAAACGTATTTCAAGGATGCGGTTGTCTTGAACTTGGTCCATGTATTTGTGAAATCACTCTCCCAATTTGATGACTTTTTCACTTTGGGAATGGGGCCAGTGATTGACCCTAGTTTTAGAGAGCATTGGCATGTGCAGTATGTGCACTTGACCTAGGAGAAGGATCATGGGTCATCTTTCATTCACTCTTAACATTTCACTGAACATTGGTTGATATGGTTCACTATCATGACTATAGGATTTGATCAGTATCAAGTATTTAAATTGTAGTACAACACTGATACAGCTTAAAATCCATTATAAAGTCAAGTAATTCATCATCTCTTTAATTGTTTTAGATTTTGAATTCTAAGATAAATACACATACAGTATCTTGAAATTTAATTGCTTTCTGGGTAATATAATTATTCTGAAATAAATTAATACCTTGTTCTCGGATGAGATTTTGGAGAAGACAAAAAATTGTATTTTATACACTGTATTTACAAATGGTCTCTAAGACTTTGTTCACTATTATAAATACATAATATGAATAGGGGGAAATTTTACTATTTGTTAATTCTATAAATTAACTAGGATTTATATGACCTCAGAAGAATTTTAAGATCATTATTGTACCAGGTGGATTATGTACTAAGTGTCTGCCCATTTTCCAGACGGTTGAGATCATTGTGCCATAAAATTGTGTGCAATGAACAGTAAGTAGGCATTGTGGAACAGGTAGTGATTGCCCTGTAGAAACTCCAGTGAAATAACAATGCTTGTATAGACCACCAATTCAGTTACATCACTGTGTTATCTTGTAATTTACTTATCAGCTTGCATAAGAAGCTGACATGATAAGGGAGATTGGGTGAAAATTGAAGACTTTGTCAGTAGATTTATGATTCATTATCAATGAATATATATGTATTGTATAGACAGGCAGTTTATGATCAACTTTGTTTGAACAAAGAACATGGATTCCCAAAGATATAACAAAGATTTACAGATGTGCAACCCAATAATGTGTAAGAGTAACAAGTAGGCTGAGCATCAGCATTTGCTGTATATTTGTTTTGAAGTTCTTTGGATATTATCAGCATTTGATATATATTTGTATTATTCTTTGGGTATTTCAGTGAATTATAAGCTACATAAGTTTCTAATTTCCCCATAGTTTTCGATGTTGCATCAAAGGATGATATTAACTTTAAAACCGGCCCATGCAGTATATTTTCTATGCTGAAATATGCCTGGCTAAAACATCCATCAACCAATTGAATTCATTAATGTTTATACTGTATGATTTTAAAAGAAAATGGCTTTTTTATTTACACTGCTGTTTTTTCATTTTTTGTTTATCACTGTATGTAACTATTCACAATTTCTGTAAATAGTGTAAAATTGCATCTGCATTTTCAGTATTAGAAAAAAAATATGTGAAGCCAGACAAAAACAGTTAGCAGGTAAAATGCAGTGAAGATGAAGTGTTTTTTTAGGAGCAGACTGACTAAGCGTTTAATTATTTTTCTATTGATGATGGGGATTAAAAAGAAGGAAAAAATGCAGAAAACACACTGGGTTAAATTTAGGAGTGGATCAGTGTGCATAAAAAAAGCCACAATTAGTTATGACGATATATGCAAGAGTATTATACCACGATGCCAGGCATTATATTTTTTATGTTAACATTCCCATGTAACAAAATTGTTAATTATGTTTCCCAAACTACATTTTGGTTTTACTTTGTTTCTTTATTAAGGTCTTCTGTTGTCAATGGAAGACTTAGAAATTCTAGTTGTTTTTTTTATCACAGTCTTCAATGGAATATCTCCTTATGCTTATAGTTCTATTTTTTTCTTTTATTAAATGATTGAGGTATATTGTTTCTATGAAATGCCTACCTTCTAATGATTTAGCTGTTTTTTCTTCTTTTTATTATTATTTTTTCTTGCTTTGGATTTCTTGGCAACATCTGTTTGAATTACTTTGGATTTCTTGGATATTGTTGAGCAGTTTTAATATCTCCATTTCATTTTTTTGTCCCCAGCTTTTAGCAAAAACCTGGGAATATTAATTGGGTATATCTGTCCTTTTCTCCATTACTGGTGAGTACATGTGATGTTTACAGGGCTGTGGGGAATACAGGCAAATTCCCCCCAAGTGAACATTTAGATGTCTGTTGACAAAAACATTTTAATATATTTCCATTTTACGATACTAGTTTGAATAAAGAAAGTATGAAAATGTTTCGTTATTATTAAATATGGAATTTAGGCCAGTTATTTCCATTTCCACAGGTTCAAAGGGACAGTAACAGTTATCAATTGACCAGTAAATTTTTAAAAAATTCATAGCCCAAGTGTCCAATGAATAAAAACAATTATTTCTAGCCCTGTTCATCCCAAGACCTTTTTTGGGGGGGTTTCAAAATTTTTGACCTTTACCTTGGGGTTTAACCATTTGAAAAACTTGAACCTTTACCATAGTTTATGATTGGCTAGTGCTAATTTAGGCTTTCATATTTCATATGTATTCTTTGTGACAAAACCTTTCTTTTCATACTAAAAATTTTTATACACCTGTCTTTAGGTGGGATGTATTATGGTATTGCAGCAATGATGTCTACATCTGTGCATCTGTTCAGGGTTTTCTTAGTCTTTTTTAATTTCTCTATCACATATCAAGCTAAAACTTAATTAATTGCTGTGTAGCTTCTTTGTGGGTCACTCTAGATCATGTTGCAATTTTAATCCATTTAGACCTCCCTTGCAGGAATTTCACCCTTTATTTGAAATTTAATGTTAATGGTGGGTTCACGACTTACCTGTCTAACTCCTCCCAGTTTTCAAGTGAGGACCTAATTATTTTTCAGAGGTTTGTATGGGTATTGAAAATATGCATGTGGCAAGGACTGATTTTCTGCAAATTGAATGTTTTTTGAAAATTACACGTTGTAGAACTTGGCCAATTTTTGGGAAATGTTTTACATATAGAGCTCTTGGTTTGTCTTATTTACCTCCTGTTATAGTTTTTAAGATTGGACCTTATATTCATGCAATGCAAAAGAAAGTGTGTTGCAGCTCAGGGATCGAAATTAACTTTTTTCACTACTAGCAATTTTAGCTAGTGGATTATTTTCAAACTAGCAAAATTGAGCTTTTACTAGCATTTTTCAATCGATTGCTCTTTTACAGGAATTTAAGAAAACAATCATGTCTCTATATCAAAATATAGGGAAACTCTTTTAAAATCTTCTTTAAAGTGCAATGATAAAAATAAGATTGAGAATTCTTTCATTTAAAATTTAATGAATTATCAGACAACATGCATGTGAAGGTCATAGGGTACACTTGTGCGGTGTACTTGCTGTCCAGAGATCTACTACCTATTTACAACATCATGTGGTTTGAAATCTTGAAGACTCCGCCAATTCAAATTATATGTTCAAAACTTTTGGAAATTTCATCTAAAAAATTCTAGTGGAAAAAAAACCCACGAACTCGAAATGTTTGACTATAGAGTACAGAAGGACACCACGTGAAACGGTGACACTAACTCTGTCATGTGTTGTTTCATGTAGACACGGACGAAATCAACATGCTTGCTATTTGAATCAGACGTCACTGAGAAGCCCGAAGTGTGCTTGAAGTAGGACTGACTGAGATGACCTTGGCCTTAGTTATTTATTCGATCCACGTTTACTTTTTCAATATTTGTATATTCATTCTGTAAAGCGTTTCTATGCACAAGACAAAATTATTGTAAACTTCAAAGTACAGCCAATAAACCGAGGAAATCCGGAAAAAAGATCTCTTTTTTTTCACTCGCAAAAAGTTGTGATCACTTGTGATTTTTTACTCGCAATTTCAATTTTAAACTCGCATTTAGCGAGTATTTCCCCTTAATTTCGTTGCCTGCAGCTTATGGCTGATACTTACGAAAAATGCCCAACATAAGATTGTGACAGATGTATTTTGTAATATTTTTGGTACTCTTGTTACCCCATGACCTTGGAATTTTTCCTGTGTATGTCCTTGACTTTGTATATGGAACACAACATATATACACTACAGATATATATTTACGTTTAGTAGAAGTATGTACATGAAAGTGTCGAGAACATTCGATATTTTTACATTTAGTTGCAGTAGCGGAGGATTAAAGTGATGAACACCCGTAGTTGTCTGTAGATGATTTTTCATTCTTATATCTGCTGTTCTTTCAATATATTATTTTAAATCAAACAGTTTTGTAAGAAGTAAAATGACAATTTATATATAAGCATGAGAGATTTGGAATGTTGGAATTTTCCTTATAATGTATTACTATGCACAAAGGATAAATTAAGGGTAACAAACGAAAAAACCTATTGGGCTGGATTTGGTTTTAATCTTTGAAAAAGCTCATCCATATTCGTTCTAGTTTATGACTTTAGGCCAAACAAATGCAATGAGTAGTTAATTATCACACATCGCAATGCCTTTAGTATGTGGATGTAGGAGGAAACTTTTGATAGATCTCTTACTATGATGTAGCACGATACATGTATTGTTTGCCCCAATCCCTATCCCAACCCACTCTTTTCTACCTATAAACTTTAATCTTGCATATTTTGGCATAGAACATTACCAATATACACATTTATCCAACAACGAAATACACCTGTTCTCCGACAACAGAACTCTCTCCCTAAGAACTTCTTGATTGGCAAACAGCAATTTTTGCTTGGAATGCCTTAATTTATATATGGCACATGTACTCGAGTAACACAGAATGAATGATTATTGTCCTCAGAACAAAGTCTGCTACCTCGAGATAGGATTCCAGCTAATTGCGTTTGTGTACAGGGAACTTACAATTTGCTTTCACTTAAATGCCTTTTATATGAAGAATGGACATGATTATTGAAGGAAAATATACACATTTTTATACAAAATCTATCAAATAAATTATTGAAAAGGCAAAATAAAAACGAAGTTGTAAAAGTGTGGCACGAGATGGATTTGAGTCATGACAGATATGAACCTCGGCATTCAGTGACAGCGGTGCAGTTTACTGAGCTACACCAACCTGTAGAACTTAGGATATAGATATGAACCAGGTTGTCTAAAAGCAGGTTGCCTAATTTTTTGTAGGATTTTTGTGAATTTAGACCCCATATAGGAGAGGGGTGTCCCTAAAAATTTTCATTGTGAATTGTTCTTAAGATTACAACCTCTCAAAATATCAAAATTTCATTTAGGGACGCTTATTGTCGAAGTGATCTCATAGTAGGAAAGTAGATCTGATTAAAATGGATAATAGAGAGAGAGAGTAATTTAATGTATATGAAAGACAGCTGAATAAGAATTGTGACCAAAAATGTGACACATTTAATTTTGATTAGGGCTGGTAAATTTGACTTCTATCTAGTAAACATTTAGCCTGCATTATAGACCCAAGTGGCTGGTGATCAAACAAGTTTTTGGCAATGACTGCACTTACATGTGCTACTGCTTTTCTTCTGTTTTTTTGGGAGGTGGGGAACAAATTACATCTGATCTTGGCAACAAAGTACATACTATTACATTAAGAGAGAAAAAATTTAAGTTTTAGATTAAAGTTAATTTAATTACATGTACTATGTTAACTTGAATAATCATAAATAACATGAGCACCATGTAAATGTATATTATTAACTGATTTAACAAGACCCTCTCTCCATAAAGCTATTCAAAACAACCCATGCTAATTTTCACATTCAAATATTTATGAATTTTTGGTTGAGAAATAGAGAATTGATTAAAACACTGGTATTAGTATTTACAGGCTTTCAAGCAGGCCCTTATTTTCCTTATTTTTCTACAACAGCCCTTACTTTCCTTATTTGAGCTTTAGAATCCTAAAAAAGCCCTAAGTTTTTGTTGAAATTCCTACATTTTCAAATTTTGAAAGTTTAAGTAAATTTGACATAAAGTTAGTGTTGGAATTTATTTTTTGTCTAAAAAACCCTAAAAAATCCTAAAAAAGGCCCTTTTTGATAATTTTGCCCTAAAAATGGCCCTTATTTTTTGCAAAATGTCACTTGAAAGCCTGTATTTATCATAAAATCACATTGCATTCAGTTTTAATTAAACATTGTATAAACTGAGAAAAAAAAAATTAATATTCATAAATGTTTTTAAAATTTTTGACATCTGAAAATGTAGACGATGTATGTACATGTATTATCAAAAGAGGCCTAATTGATACACACAGCTAGATTCCTGATTAGAAATTCATCTTGCTCTTAAAATCGTAACATATCGTATCATAAATATTCATGCATACTTCCAAACATTTAAAAATTTGCACCAGATGTATCAGAGTCTTTAATAAAGTATTAATACTTTACTTCATAATCATTGATTATATGTAAATATACATGTATATGTATTTTTTTGTTGATAACTTGGTTTGTGATCTTCAATTTTTCATTTCAGATTGCTATTTTTTGCTTTACATTGTTTAATTTGGAAATAATTGCTGTGAAGGTCAGGAGTTATGCCAGTCAGGCTTTTCGATGATTTTTATACTCGCACTCTTTAAAGAAAGTTCGGGTATATTGTTGTTACCCTGGTCCATCTGTCACACTTTCTTTTCCTCAAACTCGCCTTTTATTTTAAGTATAGTAACCAGTTATTCTTCATGAATATGATAGGTAATGTCCTGTTGATGTGCAGTAAGATTTTGGAATTTTCAATTTTACCCTGGAGGCCAAATGGGGGTAAAAAACGTTTTTTTTTCTAAACTAACCTGACCTGGATTTCTGGAAGTAAACTTAAGTCAAAACTTGGACTTAAGTCTGAGATTTTACTAAAATTTTGACTGCTCAGAAAAAGTAAATTAGAACTTAATTTTGAGATTTTCCCAAGAAATCCAAGGCTGGTTCCCAGAAATCCTCTTACATTTTACGCAGTAGCCAAATAATCGTTTGGAAGATGATTGATGGTGTCCTGTAGATGTGCATTAGGGTTTCGGAATTTTCATTTTCACCCAGGGGGCCAAAAGGGGTTGAAAATGAAATTTTTCTACAAAAACCCTTGTTTGCAGAACTCCTCTTACAATTTACACAATAGCCAAATCTTTTGGAAAATGATTGTTGCAGATGTCCTTGAGATGTGCAATAAATTTTCTTTATCACTTTGAGAGGCAAATGGGGTGGAAAAATGATGATGAATAAAAAGCAAGTGCTCGGTGCATTGTGTCATGTGCAAGAACTTATGTCTCTCCTCTTCCAGGGGGAGACATTATTTTTTTCATTTTCTATCTGTCCGTCTGTCTTTCACAAAATTTTGTGAACGCTTCTCCACCTATATGGCTTATTGAATAGACTTGAAACTGTGTACAATGCTTCATTGCCATTTGTAGATGTGCATATTGTCGGGATGGGAGCTAGGATCCAATTATTTTCCTGAAAGTTACAGTGGATACAAAATGGAGGATGTAAAATAGCTTGTGAACACTTCTCCTATATGGCTTATCTGATAGACTTGAGAATTTGTACAATGTTTCAATGGCATTTGTAGATGTGCATATATTGTAGGGACAGGAGGATCTTATTGTTATCCTTAAAGTGGGTCTGAGGGGTGGAGGGTGTAAAATAGTTGGTGAACACTTCTCCTAAATGGCTTATTGGAGTTCATAATGTCTATGTTCCTGCCCATACTTTCTCCTCCATACCATGCAGTACATTAAGGGGAGGAGGTTTTATTTGGTGCACTTCAAATTTCATAAAAACAACCTCTGGTTGTTTAAAGGGTTGGAATCTCAGCCATTTTAAAGATATTTTTGAACATTCCCGTGGGGATCTGGGTTAGAATAGGTCCTCAGTACCCTTTGCTTGTTGAAAGAGGCGACTAAATGAGGCAGTCCTTCGGATAACACTGCAAAAACCGAGGCCCCATGTCACAGCAGGTGTGGCACGATAAAGATCCCTCCCTGCTCAAAGGCCGTTGGCGTCGAGCATAGGCTTAAACATACCTGTGACAGAACTGTCATGCCACAACTGGAGATTTGAAAATTTTCAGTTGGAGTTTTGGTCTGATAACTGGAGATTTTTTATCGACATTTTTTTTTTTACCGTTTTTGTGTGTTCATTGGCTAATGAAATCATGCTATTAGTAGTTTTTTTTGTGTTACAAGTGTCTGAGTTCATAATCATCAGATCCTTTTTGTGTTGAGAACATTGATAATTCCTTTTTTGTGTTAAGAACATTGATAATTCTTAAGTCAATACCTTAAAAACCACAATTAAAAGAAAAAATCTTGTTATATTTATATATTTATTACAGAGATAACAAGTTATAACAATTATCACTTTTCAGAAAAGTTGACCAACATATTAGATCTAGGCCTACTAACAAATTTAAGCTCACTTGAGATTTCAGCACTGGTGAGCTAAATAATATAAAGAACATGTTCTCACATAAAAGAACTACATTGCATATCTGAAAACGTGTTTTTTTTTCAGTGAAATGTGTAGTGAACAAATATATGTTACAAGACTTGGCCACGTACTATTTATACATGCATGTGTAAATAAATATTGAGAAAATTCGAACTGTGCACACCCATCGTCGTCTTGCCGTATCCATCTTTGAATATACAGTTCAGTTAGAGATAATCCATTCTAATACAATTGTGTCATTCTGTCCACACATATTACGAACATCTTCAGTGCCCACTTTCTTTTCCCACCTGCTCCTTACCAAGTTTTCAACAGCATCAAAGATCGTCCGACTTCAACTGTCGGTATCACTTCCTAATCACCAGAGCGTGTGCCAAAAACAATCTTTTTAATCATCCACTAATTGTTTTATTATCACTAATTGCTGTGTAATCATAAATAAACTCCTCAAATGGCTTCAGTAATTACTGTACCCTCGTTAATTGACGTTTACCTGTGCAGTCACTGTGACAGAAAAATCAATAACTGGAAGTAGACGACTTTCGATTGTCTCGGGGTTTTTCCATATCAATATCGAAAAATGGCGCTCAGAAAATTTTTGTTGTTGAAAATTTGAAATGACGGAAGATTTTACATTTTAACGGAAGGAACGGAAGGGGGGGCTCAAATTCGGGAGATTTTGTCTTCCGACGGAAGAATCACAGGTCTGCTTAAATTTTGCAGCCCTTCACCGGCAATGGTGACGTCTCTACATGAGTGAAAGATTCTCAAGTTGGACGTTAAACAATTTACAATCAATCAATCATGAACAATAAAAAAATGGTGGTTGGAATGACCCCAGGGCACTTGCCTATCAGAATACTCAATGCATCTTGATATATGCAGCAGGAATGTATATGGTTTAGGGGTCAGGACCTCAATTGTTTTAAATATATTTCAACAATTATGAAATGGGGTTTTGGATGACCCCAGGGCACTTACCCAACAGAATACTCAGTGTATCTTGACATATGCAGCATGAATATATATTGTATAAGGTATGCTGTGTTGTTTCTTTGCTTGTTACACTAGTATGATGTAGAGTAAATTTAAAGGCAAACACTTGCGTGGGGCTTTTACTGTCTAGTTTTTTAAAATTACATTTGCCTGTTAGTTTCATATTAAAAACACGTCATCATCAATGTATGCAACCGACAACCGTGGTAACAATATTGCTTATCATTTTCCATCGTAATCGGTCTTTTTTATTTAAAAATGTACATGTTTCATGGAAGTCTTGCATCAAACCGTGACATTGCACCTGCTGCAAAAGAAAAGATGGTAATAAAAGACGGTTCCATTGAATGTTTATAAATGTTATATCCATGGTATTTATGTATGTACATGCCTTTAAACATGTAAAGAAACACTAGCTTTAATGTTTTGTTTCTGGGGAGCTAGTCGTTAGTCATGGGAAATCCGGAGACAGCAGGTTAGATTTAAACTAAGGCAAGCTCTGGCATAATAATGATATTTTTGATATGTATCACAATTATCATTCTAGATCAGAGAAAAATCTCAAACTTTGTGAAAGATAGTTATAAAGTTGTATGACTACGTAAGTGACACAGGAAAATTCAGGTAAATCACTAATTTTCAAATGCATTTTATACATGCATTGAATACCACAAAAGTATTACAAAATTTGTGCTATCTTCACAATAGAAATTTTGTATACACATAATTGAAAACAAAATGGAAGAATGTTGATGAAAACTGTGCAACATCCTTTTTTTTGGACGGGTTGAACGTACATCTGGCGTATAGTATGGTGAATGGTGGTTGGGTGACTGGGCGGGCGGGCTTCCGTCCCTGTAATAAGGTACCTATACTTTCTACTTTGTGTAATCACCTCCTCTCACACCTCTAACTTGACATTCCTCAAACTTTGTACAGTTTTTATGGACACATTGAAGATATGCCTTTGTCTTTTTGGAAGTGATTGGACATTGTTCGAAAAATTTACATGTAGTTGAACTTGGTCATTTTTTAAGCATGGTACCTACTTTGTGTAACGAACTATCACAGCTTTTGCTTGATGTTTTTCAGACCTTGTACATTATAGTAAAAAACATTAAAGGTATACATGTAACATTTTAAAAAAGCTTTTGTTTTTTTGAAAAATTCTACATTTAATATGTCATTTTCCCAGTATGTTTTGTACTGCTTTCTCTATGATAGATAGCGTTTTCAAAAAGAACTCAGCCATTTCTGTTCTTATTATTGATTTTTAGCTCAACTGAGCCGAAGGCTCAAGTGAGCTTTTCTGATCAAAATTTGTCCGTTGTCTGTCGTCTTAAACTTTTCACATTTTCATCTTCTTCTCAAGAACCACTGGGCCAATTTTAACCAAACTTGCCACAAAGCATCCTTGGGTGAAGGGCTTTCAAGTTTGTTCAAATGAAGGGCCATGTCCCTTTCAAAGGGGAGATAATCGCAAAAATAGGGTGGGGTCATTTAAAAATCTTCTTCTCAAGAACAAATGTGCCAGAAAAGCTGAAATTTTCATGAAAGCTTCCTGACATATTGCAGATTTAAGTTTGTTCAAATCATGGCCCCCGGGGGTTGGATGGGGCCACAATAGGGGATCAAAGTTTTACATACTAATATATAGGATAAATCTTTAAAAATCTTCTTCTCAAGAACCACTGAGCCAGAAAAGCTGAGATTTACATGAGAGCTTTCTGACATATTTCAGATTTCAGTTTGTTAAAATCATGGCCCCCAGGGGAGGATGGGGTCACAAGGGGGGATCAAAGTTTTGCATACAAATATATAGGGAAAATCTTTAAATATGAGCCAAGTGACTCAGGTGAGCAATGTGGTCCTTGGGCCTCTTGTTGAATTTGGAATCATTTCTGGAGGATGAGTGATATGTGAAGAGATTTAAACTGTATATGTATAGTTTGTTATTTAGTATTATATTTGAAGCAAATTGTCGGGATGTGAGGATCCAATAATTTTCTTAAAAGTTATAGTGGATCTAAGAGGGATGGAGGATATGAAATAGTTTGTGAAAACTTCTTCCTCTATGACTTATTTGATAGATTTAAAACTTTGTACAGTGCTTCAATGCCATATTGAAGGGACAGTTGAATCCCATTGTTATCCTTAAAGTTATAGTAGATCGAAGAGGGGTGGAGGGTGTAAAATAACTTGTGAACACTTCCTGTAGGGCTTATCAGATATCCTTGAAATTTTGTACAATACTTCATTATCATTTAATGATGTTCACATTATTCTGACCCAGGGATATAACATTTTCCCACAATTTACAGTGGATCAAAGAGAAGTGTTTTGTAACTTTTTTTTCATGTACAAGGGTATGTTCACTTTTCTATTATTTCTTCAGCATAACGGTAATTATTTTTGTATCATATACAACAATGACATTGGTCACATCGATGTTGGAATCTTTTCTCCATCTTTTTCCTCAATGCACAAAGTGCACTTCATAATGTCTATGTGTCTATGTTCCTGCTCCATACCATGCAGTGCATTAAGGGGAGGGGTGTGTGTGTACACTTTAATTTGGGGGTGCTGGGGAGACATTAGTTTTGAACAAAAACAAATTATATTTTACTGGGACTTGATTTCTGAAACTCAGCCTTTTCAAAAACTAATTACCTTCACAAAATTCAGCAAAGAAACCTGGGTATACATGACACAATATTCGGGCAAAGTTTGTGCAGAAAAATGTATAGTCCATATTTTTGGCTGATTCAAATGGTAATTTTACTTGTTTTTTCCCCTCCTGTTTCTGATGATTATTGTTTTGAGAAAATCTTTTACAGGAAAAGGACTTCGAGTTTGATGATGTTCAAGTTGTAGTCCAGAAGAGATCAACTGCAAACACTTTGAAAGATGATGAGGATTTTTTACAAGATGAAGGATCCGGTGATGTGGAAGGGAGTGGAACTGGGGGTGTGATACCCCCCACAGTACCAGGTGAGTACACCACTGGCAACAGTACTGAGACATGGAAAGTCTCTCAGCAAGACTAGAGTTAAATAAACAACCCTTGCACCTTTGATGTTAGTTGAAGCATTTTTGTGGACTGATACTTCTTTCAAGTGTAGACAGTTGCATAATTTGTTGCATGTGTAATATGTCATTCCCAATTGATGGCAATTGCATCTTGGATATAGAACTGTTATGATACAGATTATACATGTGTTTGTTATCGAGATATATCCAGTACATGACTTGTGGAGAAGGGTAGTTGTCATTAATTTTTACAAATGCTACAATACACCAGTGCAAAAAATGAATTTTCTTTGTCACTTTTAAATGTAAATCATTGAGGCTCTTTACAAATGCAGACGCTATACAGGAATCGAAATGCTTGTCCTGCCATCGAGATTTGTCTGTCTGTCATTACTTTCATTGTGAAACACAATATTTATGCCCCCTTGAAGGGCTTCAAAGAAGAGGGGTATATTGTTTTTTACTGGTCAGTCGGTAGACCACATGTTCGCTCAATATCATTCACTTGATCGTAATGATATTTCATAGGTGGGTTGGGAATGAGTAGAAGAGGACCCTTATTTTTTCAGGTCAAAGGTCAAGGGTCAATTTACTCTGGAAATAGGAATCTACTGTCTACTCAATATTTTTAGAACCCTATGCTTGACAGACATCGAACTTGGAACATTGGTATATCCTAAAGAATAGATGACCCTTATTGATTTTAAGGTCACATGATCAAAGGTGAGAAGTCAAACTGGAGAATCTACTGTCTGCTCAATATTTTGAGAACTCTTTGATTGACATCAAACTTGGTACACTGGTACATCCTAAGGAGTAGATGACCCTTATTGATTTTGAGGTCACATGTTTAAGGGTCAGACTGAACATAAGATACTGTCCACTCAATATCTTGAGAATCTTTTGCTTGACAGACATCAACCTTGGTATATTGGGACATCATAAAATGTAAATAGCCCCTATTGATTTTAGGTCACATGGTCAAAGTTCAAGGGTCAATCCACTCTGGACATAGGAAAATACTGTCTGCTCAATATCTTGAGAACCCTTTGCTTGATAGGCATCAAACATGGTACACTTGTACGTCATACGGAGTAGATGACCCCTTTTAATTTTGGGTCCACATGATCAAAGGTCAAGGGTCAAACTGGGCATATTAATATATTGTCTCCTCTATTTTAAGAATCATTTGCTTGATTGACACCAAACTTAGTGCACTGGTACATCTTAAGGAGTAGATAACTTCTATGGATTTTTAGGTCACATGGTCAAAGGTAAAGGGTTAATCCACTCTGGGCATAGGAAGGCATTGTCCACTTCATATCTTGAATTGTATTGGCACTACTACAAATTAGATGATACATGTGTATAACTCTTTGATTTTACACCAATGGGGGCATATATGTTTTACAAACATTTCTTGTATGAATAGTATTCTACATGAAGCTTTCATATTTTATACCAAGGTAGTTAGTTGACCATTAAAGGAACACAGCATCAGATTTTGGAGTATTGAAATCAAAGATCAATGTCACAATAAACCTTTCCCATGTTTTCACTATGTACATTGGTTATTGGTGGTTAACGAGACATAGATTTTATCTTGAGGTCAAAGGTCAAGGTTACAGCATACATTCCCAGCTTGCGAATTTCTTGAAAAGGTAATTGATCCTGCAGATGAACTTGGAGAAGGGACCTAATTGCTTTCTGTCAATAGCAATTTTAATTAATATATAGTAATAGTACATGTAATACATGAGTTCGGTTTTTTAGTTCATATTGACAGCAAATGAAGTGCCAGGTTAACAGATTAACATTGTGATCTGTTGACTCTCATCTTTTGATGTTTCATCTGACTGTCTTCTTGGGACATAGAGTGATACTAGAGTTTAGATCAGCCTTGTATTAGCCCAGAAGCATTGGCTTTTGACCAAACCCATTATTTGTGTGTATACCTTGCAGGTTAAGATAAAAAGTTAAATGGTTTATGAAGTGCTTGTAATCTTCTTGATAGGTCACAAGATATAAATAATATATGACTCCTACACATCGACATAATATGTTGTGGTTGCAAATTAAATTTCATTGCTGTTACTCTGATGTAAATGCAAGTTAGTAGCATGAGCTAGTAACATGATTAGGTAATTTCGTCAAAGGTTGAAAGAGTTAAATTGCCATAGTTCAAGAAATTTCTGTGATTTCTATTATTGTGATTTCACAAACCAAAGAAATACTGTTAATTAGACTTGCAAATATGTAAATTTGATTTGTGTTTTTTAGCTCTTTGTTTTTCACATTGATAATTAAGCAATGTCATTTTGTTAGAGCTTGTTAAGTTAATGTTTACTACTGAACTGTCCACATCTCACATGTGCCTCCATTGGCATTGGTTATCTAAATTGTCAACTGCTGCCATACTTGTTTGTGTATTTTCCCATGATGCATCATTTTTGGCTGGGTTGCACAATATGGAAACAGCTTATAGAATGATGAATGGCGGACTGGCAGGCATCCTTTTAATAGGGTACCTACTTTGTGTAATCAAGTACTATCACACCTCTAACTTGACATTCCTCAAACTTTGTACAGTTGTTATGGATACATTGAAGATGTGCATGTGCCTTTTTAAAAGTGATCAGACATTTAAAAAAAAATTTACATGTGGTTGAACTTAGTCATTTTTAAAGCATTTCTTGAATAGATGGTACCTGTTCTGTGTAATCAATTCTCACACCTCTTAACTTACGTTCCTCAAACTTTGTACAGTTGTTATGGATACATTGAAAATGTGCATGTGCCTTTTTGAAAGTGATCAGGCATTTTTCGAAAGATTTACGTGTACATGTACTTGAACTTTGTCATTTTTAAGCATGTCTTAAATAAACGATACCTATTTTTTTTTATCAACTCCTCCTACAGCATTTATGTGACATCCTTCAGACCTTGCATGTACAACTGTTATGGAAGCATTGAAGATGTGAATGTGTCTTTTTGGAAGTGATTGGACATTCTTTGAAAAATTTACATGTACATGATGTAGTTGAACCTTCATTTTTAGCTCACCTGAGTTAAAGGCTCAAGTGAGCTTTTCTGATCAAAATTTGTCCATTGTCTGTCGTTAGCGTCGGCGTAAACTTTTCACATTTTCATCTTCTCCAGAACCACTGGGTCAATTTCAACCAAACTTGGCACAATTAAAGCATCCTTGGGTGAAGGGCTTTCAAGTTTGTGCAAATATTTCAAAGGGGACACAATCACAAAAATGCAAAAATAGGATGGGATCATTTAAAAATCTTCTCAAGAGCCACTGGGCCAAAGGAGCAGAAATTTACATGAAAGCTTCCTGACATTGTGTAGATTCAAGTCTGTTCAAATCATCATCCCGGAGGGTAGGTTAGGGCTGCAATAGGGGATCAAAGTTTTACATGCAAATATATAGGGAAAATCTTTTAAAAATCTTCTTCTCAAGAACCACTGGGCCAGGAAAATAGAAATGTACATGAAAGCATCCTGACATAGTGCAGATTCAAGATTGTTCAAATCCCATGGGCCTCTTGTTAAACATGGTACCTACTTTGTGTAACCAACTCCTCTCGTAGCTTTTACTTAACATTTTTCAGACCTTGTACATTTTAGATGTTATAAAAACATTGATGATATACATGTGACATTTTAAAAGTGCTTCCATTTTGAAAAATTCTACTTTTGATATATAAATTTTTCCAGTATGATTTGTACTGCTGTCTATATGATAGATAACATATTTCAAAGCAACCCGGCCACTTCTGTTCTTGAATCGATTTTTAGCTCTTCTGAGCCGAAGGCCATATGTCTGTCGTGCGGTGTGCATCAACCTTTTGGAAAAAGGGCTATATCTCAAGAACCCCTTGGCCAATTTTTGTCAAATTTGTCACAGGGTATCCTTGGCCCAAGGACTTTCATTTGTTCTAAAACTAGGGTTGTCATCCTTTAACAAGGGGAAATAATTAGGAAAATGCAAACAAAAGTAGTGGTTGCTAAAAAATCTTCTTAAGAACCACTAGGCAAATTATCACCAAACTTATGCATAAGGATGAGGATAGGTTGTAGATAAAAAATTGTTCAAGGCATCATCCTGGGGCAAAGGGTGTGGTGTCAAGGTCACTCAAGTTGACCTTAAATTTTGTTTTGTTAAAACGATATTTTGCTTAGTATAAGGACTAGGATCATAAAATTTTGTCAGTTGATGCATCTTAGGACCTAATATCATGTTGTCTAAAAAGTAGGTCATGGTGACCTACTTTTTGAATTTCGCAGGTAATTATTATTAAATGGATTTTGATGCATATCTTGGACACTTTTGAGCCTATGATCATCAAAAGTTGTCAGATGATGGATCATGGGACCTTGAAGTGCGTCATGTGAAAAGTATGTCACCATGACCTACTTTCTGAATTTTATTGTGTCGCCTGCGTTACACGCAGTGGCGACATATAGGGATCAGTATCCGTCGTCTTGCGTCGTTGTCTGTCGTTGTCACAAAAAATTTCTGTCACAGTTTTCTCAAGAACCACATGGGGCAACTCCCAGATATTTGGCACAGAGCATCAGTGTGGCCAACTGTATTGTGTAAAAACATTTTCGAATCTGTCGCTTATCAACTTCCTGTTTGCCGGGACTTAGAATTTTTTACAGCAAAAAAATTTCTGTCACAGTTTTCTCAAGAACCACATGGGGCAACTCCCTGATATTTGACACAGAGCATCAGTGTGGCCAACTGTATTGTGTAAGACATTTTCGAATCTGTCGCTTATTAACTTCCTGTTTGCCGGGACTTAGAATTTTTTACACCAAAACAATTTTTTGCTGAAGATTTTATTTTATGATTAACTGAAGGACAGTATTTTTATGTACAAAAGGACAGTATTTGTAATTCCCATACTGAAGGACAGTATATGTGATTTCAGAACAGCACTAATTATGATTTTTCTTGAGAAACAGTAAATTGGATATATAAAAAGACAACAAGACTAAGCAGTAAACCCAACAGATAATTACTTATGGTTATTACCATTGTCTTGAAGAGCACAGTAACAGGTTGATACATATTTTCAAACATATGTTTTCATTCAGTCTACATTTAATAAATGTCTTAATTTCAAACAGATTCTCCCACAAATTGCATTGCATAATAATGTCTCATCTTTCAATTTCAATGAAGTTATCGTTAAAGAATGTTTAGTAATTCTCAAAACCTTTAAAAGGAGTATTAAACTGACAAAAACCATTTGAATAATTTACTTTTTCAACATTATACGTGATATATTACATATAGAATCAACTAGCAGGCGACACATGTCTTCCGGGGAAGACTTAATACTGCGTTTATGAATACATTTTAGGTTGTTATTTCAGATACCGAGAGGTTTAGAATCATCAAACCTTGTAAGTTGATGCGTCTAGAGGCCTCGAAACATATTTATAAAAAAAAGTAGGTCACAGTGACCTTTTTGAATTTTGCAGACATTCAAATTTCACATTTTCAATTTTAGATGCATATTTTGGACACTATGAAAGCTAGGATCATCAAACTTTGTCAGTTGATGCATCTTGAGTCTTCATAGTTTGTTGACCAAAAAGTAGGTCACCATGAGCCACTTTTGGAATTTGACGGCTATATTTTAATATTTCAGTTACTATTTGACTTACAATTATCAAACTTTGTCAGTTGATGCATGTTGAGTCTTCAGAGTGTGTTGACTAAAAAGTAGGTCACTGTGACCTATTTTTGGATTTTGACGGCTATATTTGAATATTTCAGATACTATTTGTAGTGATGAAACGATTGTCGTCGATGATCGATTGTCGGTCATTCAGAGACCCACGATGCTACTAATCGATTACAAAATAAAAGTCGTCGACATCGTTGACCAAATAAAATCCGGAAATCACTTCAACTTTGTTCAAATTTTATTTTCTGTATGTCAAACCCGATCAAAAATAAGCAAAGAAAATGGCGGGAGATATGAAGGACGGTAACAACAATGACATTCAACGGTCAAAATAAAGGAGTCTATCTCGGATATCTTTGATACATTGAGATTATAGATAAATTCCATTACTTGATATATTGGAATTCTGATTTATATACCAGTGAATAAATGAAACAAAGAAGAATTCAAATGTTGTTTCCATACATTTAATGATTCTGTTACATCTAATTTGAGGGGAAAACACTTAAATGCCAATTCCGATTATAATCGATTATTAATCGAGTACATGTGTCCGATTATTGCAGATAATCGATTGTGGTTTTAGGTCCGATTGCCCATCACTAACTATTTGACTTACAATCATCAAGCTTGTCAGTTGATGGGTCTTGAGTCTTTGGAGTGTGTCGACCAAAAAGTAGATCACTGTGGCCTGCTTTTGGAATTTGACGGCTATATTTGAATACTATTTGACTTGTCAGTTGATGCATCTTGAGTCTTCAGTGTGTCCACCAAAAGTAGGTCACCGTGACCTACTTTTGGACAGTTACATTTAAATTTTCAGGTACTATTTGACTTAACATCATCAAACTTTGTTAATTGATGAATCTTGGTTAGTGAGAATTTTTACCTGTTCTACAATGTATCAGAAGAGTGATTCTAGGCCCATGGGCCTCTTGTTAGACATTAATATAACATTTTTGGGGAGTCTGCAGTGTCATCATTTTTGTTCCCTGCTGCAATGCGGAAGGGGACATAGAAATACCGGTGTCCACGCGTTTGTCCCATTTGACTTTGGATGCTACTCTGAAACTGCTCAATGGGTTTTGTTCAAATTTTGTAGGATTGTTAGTAACCATATGTAGTTAATCATATTGCGCCACCATTTTAATTCTTTGTACATGCTACACTATAGGAACACTTTGTGGATGCAACTCCTCAGAGACCACTGTACAGATTTTGTTCAAATTTTTCTGGATTGTTAATCACAATATGTAGTTGATCATATTCCCCTGCAGTTTAAATTCTACAAATGTTACAGGAGTTATAGAACTTTTGTGCTTCAACTTTTTTTGCGGCAGCAGGGGACTTATGGATACTCTTAGTAATTTTGTTCCATTATAAGCTGTTTTTAAATTATAATGGATGATCATAAAGTTTTTATTAATTCATTGATACTTTATAGTTTGGAATTAACAATAGGCATAATTTTGTTTGGTTACTAGTAATTGTGCTAATTACTGGAATTATTTTAGAGTTCAGTCAAGTTTATTTATTTAAAGCTCCTTTATTTAGTTTCAGTAATTTTGGGCAAATGGGGCATATTTCTTAACTTTTACTTGTAAATTGCTTGTAGCTTGCATTGCTTTTTCTTCCACTTAGTATACAGTGTTAAGACATGTTAAGTATTTATTTCTGTTATGAATTGTCATGATCTATTTACCTATCATGATAAATGATGAAGTTTCATTTTGTCTCAGACTTTTTATCACCATGCTATAATTTACGATGAGCTCTGAAATTTTATGAGATTTATTGGACATTGTGCCTGATGTAATTTGTCAAACTTTCTCCACTATGCTTTTACTTGGGGAAATGTAAATATCTAATGCGTATAATCAGATTTCAGTTTAATTTCAACACGGTTGACATGTTTTAACATTGAATATTAATATATTCATAGAAAATAATCCATGTTCTTTGCTTGGATTTATTTTGAAGTTTTACTGCCAAAATTGATGGTAGTCTTAAGGAAAAAATTTGCATTGTCTACATAATTTTTTGTTGGCTTGTAAATGGAAAATACTCTTTGCTATGACTGCTGGTATGTTCATACAACTTTCTTTCCAATCCCACATATTCTTTACGGTTTTCAAATAATCCTTTAAGAACCCCTTAGAAATGTTGTTGAAGATAAAATTACGAAGAATTTTTCCATTTCCCCCCCATATCCACTTAACCAAGCATTTAATTTCCAAATATTTTGAAGAGTTTGTTTATGAATACTTTAATTACTACAGTCATGTTTACTTACAGTAGGCTGTTCTTGAATGCAGAGAAATTTTGGTAATAAAAAATGTAAAGAATTACTATTTCGCATACATTCAGAGTGAAAAGTATGGTACAGTACCAGTTTCATTGTTAAAGTCAGAAAGTACCCCTTCAGTTTCAATGTTGGTCACATTATCTTGAAAACGAGCTTTATTCTCATGAATGAAATCAAAGCACCGTAAGCATTGAATGATGTTGCAGAGTTGCTATCCCTCACAATTTTGGCATAAGGCATATGATTTTAGGGCTGAAAATACGCTTTATGATTTTACAATAAATCTTTAGATTTTTGACGTTTCGAAATTTTCAGTGCTGTCTGTCTTCGGCCTACCTAATTGAAGACCTACGGAAGACTTACAAACAATACATCTAAAACTAAAATGATTTTCTGATTAAACATGTCTCAAATATCTAATATACACAAAAAGTTTAATAAAAATGAGTGTTTAAGTGTATGTTAAAAGCTCAAATTGCCAAGGTTAATAGGCATTCATAAAAAAAACCAGTGGCCCCCTGACCCCTGCCTCACTATTTTCTGTTTCATAATGTTGGCAGCTCTGATGTTGGACAAATTGTCTCATCTGATTAATGATAATTTGAACGTATTAAAGTACAGTTAAATGTCACAATAACACATGTATTTGAAAATAGTATTAATTATAGATCAGAATGATTCGAATTTTCTGAAGACTGTCAGACATCTGGAATGACAGTTCAAAATTTTGTCTGTCTGAGCACAAATTTGTTAGTCAAATACTATGTTAAAATTGCTTTGTGGGTCCCCAACTTACACATGGATAGACTTGTATGCAAATATTTAAGATAGAAGTGAAAGTAGAGTCTTTCGAAAACCAAAGTCCTACATTATAGCAGACATTGGCATGATAAGAACTCTCACAGTTATGACCCTCAGCATCATGCATAGGTAAAAATTGTAGCACTTCACTTAAAGCTGGCTATGTTTCAACATGTGTTGAAATTTCTTGAATTGGATGTAAAAATGTAGAACTCAACATAAACAAACTCACAGCACTTAATTGTAAGGAAGTGTACAAATGTGCATAGATTGCGGCAGTTAGTTGAAAAAAAAAATCGGATTTGAGTCAATTTTGTGATTGCAATGCACATCTCGGTCTGATTGGTGATGCCATTCATGTAGAAAACTTTGTCAAAGAACATCAAGAGCAAATCATCTTATGCCCATCTTAGACATTTGATTGAATTACCCTTATGTACTTTAGATATGAACGACTACTTTTCCATTAGTCATGGTTGTAATTTCAGAATTTTTCCGATGTGTGATGAACATTACAAGTATATTGTACAGAGATGAACTAGGGGACAGCTCATCAGCTGCCTTCAGGGAATTGTCTGGTAAAGTGGCCTCAGCTGTAAAACTTTTGTTTGATAAAGTTCCAGGACAGCAAACTGTGGTTGTTCTCCAGTTCAGGTAGGAAACTGTTTTAGTATAATATACTCTTACTAGAATGTCACTGTTACCATATAAACTATCCACACACAAATTAACAGTAAGCCAGGCTAGCTTTTCGGGCAGCTGAGCGTTTAATTAATAAACAAAAATATACAATGATTATGAATTTTAGCAAATGTGATATTGCATAAAATGAAATACAGCTTAATAACCATTTAGCGTTTGCCTTCATCAAAAGCATTCCTAACCATCCAAAAAAAAAACATAGAAGAAAAAAGGATTAATATTGAAAAACTATGGAAATCTGTATCCATATGCTGGTGTTAATAATGTCTAGAGAAAGAATACTAAAAATTGCTATTTGATAAACTGTTAAAAATATAGTGTGTCTGACACCATGGAAGCGCCGACTTAGAAGTGTCTGACACCGTGGAAGCGGCGACTTAGAATGACTACTGTTAACCAGCTTTACCTAATGAGATCACAATAAAGCTATCTGATTGGTCGTCCTATGAACACCCTGTGTATCATTGCACCAATATGCATTCGAACATGTTCTAACACCCTGTGTATCATTGCACCAATATGCATTCGAACATGTTCTTATCATACGTTTTCCTGCTATTTTGTGAAACGCTGGGAAAGCTTTATTATTTCTTGATGCTCTTTACCTCTATGCTTGTGGAGAATACTTCTTTTAAATATGAATTTGTAAACAACATTTGTCATCATACTTGCATTATCTTGATGATTTCTCAATTTTAACCATTTTAATAATGAAAACCAATTTTAATACGAACCATTTTAATACTGAAAACCAATTTTAATACGAATGGGAGAAATATCCGTGAGATATGCGAACTATTTATTATTGCAAACCCATCATTCTTTTTGCTCTATCAATGTATGCAGCAACAGAGGAATATAAACACCACAAGACATATTAAGCAGAGCTGATCATCTGGAATGTAAATATAATGCTCAGTTCAAATTAAACCCGAGTTCCAAGATAAATGTGTAAAGCTATTTTCCAACTTTTTGTTAATCTCTGATGGATATATGCTGGCATTGAAAAGCAAACCATCTATGAGTAAACAGAGTGACCTGTCCCTGCTTCTAGAAAGCTAACCTATATGTAGATTTATATTAGCATTATTTCTGACAGATTTTTATGCCTTCGGAAAGCTAATATTACACTTTGAAACAAATATAACTTATCTAATGACATTTCAAGAATGGCCAGCTTTTAGTGAGCTGCCAAGGATACAGTGAATTTCCATATTTATTTGCAGTTAGGTGCACTGTTATTTTGTACATTGATATATATTGCAGTTCTCATCCTGAGAGATGTTGTAACTCGTCCAATTTGATGTTGGGTTGGGTTGTCATCATACCTGCATTGTCTTGATGATTTCTCAATTTAAACCATTTTAATACTGAAAACCAATTTTAATACATATATATATATATATATATATATATATATATATATATATATATATATATATATATAATTAATTAATACGAGTTGGGTTGGGTTGATGTTGGCTGTGGTAATTCATCAATTATCAATGTCAATTTGACAAATGGTAATTTTATGGATCCTATGTGTACAAGTGATGTTAAACAGATAATTAATTCAGGACGGCCTAATGAGCGATGTGAAATTTATGACACAGGGTTCAGGTCTCATGGTGGTCCGTAGTTGATCATATGTTGAAAATGCAATATAATATAGAAAATCTTTATTCCTGGACATCAAGAAGGCAAACTGTTTGTGTGATTATAGTGAGCTATTAACCCTCTTCGAAAACTGTAAAAATTCATTTGCCCTTATAGAACTTGAATAGAAAATTGCATTTCACTATGATATGATAAAACTTGCTCTCCTATGAAGGAATTGTAAATTATAAACTCTGTATGATAATTATACCAATATATTTACATTACAAATCGCATTTTTCTCTATGAACCAACCAATATCAACACGCAACACAATCCGTTCATATCGACTGTGAACGGATTATGAACTAGTTTAAAGTACGCGACTGAGAGAGCGTAATGATTTGAAAAAATACAACATGTGTTACAAAGATCTCGCAAAGTCACACCTTGGATTAAGATTGTGAACTTGCGTGGATTACCATCCCAGTCTCCTAGCTCCAAAATACAGTGCACCGTGCAATGTTGATAAAAGGCAGGGTAAAATGTGACGTCATGTCTATGTTTTGACGTACGTCACAATACGACTGTGACATAGGTGGATGTAAGGAGTTCGTTTTATGCAACAAAATATTTCCTGACTTATACAAGCAATGTAAACAAATGGTGATTTAGTAAATGAATATAAATATAAGAAATGAACAGCACTTTTGAGCTGTTCATGGTCAATATGAACGGATTTGGATTTGAGGCAAATTCTCTGTGAATCGCTAGTGCGATTCACAGAATTTGCCTCACATATATTGACCATGAACAGGTCAAAAGTGTTGTTCATTTCTTAAATATCTATCATCCAGTATTTGCCTATGAATTGTGCATTCGCCTGGCAAGCATGAGGCACCATGTTCAAGGCTGCAGTTCGACAACAATTTTTCTGAATTTTAATTGAGTTGTTTCAGTTTACTCTACTTGAAAAAAATTGAAAAAGGCAAAAATGTGAAGACACACAGAAGAAATTGTGATAATTGACATATACAATGTATGAATAACCATTTTATGGCAAAAAATTATAGGGTATCAAATGAACAGAAAACATGATATCCAAGAAAAAATATGTGATTTTAATTGTTTTTCTTCTAGCCCAGGATCTCTGATGGTAACATTTGACCTAGGATCACAAGGATTTCAGGATCGCTCTGCCTTATTCAATACTTTAAACAATGCCTTGCAGAGTGGAGTTATTTCCCCTTTCACTGTGAGCCCTGTTGGATTCGAGTTTAGACCTTTACAAGGTAAAATTATAAATTCATGAAAAACGTTGGACCTCTGGTCCTGGTGGATATTTATTCATACGGACCACCAAAAATCTTATCATCAATCTAGCGAATTTGTCCTTTCTGTCATTTTGTCATCCTGTCTGAAACTTTAACCTTGCTAATAACTTTTGAACAGTAAGTGCTAGAGCTTTGATATTTCACATGAGTATTCCTTGTGACAAGACTTTCCGTGGGTACCAACATTTTTGACCCTGTGACCTTGACTTTGGAGTTTGACCTACTTTTTGAAAACTTTAACTTTGCTAATAACTTTTGAACAGTAAGTGCTAGAGCTTTGATATTTCACATGAGTATTCCTTGTGACAAGACTTTCCGTGGGTACCAACATTTTTGACCCTGTGACCTTGACTTTGGAGTTTGACCTACTTTTTGAAAACTTTAACTTTGCAAATAACTTTTGAACAGTAAGTGCTAGAGCTTAGCTATTTCACATGAGTATTCCTTGTGACAAGACCTTTCCATGGGTACTAAACCTTTTGACCTTGACATTTGACCTATTTAAAAAAACTTCTAAATGGTAAATATCAGAGCTTTCATATTGCACATGAGCATTTCTTATGACAAGATCTTTTTACTGGTACCAAGATATTTGTCCTCGTGACCTTGGCCATCTTTTGGAATTGACCATTATTGTGGGGCATTTTGTGTTTCACAAACACAATGTCATCTTGTTTATTTCAAAATGTGTTAATTTGAATTATTACTTTGTTATTAAAAGATACTTTTTTCCAAAGAATTCTCTTTTTAAAGTACTAAGCATAGTTGCAGCTCCTTTTTTAGCCGAGTTGCAACGAAGTTGAACTCGGCTATTGGTTTGGTGATGCGGGCGGGTTGGCGGGCGGGCGGTTGGGCGTCAACAATTGGTTTCTGGATGATAACTCAAAAAGTTTACAATCTAATCAAATGAAACTTTGATATATTGTTGGGTACCAGGTAAGGAAGACTCCTATTGATTTTGGAGAAAAATTGTCAAAGGTCAAGGTCACAGTGACCGAAAATAGAATGAAAATTTCAGAAAAATTTGGTTTCCGGATGATAACTCAGAAAGTTTAAATCTGAATCAAATGAAACTTTGATATATTGTTGGGTACCAGGTAAGGAAGACCCCTATGGATTTTGGAGAAAAAAGGTCAAAGGTCAAGGTCACAGTGACCGAATATAGAATGAAAATTTCAGAAATATTTGGTTTCCGGATGAGAAAGTTTAAATCCGAATCAAATGATACTTAAAGATATTGTTATGTACCAGGTAAGGAAGACCCCTATTGATTTTGGAGAAAATGGGTCAAAGGTCAAGGTCACAGTGACCGAAAATAGATTTAAAATTCAAAAAAAAAATTAAGTTTCCAGAGAATAACTTGAAATTTTTTAATTTGAATCAAATGAAACTTGGTTATATTGTTGGATACCAGCAAAGCAAGGCCCCTATTGATTTTGGAGAAAAAAGGTCAAAGGTCAAGGTCACAGTGACCAAAAATAAATTGAAAACTTCAGACAAATATGGTTTCTGGACAGTAACTTGAAAAGTTTAAAACTGAAATTAGTTCTTCACAATTATAAATATGCCACATCATTCCTGACTTTACAATGTATCCCATGCAACTCGGCTTATGCACCCCTGGGTGCATCGTCGCAAACCATGGGTTGTTTCATTCTATTTCACAATTTGTGAAATAGAACGAAACAATAACCCGTGGTTTGCGACGATGCCCTGGGTGCATATATTGATTTTTTCTTTTTTTTATCTCCAGTTGGATTCCTACTTTCATTTTCGCATTTTTTGGATAACTGCTACCACTAAGCTGACTTTGAAAAGAAGTCTACCTGTCTACTGTCTCCTGATGAGATGTCAGATAGAGGACAAGTCTAGCCTGATGTCTTGTCGGGTTATCAAATCAGTCTTGAAGCCAATTTGCTGTTAACCATTTAGCTGGCCGATATATATCTGTAGAGCCAACCTTATAGAAAGCAGACTCTTAAGATAACCCTCTGTTGGTGTATAATCATACATGATCTAGTATCTATTATTCCTTTTCATCAAGTTTGTGATGGATTGCACACTCATAACTGCCAGTAAAAAATACTATTATTACACCTTGTTGATGTTGCTAAAGTAAAACTATATTTCATGTGAATGCCAGAATTCACTCACTTCATGTGACTTTTAGTACTTTTATTAACTTGTGGAGCTTAATGCAATGGCAATTTATCGTCAGTCATTAAGAAATGTGTGTAATATGGCTGTGTATAAAATCAAGTAATTCAGTATAATTTTTTCATTATCAATTAGATTAAAATAGAAATTATCCTTCATTTGTGCACTGCTACAATTTTAAGTTTCACTCTCCAGGGCTCGACACTAAGGCACGTCCAACTGACTCAGATTAGTAAAAGCTTGGTCCGGTCTAGTTTATTTTGTGTCATGGTAGCCCGACTGGTCCTGTCAAAATATTACATTTAATTATAAAACCCAAGTATATATATTTGAATTTTCTAAAATAACATTAATGTTTACAAGTAGCTTTGTAATCTACTAAGCTTATTGTGTTTCGCTCAAATTCATTGCGATGTTCTACCACCTCTAATATACTACACCCTCTGGTGGCATATTGAAAGTCATTTTCTTACGACAACATCATTGGTAACCCACAATCAGTATTGCTATCCCTTACCTCCTGTGGGACACAACGCTGAAAAATTTTCCTGTCGGTGTGTTGATCTTTGCGATCTGATTGGTAAGAGATAGCGACACCAAATTTGGGTTACCTGTGATGTATTACAACTGTTGTGCGGTATTATCATTTTTTTTTCGCAAACAAAATTGTGAGAATAAGCTTTGATTTATTATAGGCTTCCTTTTCGATTGTATAAAATGAAATTGATAGGTAATATACTGATATATCAGTTTTTACATCTCTACCATTGTTTAGCGATTCCAGATGTTGATTTGTTTACACTGACAATGACACTATTAGACGTTTGGTTTCTCTGGTGGAGGCGGAGATAAGGGTAATTAAAAGAAATGGAAATGCAGAGCAAGTTTTATGCAGGATCACTATGATGACTAGTTTTATGCTATTTTGTGTCATCTTGGATGAATAAAGGCTATTATTAAACAAAGAAAAAATAAAATGCGCAACAATCAGCATGAATACAGCATACAAGTCATTTTGATACGTTTTATACTGAAAATCATCTCCAATATCTTTCTCTAGAAATGCATGCATTCTCATCATTCTAATGACAGATAATTTTCATAATAATTATTCAACACGTAGTATGTTATATAGGATACTGAGAGATTGAAATATCCATGTAATATAAAAGAGGTCAGGTCTAGTGATGTTAAGGTCAGGTTTAGTGATGTTAAGGTCAGGTCTAGTGATGTTAGGGTCAGGTCTAGTGATGTTAGGGTCAGGTCTAGTACAATTTAAAGTTACTGGTCTGACTGGTCTTGTTCTTTTTATGCCCCCTAGATCGAAGATCGGGGGGCATATTGTTTTTGTCCTGTCTGTCATTCTGTAATTCTGTCTGAAACATTAACCTTGCTAATAACTTTTGAACAGCGCAAGTGCTAGATCTTTGATATTTCACATGAGTATTCCTTGTGACAAGACCTTTCCGTGGGTACCAACATTTTTTACCCTTTGACCTTGACCTTGGAGTTTGACCCACTTTTTGAAAACTTTAACCATGCTAATTACTTTGAAATTAGCCATTATTGAGGGCATTTGTGTTTCACAAACACGTCTTGTTTTTCTAGATTCATAGCCCTTGGGACTAGTGATACTTTAACTAGTACTCAGGTGACTGATAAGGCCTGTGGGGCCTCTTGTTAATGTCTTCTTGATAAATACCATTCCAATTCCTTTCAAATTTGGTATGAAGCATCTTTGGGACAAGGGAGCCATAAATTGTGAATTTCAGGACTCCTGCACCCCCGAGACGTTAAGAGCAGGACAAGAACTGCCAAAAATTGACAATTTAAAAAAAAAATCTTTTCTACTAGGTTCTGACCCCAGGGTGTGGCCAAACTTGGTATATACTGTTCATGTGTATAACGCTTAAATAACATCTTATATAGTGTTATTGATACTAAATTGAAACTAAATGAATATTTAGAAAGAGCAGGTAGTCTTACCAAATTGTAAATTTGATGATCCCAGGAGTAGGGGTTTTGGTATCAGGGTGGGGCCAAAATGGTCAGTTATTAAATGTGTGAATAATAGAACATTTTTTACTTCTTCTTGAGAACTGCCATTCCAATTCCTTTTAAATTTTGTATGAAGCATCTATGGAACTAGGGCTACATCAATTGTAAATGTCAGGACTTTTACTCCCCTGGGGCCTCAGGGGGTGGGGCAAAAACTTTTAAGAATTGACCAATTTTCAAAAATCTACTTCTCTACAACTGCGTATCTTAAGAAAAATTTAATGCATAGCGATATAGTGCAACTTTAATGCTACTCATACTAAATTGAAACTAAATGAATATTTAGAGGAGTAGGTAGTCCTTTTTTCACTATCCTAGGGAGTAAGGATTTGGTTTTTAAGGGTGGTGCCAGAATTATTATAGTGATTATTGTCTTTATGATTTTAAGGACTACTTTAAGTTTGTAGATACAGGATAAAAACTAAATGCATATTTAGGAATAGCAGAAAAGGATGTTAAAAAAGAAACTGGTGAATTTCGCAACCACAGGGTTTTGACTCTGGATGGGTCCAAATTAGTCATATTGTTTTAATGATACATGATATTGTACTATGTAAATCCTTTCATCAGTATATAGGAACTTTCAAGGGCTTTTAAGTTATAAGAACTTAAATATCACTACACCAGTTTCTCGCATCTATCACCTCTTTGCCAACCATTATAAGCACAAACATGATGATTACCATAGCATTTGAAAATGTCACAATCAGGCAGCCATTGAAATGTTCTTTTTATACCCCCCGATCGAAGTTCTGGGGGGGTATATAGGAATCACTCTATCTGTCCGTCCGTCTGTCTGTGCAGATTCGTGTCCGGGTCATAACTTCTTTGTTCTTTGACATAGGCATACCATATTTGGCACACAGGTGGATCACCATGAGACGATGTGTCGAGTACCTTCATGACCTCTATATGACCTTGATCCTTGACCTTAAGGTCAAAATTAAAGGCTTTTTACAATGGATTTGTGTCCGGGCCATAACTTCTTTGTTCTTTGACATAGGCATACCATATTTGACACATGAGTGTATTACCATGAGTCGATGTGTTGGGTACCTTCATGACCTCTATATGACCTTGACCTCAAGGTCAAAATTAAAGGTTTTTACAATGGATTTGTGTCAGGGCCACGACTTCTTTGTTCTTTGACATAGGCATACCATATTTGACACATGAGTGTATCACCATGAGACGATGTGTCATGTACCTTCATGACTTCCATATGACCTTGAACTTTGACCTCAAGGTCAAAATTAATTATAGGGTTTTGACAGTCATACCATAAGACATGGGTGTATCACCATGAGACTATGTGTCATGTACATTCATGACCTCTTTATGACCTTTGATGTCAAGGTCAAAATTATAGGTTTATACCATGGATTTGTGTATAATTTCAAAAATCTACTTCTCTACAACTGCGTATCTTAAGAAAAATTTAATGCATAGCGATATAGTGCAACTTTAATGCTACTCATACTAAATTGAAACTAAATGAATATTTAGAGGAGTAGGTAGTCCTTTTTTCACTATCCTAGGGAGTAAGGATTTGGTTTTTAAGGGTGGTGCCAGAATTATTATAGTGATTATTGTCTTTATGATTTTAAGGACTACTTTAAGTTTGTAGATACAGGATAAAAACTAAATGCATATTTAGGAATAGCAGAAAAGGATGTTAAAAAAGAAACTGGTGAATTTCGCAACCACAGGGTTTTGACTCTGGATGGGTCCAAATTAGTCATATTGTTTTAATGATACATGATATTGTACTATGTAAATCCTTTCATCAGTATATAGGAACTTTCAAGGGCTTTTAAGTTATAAGAACTTAAATATCACTACACCAGTTTCTCGCATCTATCACCTCTTTGCCAACCATTATAAGCACAAACATGATGATTACCATAGCATTTGAAAATGTCACAATCAGGCAGCCATTGAAATGTTCTTTTTATACCCCCCGATCGAAGTTCTGGGGGGGTATATAGGAATCACTCTATCTGTCCGTCCGTCTGTCTGTGCAGATTCGTGTCCGGGTCATAACTTCTTTGTTCTTTGACATAGGCATACCATATTTGGCACACAGGTGGATCACCATGAGACGATGTGTCGAGTACCTTCATGACCTCTATATGACCTTGATCCTTGACCTTAAGGTCAAAATTAAAGGCTTTTTACAATGGATTTGTGTCCGGGCCATAACTTCTTTGTTCTTTGACATAGGCATACCATATTTGACACATGAGTGTATTACCATGAGTCGATGTGTTGGGTACCTTCATGACCTCTATATGACCTTGACCTCAAGGTCAAAATTAAAGGTTTTTACAATGGATTTGTGTCAGGGCCACGACTTCTTTGTTCTTTGACATAGGCATACCATATTTGACACATGAGTGTATCACCATGAGACGATGTGTCATGTACCTTCATGACTTCCATATGACCTTGAACTTTGACCTCAAGGTCAAAATTAATTATAGGGTTTTGACAGTCATACCATAAGACATGGGTGTATCACCATGAGACTATGTGTCATGTACATTCATGACCTCTTTATGACCTTTGATGTCAAGGTCAAAATTATAGGTTTATACCATGGATTTGTGTTCGGACTATATCTTCCATTTTCTTCTACAAAGGCATACCATATTTTACACTCAGGAAAGAGGTAATTTATACCTATTAACAACACCCTTTAAGTGATTGGGGTAAGTGGGGGGTATTCTTAGTGAGCATTGCTCACAGTACCTCTTGTTTGGTATAGTAATCCAGAGTTGGTTTCTTTTTTTAACTCACCTGAGCTGAAAGCTCTGACCACCTTTTGTCTGTTGTCTCTCTGTCTGTTTGTCTGTAAGCTCTTCTCCAGACCCACTGGGCCAATTTCAATCAAACTTGTACAAATCATCTTTGAGTAAATTGTTCAAATAATGATGTGCCCCCTTGAAAGGGGAGATCATTAAGAAAAGGCAAAAAATAGAATGGGTCATTTAAAAATCTTCTCAAGTACCAAAGCTGAAATTTACATGACATAGAGTAGATTCAATTTGTTCAAATCGGATAGGATGGGATGGGGCCACAATAGGGGATCCAAGTTTTACATACAAATATAAAGGAAAAATATTTTAGAATCTTCTTCTCAAGAACACCAGGATTACGATTACCCATGTTGATATGCAAGCATCCCTAGGTACTGCAGATTCAAGTTTGTTCAAATTGTGGCTCTCTGAAGTAGGATGGGGCCACAATACGGGATCAAAGTTTTTCATATAGGGAATTTTTTTTGTTCATTTCAATGGCTCTGGGGGTAGGATGTGGCCACAACAGGAGATCAAAAATTTTATATGGGAATATAGAGGAAATTAATTTAAGCAACTTCTTTTCAAGAGTAGCAGGGCCACATTAAATCATATCAAAATGCAAAATGTTCCCAAGTTGCGTAAATTCAGCTTTTTAGCTCACCTGAGTAGAAAGCTGAAATGAGCTTTTCTGATCACCCATCATCCGTCTGTCCTATTGTCCGTCTGTCTGTAAACTTTTTACATTTTTGACTTCTCCAGAACCAGAGCCAATTTCAACCAAATTTGGCAAAAGGCATCCTTGGGTAAAGGGCTTTCAAGTTTTGTTAAATGAAGGGCCATGACCCCTTCAAAGGGGAGATAATCACAAAAAGGCTAAAATAGGATGGATCATTTGAAAATCTTCTCAAGAACTACTGGGCGAGAAGAACTGAAATTTACATGAAAGCTTCCTGACATAGTGCAGATTCAAGAGTGTAAAAATCATGGCCCCAAGGAGTAGGTTGGGGCCACACTAGGGATCAAAGTTTTATATGTGAATATATAATATAGGGAAAATCTTTAAATATGGGCAAAGGTGACTCAGGTGAGCGATGTGGCCCATGGGCCTCTTGTTTTTAAATGTCCTTGTGATTATAGTCAGTGGCAGTGATGGGACTCTCATATTTCATATGTGCATTCCTTTCTTCTGGTACCAAAGGTTATGACCTTGTGACCTCGATCCTTGAGCATTTCTTTTTTGCAACCAGGGGCATAGTGTTTCACAAGCAAATCTTGTTTTTTATTTCATTCTTTTTATGCTATTTTTGCAAATAAGTACTTATTTTACTTTACATTATTATAGATGGCAGCGTTTGTCCGTCATATGTTGGAAGAGACCCAGAACCTCTACCTAGAATTGGGGACAATAGAGCGAACTTCCTTATCAACAATATCTTTCCATGTCGTGGCTATGTTATTGCCTGGCAGTATTATAGAATCATACCACGATACTCGGGCTATGTGGGAATCTGGCGACAAACAGATGATTATAAATTCACCCTTATTGGAAAAACAGAGCTACCTACAATTAACACTGTTGGAAACATCACTGTGACACTTCCTACTCCCATCCTGGCAGAGAAGGGTGACTTCATTGGTGTGTTTTATTCCCGGGCAGCAGAGGAAGGTGTGGTGGCCAGTGCCAATGATGAGACCCAAGGTATTTCCATCAGGGAACTCTACACAAACTACTATGCTGCTGCCTATGATGGAGACTTCACTGTAGGATCGGAGTTTAACTTGGAAAAAACCACTTTTGAAGAAACTAAAGCTACTTTTGCTATCAAAGCAATTATGGACTATACCTCCATAGGTGAGATAACTTTGTGTATACTATAGTTAATTTATATTTTACCTTAAAAATCAGCTGTATAGAACTATTCCCCCTCTCAGGTCTAGATGTGCAGTAGGAGTTGCAAAGGTATTTATTGGAAAAAATTTCTTAAAGTCTTTTGAAATTTGTCAAACATTGTTGAACATGTAAAGTTTATGTTGTTTAAAATTAGAGTAAAGAAGAAAAAACAAACCCTCATTGAACTCTTAGCTCACCTGACCTAAGGCAGGTGTGAGCTATTGCTCTCACTAGGCGTCTGTCGTTTGTCAGTTCTGTAAAGAATTACATTGCATTCTTTTTAGAATGGCTGTATTCCCATGGTACAAATATTTTCTTTTGTGGTCCAATAGAAGTGTTGTTATGTTTTGGAATGATTTAAATTTCATTATCGCCGCCATGGAATTTGATTGGCTTAGATAAATTCCATTTCTTCTCAAGAACAGCTGCATTCTTCACTTGGCAATCATTGCCTGTCTGTCATTGGTGTCTGTAAGCAATTACATTTTCCTCTTCTAGAAAACCATCGTTTTCCATACTTGGCACAGGGAATTAATCTTGTCCCGCAGAAGTGTAAAATATTTTTTCGTCGTGATCAATATAGCTGCCATGACTTTTGATAGGCTGAAGTTATTCAAGCCAGGTGAGGAATTCAGGCTTTGAGGGCCTCTTGTTACAAATTGGCATTTTCACAAAAATTGAAATTGGCCCCCAGTTTCCAAGTCTGCATTCTTATGGTGTACACTATATTTGTTAACTGATCAGAGATTGTTTGGGAGGATATATATTTAGAAAATGTTATCTCAAATTTTGTTTGATGCCAATCAAAATAGTTACATCATATGAAAATCGTGAAGTCATTGTAGTTGACAATATTTTTAGAAATAAAAACATTTGCATTCCAAAGTCATATGGAATGGATTTAATCCAGTGCATTTCTCACATGTTGGTGAAATGCATGTTGTAATCCACTGCAAGAAGTGTTTGGGAATGTTAAATAACAATGCACTGTGATTTTATGTTTGTGAAACACATTGATAAACAGGGTGTCCACTATTTTCACTCACAATTTTTCAAATGTACTTGCATTTTGCGAGTATTTCTCGCTGATTTCATGTCCAGAATCGTATAAATTATTACCAGCAATAATTTTTTGTGACATCTTGTAACTACAACTGCCTCTCCACTTCTCTAAAGAGAATACATAGATTGTTGTATGATTTAAAGTGGTAATTTTTCAAGCTTCATAAGTTTGGGATAAACAGAAAAATGTCACTGTAAACCTGAGATCAACCTTGGATATTGAGTGCACTCTATTTTTCTTCCAGATTAACCATGCCTTTCAACAAAATCCACTTTGATCAGTGTTGTATAAATTATTTTCATGAAGTTATCTATTTAATTTTCTTTCTACCACATGTTATTTTTTAAAGGGATTAAACTCAATGCCAAATACATATTAAATGTACAGTATGACATCAGGCAGAGACATATATAACCGAAATAAGCAACTCCATATGTGACGGTCCCACCCATAAATTGTTACTGTGGAATCACCATTGTTTGTGGGAGATTGATGTTCGTGGATTTCGTGGGTCACTCTTACCCACAAATTTATGTGTTCTCGAACATTTTTTAAAACCAAGTAGAGTTATCTCTCCTAATGACATCATATCGCTTACCCACAAAATTAAGTCCCCACGAACCAGCAAAATTTTGCTTACCCACAAACATTGGCCCCCACAAATTAAATGATTCCACAGTAATTGTTAAATATTGGTTTGATAAGTTTATGTTCATTGAAGTTTATTTCACTCCCATCATAAATTGGAATCGAACGTAAGAAGTTTTGAAAAGATTTGTTGATCAGCAATTATACAATTAACAAAAAAGTAGGGAAATCGTAAACATTTCCCGAAATCTCGCCGATGTTGCAGAGTTTTAGTCATGTGTTGCCCTTTGAAACCCCACTTTCATTTTACTTTGAAGTGAAACATCTTCTAAAAATATTGTATCTTGGACGTTTTCATGATAGGATTTGAACGGTTTGAACTTGATATCTTTCATTATTAAGATGTAATGCACAATTTAAATCAGTGAATGCATTTTTGCTGAAAAACGGGACCTTGAGATAATACGAGACTTGGGGAAGTTGCTAATCTCTGTTACATATGTCTCTGCATCAGGTTAGAAAAAAAGATGCCACCGTTTTCAATGTAGAATTTATATTTGTTAATCTAAATATACATATATCATTGAATTGTGCAAATCCTAGGCATTTTATCCAATATGATGTGTAAAAATGTGGCAGATTTCAGTCAAAATCATACCCTCTTCTTTTTTCATGAGAATAAAGATTACAAAAAGTCTTTGTAAATCACAGTAGCTGAACAATAGCATGGCCAAGGTGATTCATGTGAGTGAAGTGGCTCATGGGCCTCTTGTTTAAAATCTTTTTCTCATGAGCAGCTTGACAGTTGTCATGTTTATAGGCAAGTATCCACAGGTAGTGCAGATTCTAGTTTATTCAAATCAATAGCCCTGGAAGATAGAGTGGGGCTATAATAGGGGACAAAATTTTCATGGTAATGTATGGAAATTTAAAAAAAAAAGAAGAAGAAAAAAGCTTCTAAAGAATATCGGAAAGTTTGGAAAAGGTTATGCATGATATATACATTACTTTACAGTATTGAATGTTTCCAAGATCTGTAGTGAACAGTTGTCCAATGATTATACATTATACATGTAAGTGTAAGGTGTAACAACAAAGTCATTCATCAAAAGTGGAGCCTGTGGGCCTCTATTGAAAAGAAAATGATAATATTATGATTTAGATTTTAATGAGATTTTGAAAGGATGTATACCTGTGTTAGAAAATAATGCTTTTAGCTAATGTTTGTTCAAATTCTCAAAAGTCTTGTTTGTGATATGTATATAAGCCATCTACCTTAATATTGATTAAGCCATTTCAACTTAATTGATAGATTATCATCCCCGCCCGCCCCTTAAAAATCAGCCGGCCCTGAATTTTTTTATTTTGCGAAACTTGCGATTTCTGGAAAATGTTCATGTCCGACTCCGGTATTTACACTTCTTGTTTACATTTCCGGTATAGCAACGTGAAAAGCCATGTGAAGAAAATAGATATGGTTTTTAGCTCACCTGAACCGAAGGTTCAAGTGAGCTATTCTGATCACATTTTGTCCGGCGTCCATCTGTCCGTCCGTCTGTCTGTAAACTTTTCATATTTTCGACTTCTTCTCCAGAACCACTGGGCCAATTTCAACCAAACTTGGCCAAAAGCATCCTTGGGTGAAGAGCTTTCAAGTTTGTTCAAATGAAGGGCCATGTCCCTTTCAAAGGGGAGATAATCACAAAAATGCAAAAATAGGGTGGGGTCATTTAAAAATCTTCTTCTCAAGAACCACTGGGCCAGAAGAGCTGAAATTTACCTGAAAGCTTCCTGACATATTGCAGATTCAAGTTTGTACAAATCATGGCCCCTGGTGGTAGGATGGGTCCACAAAGGGGGATCAAAGTTTTACATACAAATATATAGGGAAAAACTTTAAAAATCTTCTTCTCAAGAACCACTAAGCCAGAAAAGCTGAGATTTACATTAAAGCTTCCTGACATAATTCAGATTCAAGTTTGTTCAAATCATGGGCCCCTGGGGTTGGATGGGGCCACAATAGGGGATCAAAGTTTTACATACAAATATATAGGAAAAATCTTTAAAAATCTTCTTCTCAAGAACCACTAAGCCAGAAAAGCTGATTTTTACATGAAAACTTTCTGACATAGTGCAGATTCAAGTTTGTTCAAATCAAGGCCCCCGGGGGTAGGATGGGGCCACAAGGGGGGATCAAAGTTTTACATACAAATATATAGGGAAAAACTTTAAAAATCTTCTTCTCAAGAACCACTGAGCCAGAAAAGCTGAGATTTACATGAAAGCTTCCTGACATAATGCAGATTCAAGTTTGTTCAAATCATGGGCTCCGGAGGTTGGATGGGGCCACAATAGGGGATCAAAGTTTTACATACAAATATATAGGAAAAATCTTCTTCTCAAGAACCACTGAGCCAGAAAAGCTGATTTTTACATGAAAACTTTCTGACATAGTGCAGATTCAAGTTTGTTCAAATCATGGCCCCCAGGGGTAGGATGGGGCCACAAGGGGGATCAAAGTTTTACATACAAATATATAGTTAAAATCTTTTTCTCAATAACCACTGAGTCAGAAAAGCTGATATTTACAAGAAAACTTTCTGACATAGTGCAGATTCAAGTTTGTTCAAATCATGGCCCCCGGGGGGTAGGATGGGGCCACAAGTGGGGGGGGGGGGGTGTTCAAAGTTTTACATACAAATATAGGAAAAAGCTTTAAAAATCTTCTTCTCAAGAACCATTGGGCCAAAGAAGTTGACATTTACATGAAAGCTTTCTGACATAGTGTAGATTCAAGTTTGCAAAGGGTAGTTTGGGCCATAATAGGGACTAAGGTTTTACATGCAAATATATATGGAAAGTCTTCAGATATGGGCCAAGGTGACTCAGGTGAGCGATGTGGCCCATGGGCCTCTTGTATTAATTTCTCGCGTTCTTACGGGTGTAAATCTTGAAGAAATTTGGGATTTTTCTGTGTTTGAAATTGAAGCGTAACCTGAAATAAGCATAGATCGATATCCATCTGACATAAAATGATGCACTTCTGTTCACAAAAACTCGTTTGTCATTAATATTTTTCTCAGAAAATAAAAATTAGAAAATAAAATCCTCCCACCCGCCCCATACTTTTTGGTGACCCTGGATGGTAATCTACAAATTATTTGACATTGTGTGAAATTTGTAACAAAAAAGAATTTGAAATAATTGTAGGAAATGTTCCAAAACAATGTCTACCTGATCAATTCCAATGTGCCAGTGGTGAATGTATAGATGCAATATTCAAGTGTGATAGCCAGGATGACTGTTTTGATGGATCCGATGAAAAGAACTGTCGTATGTATATGCAAAACATTATCAGAGTTGAGTTACTTCAAAGAATTCCAATTTGAAAATAGAGCAATTAAACATTTATATTTTGTATTGTGTTGTGGTATGGTGCATATATCTGTGTATCTGTCTGTCAACACCCTGAGGGCCAGATTTGAATTCTACTTCGGCTAGGATCATCAGATGTGGTACTCGTGTTCCCAATGATTGGAGGAAAAAAATATAGGGTCAAAGGTCAAGGTCAAACTTTAGTAATTTTGCCTATTATTTCTCAAAGTCATATGTCAAAAGTCAAAATCGTACTTTCAAAGGTAATCTGGAAGGAAAAATAATATCATATAATCTGTTTGTCCGTTCCTGTCAGTTTGGCAAATCAGTTTACTGTGGGGTTTTAATCACACTTGCAAATATTCATTATACCCCCCCGAACGAAGTTCTGGGGGGTATACAGGAATCACTGTCTGTCTGTCTGTCTGTCTGTCTGTCTGTCTGTCCGTCCGTCCGTCCGTCCGTCCGTCCGTCCGTCCGTCCGTCTGTCTGTCTGTGCAGATTCGTGTCCTGGCCATAACTTCTTTGTTCTTTGACTTAGGCATACCATATTTGGCACACAGGTAGATCATCATGAGACAATGTGTCAAGTACCTTCATGACCTCTATATGACCTTGACCCTTGACCTCAAGGTCAAAATTAAAGGTTTTTTACAATGGATTCGTGTCCGGGCCATAACTTCTTTGTTCTTTGACATAGGCATACCATATATGACACATGAGTGTATCACCATGAGACGATGTGTCATGTACCTTCATGACCTCCATATGACCTTGACCCTTGACCTCAAGGTCAAAATTAAAGGTTTTTTACAATGATTCGTGTCCGGGCCATAACTTCTTTGTTCTTTGACATAGGCATACCATATTTGACACATGAATGTATCACCATGAGACGATGTGTCATGTACCTTCATGACCTCCATATGACCTTGACCTCAAGGTCAAAATTAAAGGTTTTATAATGAATTCGTGTCCGGGCCATAACTTCTTTGTTCTTTGACATAGGCATACCATATTTGACACATGAGTGTATCACCATGAGACGATGTGTCATGTACCTTCATGACCTCCATATGACCTTGACCTCAAGGTCAAAATTAAAGGTTTTATAATGGATTCGTGTCCGGGCCATAACTTCTTTGTTCTTTGACATAGGCATACCATATTTGACACATGAGTGTATCACCATGAGACGATGTGTCAAGTACCTTCATGACCTCTATATGACCTTGATCCTTGACCTCAAGGTCAAAATTAAAGGTTTTTTTTTTTTACAATGGATTCGTGTCCAGGCCATAACTTCTTTGTTCTTTGACATAGGCATACCATATTTGACACATGAGTGTATCACCATGAGACGATGTGTCATGTACATTCATGACCTCTTTATGACCTTAACCTTTGATCTCAAGGTCAAAATTATAGGTTTATGCCATGGATTTGTGTTTGGACTATATCTTCCATTTTCTTCTACAAATGCATACCATATTTTTACACTCAGGAAAGAGGTAATTTATACCTGTTAACAACACCCTTTGGGAGATTGGGGTAAGCGGGGGGTATTCTTAGTGAGCATTGCTCACAGTACATATTGTTTGATATTTGGTATATTGCTTTACTGGGACAAGTTACGGATCAAGTTCAAATTTTGTTCTGATTCACTAATTTTTAGCTCACCGGAGCTGAAAGCTCAAGGGAGCTTTTCTGATCACCTGTTACCGTCATCTATCTGTCTGTCTGTAAACTTTTCACATTTTCGACTTCTTTTCCAGAACCACTGGGCCAATTTCAACCAAGCTTGTCACAAAGCATCCTTGGTGAAGGGGATTTAAGTTTGTTCAAATGAAGGGCCATGGCCCCTTGAAAGGAGAGATAATCGCAAAAATAGGGTGGGGGTCATTTAAAAATCTTTTTCTCAAGAACAACTGGGCCAGAAGAGCTGAAATTCATATGAAAGATTCCTGACAAAGTGGATATTCAAGTTTATTAAAATCATGACCCCAGGGATCAGGTGGGGCCACAATAGGGGATAAAAGATTTACATGTGAATATCTATGGAAAATCTTTTAAAATCTTCCTCTCAAGAACCACTGGGCCAGGAAAGTACACATTTGAATGAAAGCTTCCTGACATAGTGCAGATTCAAGTTTGTTAAAACCATGGCCCCCGGGGGTAGGGTGGGGCCACAATAGGGGATCAAAGATTTAATGTAGTTTCATTTGTGAATAAACAATAGAAAAGGTATACAGAGTGTTATTTATACTCGTATGTTTTTACTTGTTAATCGATTAGTTTCAACATTCATCATACTTAGTTTTAAGGGGGAAGGGGGGGTCTTGGTGAAAACTATGTGAATTTAGTTTTTTGTCAGATATTGAACCTTTGATCTCGCCCCCAACAGACCAGGAAATTTACACACTGACTGCCTGGGCTAGTCTAGGTGTGAATGATTGATTATCTTGAGAATCACTATTGAATAATTAGCGGTTCATTATGTTTTTGTCAAATTTTTTACTATGTTATACCGAGTCCCGGCATCTTAGGACAACATAATTACGAGGTCTATTTTATATAGGTTTGTTAAGAAATGGTTTTGTGCTTTAGAATTCCAATGTAATATGTGGACTAACGCAATAAACAGGGAATGTACAAAAAAGGTTGCACTGTATGACTTTTGTTTTATGGGGCCTGGTTATTCTTGTGCATAAACTGTTGATGTATGATTATTCACACAGATATTTTGTTAGCTTCCTTACTGTACATTCTTACTGTGACACATGATTGGAATAGCATGAATCATTTAATTTTCATGCAGTGTTTGTGACTGTCATATCCCCCATTATGACAACAAATATGCTTGATGTATTGTAGCTGTTACTGTCTGCAGAGAAGATGAGTTCAGGTGTAGTGACAATAGACAGTGTATTCCATTAGCCTTCAGGTGTAACCTCCAGCGGGACTGTGTAGATGGAAGTGATGAAGAAAGATGTGGTATGTGTTGTCATATAATAAACTAATGATACTGTTTTGGTGATTTTTTATTTTTGGACATGGGCTTTCATGTAAAAAAAATTATTTTTTTTTTTATATATTTTTTATATATTATATACAGATTCTGATATAGATTTGTTATGAATAAAAAACTTCAGTATTAGATTTCACTCAGATTCCATTTTAATGGAAAATCTTATTATTTTTTCTTTTTGCTATCTGTGCCCATATGTTGCTGTTTTTAACTTTTAGACAGTTTTTACTTCTTCTCTGAAACTGCAATTTTCACTTAAATTGCTGTGGAAAATCTATTAGAATAGGGGAACAAATGTGAATTGTGTGGTCCTTACCCATTTTGGGCCCTTAGGACAGGACTAAAACCTTTAGAAATTGTACAATTTTTAAAAGTTCTTCTTTACTCATGGGCATCTGGCAGATATAATGGGTGTTATACTGCACATGAAAGCCTCAATCAAAACTGTAATTTATGACCTGTGGGTTAGGGGTTCAGACCCACAGGTGGTAAAATGAATCATAGAGAAAAAATGCTTTCAATATTTTTGAAATACCTTCTTTATTCTTAAACCCTTTCACTGATTAATTTCTCTTATATAAATTACACTAGGATGATGGATTTCCTGAGAAAATTTAATAAAAATGTACATGTTATGTTTAAAAATGGTATAACTTTTGAATGAAATCAGATAATAGAGTTGAAATTTGATAAGCTGATAGAAAACAAGTTCAGGTGTAGATAGAAAACAAGTTCAGGTGTATGTTCATACTATTTGCAAGGTTTTCATGGATTAACTTACAGGTAAATCGGGTATGAAAAACCAATCAACTGGTAAATTTGATTTTTGTTGTTGAAAAATTAGATTTATTTAACAAGCAACAAAATATGAAAAAACAATGCTGACATATTTTGACAAAGAAAAACAGGAAACAGAAAAATGCTGTTTTTACTCTTGGTAAAAATGCACAAGTGAGCATTGCCAGCTTTATACCGAAGGATGCTTTTATTTCCTTGAGGATGGGATGATGCCATCCCCCTTTGAAGTGCATTTTTATCTGTCCATTTACAATTTTTTCAAACAAAATGTCTGAAAAACAACTGGGAAAAGTTAGAAAAGGAAGAGTCCCCATTCAAAAATTCTTTGTGGTCCAGACCTTCCCATAAAATTTTAAGATATACAGTATAATCTGTCTAAACCGGTTGTGTGTGGTTCCAAAGAAATTGGCCGGTTTACAGAGTCCGGAGTGCAGAATGTTGACAAGAGTGAGAGTTGCTTCCTTTGTATTCCCTGTCTACTATGCATACGTGTGTAATGATTGCTAACGTTTTATTATATCACAAAAGAATTCAGAATGTGAAAATATTAATGTCAGTGTTTTATCATCGTGTTCTTTTGAAAAAGTTTCAATTTTTCTTAAATGGTTTTAAAAATCTGGGAATTATTCGCACACTTTTCTGTTAGTAAATTGTCAATTTCGTCTACATCATCGCCGTCTTCAAATGCTACGTACATCATGTGCATTCGTCAAGTTTGTGTTGTGTTCGTCTAAAATTTCTCTTTCCCAGCTTTCGTCGAAAATGAATTCAATGGAAATATCGCTTTTAACTGTCTTAATTTGTGAAACGGAAACTGATGTAATGCCGAGTGATCGACCGGATATGGCGAGTTAAGCTAACTTAACTGTATATCATCACTGTCTGACTCGTCGGACAGCTCCGAGAGGTATACCCTGCTTTTGGAAAACATGATTGGGTTGTTGATGATTTTGTTTCATTCCAAGAATGTATCGCATTTATCGATTAATTGAACTTTGTCTTTTGTTGTCAGTTCTCTTCTCTGTCGTTATGGGGGAGGCCCGTGCACCATTATCTCGTGCGTGGTGTTGTCATAATTGAAAAGTGCATCCCCCAAAAATCAGGTTTTATTTTAAACTGATTACGACTCGTCGCCAGTTGAACTGTTTTCCTTACCTGAGGCTCCCCTTGAGACACCCTTTGTGTACACCGCGTGTGATCAATCGAATATACCGACAGGTTGGTCATCGTGGGGTGACTGGTTTAAATACGATAATTAAGAGCTAATTACGAGCAGTTGGGACCTTGTGTAAACCGAATACGATTGACGTACCAATTAGGGTGGTGTATAATCGAGGGGCCGGTTTACACAGGATAATTAAAGTTAATTAATAGCAGTTGGGACTGTGTAAGCCAACCGATATACAGAATACGCAGTATCCGGAGTACAGGGATTAATTAATAAAGGGTTTCTTAAAGAAATGTTAGGGACTATATTTTGTGACCAGAATTGACAGAGCGCCGGAGTACTCAGAGGTCGGTTTGGACAAATTATACTGTATATACATAAACACCACCAAAAAAAAAAAAACACTATAAAAAGAATAGTGGGGGTTGGGGGGCAATCACTCATTATATAGTTGCATTTTTAGCTCACCTGAGTAGAAGGCTCAAATGAGCTTTTCTGATCGAAATTTTATCGTCGTCATAAACTTTTCACATTTTCATCTTCTTCTACAAAACAACAACGCCAATTTCAATCAAAGTAGGCATAAAGCATCTATCGGTGAAGGGGATTCAAGTTTGTTCGAATGAAGGACCACTGCCTTGTCCAAGGGGAGATAATAGGGAAATAGTGAAAATACATTGACAACTTCAAAAAATCCTCTCCAGAACCACTGGGCCAATTTCAACCAAACTTGGCACAAAGCATCCTTGGGTGAAGAGTATTCAAGTTTGTTAAAGTGAAGGACCACACCCTTTTCCAAGGGGAGATGATAGCGAAATAGTGAAAATACATTGATGACTTTTAAATTTTTTTAAATTCAGAACCACTGTGCCAATTTCAACCAAACTTGGCTCAAAGCATCCTTGGGAGAAGGGGATACAAGTTTATTCAATTGAAGGGCCACACCCTTCTCCTAGAGAAGATTATAGCGAAATAGTGAAAATACATTAACGACTTAAAAATCTTCTCCAGAACCACTGGGCCAATTTCAACCAAACTTGTCACAAAGCATCCTATGGTGAAGGGGATTCAAGTTTGTGCAAATGAAGGGCCATGCCCCTTTCCAGGGGGAGATAATCGCAAAAATAGGGTGGGTTCATTTAAAGATTTTCTTCTCCAGAACCATTTGGCCAGAAGAGCTGAAATTTACATGAAAACTTCCTGACATAGTACAAATTTAAGTTTGTTAAAACTGTAACCTCCGGGGGTAGGATGGGGCCACAGTAGGGGATCAAAGTTTTACATGCGAATTTAAAGGTAAAATCTTTGAAAATCTTCTTCTTATTAACCATTGGGCCAGAGAAGTTTACATTTACATGAAAGGTTCCTGACATAGTGCAGATTAAAGTTTGTAAAATAATAGTCCACAGGGTTAGGTTGAGGCCACAATAGGGATCTCAGTTTTACATGTGAATATATAGGGGAAAATCTTTAAATATGGGCCAAAGTGACCCAGGTGAGCATTGTGGCCCAAGGGCCTTTGTTTTTGCTCTGTTGGCACCAGCATTATTTTGAGAGAGGGGGGGGGGGGGGGGGGGGGCTGCCGTATTTTAAAATTCTTGACAACTATTAAAAGAACTGATTCACGATTTCCCCCCAAATTTTGTTTTTCGCTTTAAATTATCAAAATTTACAGTTTAATATGTTAAGAAGGTTTCCCCAAAAAACTAAGGTTATGTATCATGATCGAAGCTCATTATAGAAAGTTTATAATTTGTTTTGAAAACAAAGATTGAGGTATGTTATTGTTTCCTGTCTGTCATTCAGTCTAAAACTTTAACTTTGCTAATAACTTTTGAACAGTAAGTGAAAGAGCTTTGATATTTCACATGAGTATTCCTTGTGACAGGACCTTTCTGTTAGTACTAAACCTTTTGACCTTGACATTTGACCTACTTTTAAAAAAATTGACATTGGTCATAACTTTTATAAATGGTAAATATTATAGCTTTCATATTGCACTTGAGCATTTCTTGTGACAAGATCTTTCTACTGATACCAAGATATTTGTCCTTGTGATCTTGGCCATCTTCGGAAATGGAAATAATTTCTATTCATTGAATTATTGAAAATTTTACCTTTTTTACTTGGTTTAGAAGTTCGATGGTGAAATTTTTAACTTTAATTCTATTTTATCATGTACATGTTGATGTATATTTTTGTTTTTATTGATTATTTTATTTTTTTTTCAAATTATTTTCCCCACAGAAAGTTTCAGATCATATTGTTTCAACTTCCTTTCTTCTTATTATAGGAACATATTGTTTTTACTCTTGTTCATTAAAACGGAGGAAGACCTTATAGTGATTCTGTGGTTACTATGAAAGTTTGAATTTAGATTTTATTTAAACATTTTATAGCATCTAGGGAACTTTCAGGAAGTATAATGTTAATTCATATTGACAGTTTAACTCTTCTCATATTGAACTGTTTTAACTCTGTGAGTCTATATACGAAGTCTGCTGACTCTGTTCTTTGCATCTGCTTTTTGTGTCTGCTCTCTCTCTTGCTGCCCCTTACCAAAATTGTGGAGGTTAATTCACATGTGAATCTCATGTTTGAATCTCACGTTTGATTCTAACCTGAGAATTAGGGTAGTTTTTTAACATGCAAATTAGGTGAGATTCACATTTGACAAATTCTCATGAGAAAAATCCAAACAAGTTTTGAAGATTATTTCCATGAGATCTCATGAGTTCTCATGTGAAGAATTCTCATGAGATTTAGTGTGAACAATTTGAAATTAGCAAATCTTCATAATTTATTCCATCAGGTTACATAACAACATGTACATTTGAATAAAACAATTTCTTAGGAAATATATATAGTAAGTATGAATCAATATTTTAAACTGAAATATTGACTATAGGTTCAAATATTGGTCTGGCAAGAAATTAACTTACTGTCTTTCTTTCAGTCCTGTGGGGATCCAGGTTAGAATAGGTCCTCAGTACTTCTTGCCTGTCATAGAAGGCAACTAAATGGGGTGGTCCTTTGGATAAGACCGCAAAAACCGAGGTCCTGTGTCATAGCAGGTGTGGCACGATAAAGATCCCTCCCTGCTCAAAAGCCGTAAGCACCGAGCATAGGCCTAAATTTTGCAGCCCTTCAACGACAGTCTCCATATAAGTGATATTCGAGAGGGACGTTAAACAATATTCAATCAATCAATCTTTCTTTTGGGCTTCTGGCAATGTCCAAGCACTTTCTGTTGATGAAGGGTGTGGCATCATCACATTTGAACTGCTTTTGTAAGAATTCTGTAAAATAAAAAGGTTTCGTTTAAGTTTAATAAATTAGAGATAACAAGATCATAGAGCTGTGGTGAACTGTAATTACTCCAAATATATATATATATATATATATATATATATATATTCTGGTTATCAAGACATTTGACAGTGCCTGCAGGGGCCATATAGTAAGTCCATGAACAGATCAGATATAAAGGGGAAAAACTTATTGACTTTAGGGCAAAAATTGTAAAATACTATGGTTACTAGGCCTATAGAACTTATCAGTGTAAGAAACTTTTAAAAATGCAGCCAGTCCGAGGGCAACAACTGTAACTCAAATTGTGTCAATTATCCCAAATTTATTATTGAATATGATTTAGGACTCATAGTCTATTATACCTTGAATTAGCTGTATAGTATTTAAATTGGCAATCCTTTTTTGACGATCTCAATCCTATTGCTGTCGAGTATGTAGTGCCAGATTGGCCTATGTCGGAGTAAAATAATGTAGCAACAAGTCCCAATTCCGGCCGCCGCCTGGTAATCTTGCTCACATCTATAAACAGGTTGTAGGATTCATCAAGCTTAATCTACAAAAAATATAAATAAAAAAGAAGAATCATACGACGAGTATTTTTTAATCCCCCCCCCCCCCCCCCCCCCCACATTTATGTAACATGTAGAAATAAAATTGTGATCAGTCTGGAAATAGGCCATGTATTTTCAAAAATGTATTATACATGTATATACACATTGTGATGTTTCATAAATCTAACCCGTCACGTTATTTACCGTGGTCGTTCCAGAAATCAAGTGGGGAATTTCCACTGTCATATTTAGCTTAAAGATCATACCCGGCTGCGTGCTGTTGTGTTTTGCCTAAATCGGGTTGTTTTCCTGTCGCTTCGATCGCGAAGAGCTCAGTGTTTGTTATTTTAATAGACCTATATATTGTACACCCTTACAAATAAAACTTCTGACTCCTATGATCTAATTAAGAAACACCTTTAATCTCGATATTTTCATCTAACGACATCCATGTAAATCATCGCAGTGAATTGAAATCTGCGCTATGTTTTACTTTCCTCTTGAGAATATTTCACTCGTATGGAGATTAAGTCATTATTGCCGGTGAAGGGCTGCAGATTTTAATATTCTCGATATCTAATTCTTTAAAAAAAAAAAAAAAAAGAAAGAAGATTACTACGTTGGTCTGCAGCATCATTTTAAATGAAGGGGGGGGGGGGGGGGGTTGCCGTATTACTAGGCCTAGGATTTTTTCGACTTTTGGTTGATTTGGGGGGGGGGGTTAGTCATTTTATACATGGTGTCAATATTCATAACTTCAAGCATGGTAGCGTGTATACTGGGGCAATTTAATTATTAATTAAGTATTGAATTCAGTATATGGTAGTCTGGGAAACTACATACGGGCCTTTTGTTTGGTTGTTTGTTTATTTAATCTTTTTATATATTTTTTTCCCTTTCTTTTAAAATTTGACCTCCATTCTATTCGAAGAATTTTTTAGTACTTTAATTATTTTTTTCTTTTCTGAAATTATAGGCCTGCATTGTAAGGAAAACAAATTACCGACTACAATGTTCAAACTTCAAAAATGTTTTCAGAAGTTAAAAATTTGCAGAAAATGTTTCATTCCTGTTAATGGTAGCACTGCCGAATGTGTAAATGAATACAGTGCAGTGTGATGATTGGTGTGAGTTTGGATTTTCCCCCCAAAATCTTTTGTGAAATGATCACTGTCCGGGTAATAAAATCATGACATTGATAATCTTTAAAAAATTCTAGATTATAATAAAATCGTGTCCTCTGATCTGTAAAACAACTTTTGAAAAAAGCGCAATATATTGTAGATGCTAGAATATACAACAAAAATATCTCCAACAAATAACATTCAATTCCTAAGTCCGAAATCCAAACCTGAAACTCACATGAGGATTTTGGACTTCGACATTCTAATGGCAGAATTTTAGGAATAAAATTTATAAGTTCAAAATCCTAACGTGAGAATCACATGAGAATTACTGACTTAGTTAAAATCAAGTGTAATTGCACACATAATTTATTTTCAAACGTGAGTTTCACATTTGAAATTCTCTCATCAAGTTAGAAGAGAAGAGATCAAACATACTCTCATGAGTTCTCATGATTTTTGCCTCATTTGCATACTGTTCAAACCTCACTCACAGTTGAATCACATTTGATTCAAATGTGACGAGGTTAGGAAATTCTGTACGGGGCATTCCCATATTCCTTCTAACTCTGTTGTGAGGGAATAAAGAATTCATGACAATACGCCAGTTTCGAGATATGAACTCTTCTGTGTAGGAGGTGCATTTAGTGGAACTTTGAATGACTAAGTGGGACAGAGTGGACCTACAGTCAGCGAGTAAGATGATGAAATGTATTAAAAGCGGCTTCTCTTTTAATATGTAAATGTGGGAAATACAATATACTATCGAAAGAAATGTTTTACTAAAGTGGAAACATAAAAACAATGTCATATTTGCAAGTAATGTCTTTGATATGGTACTTATGACCAACGGAATAACGTGATATGATAAGAATTCTATGTTTTTAATTACTCCCTAAATACTTATAACTTAGTTTGTGTATCAGTTGAATTTGGGTGATGTAACAGTGTATGAGAAACTCAATGAGTACATTTACTTATGCAGTGATGAATATTAGTCCCAATCCCGCATGTAAACAAATTGTTTCGCGCCTCACTATATACGAGAGTTCTCCAAAGGGAAAAAACTTGGGTGTATCTCAAAACCGGCGTATTGTCTTTATCAGTCTACCATGTACCAAAACATGTATTTCACAGTGTTACTGTGTACTTTGATAGTAAAAGTGCATAAAAGATCTGAAATTATTTTCATATACCCAGTAGACCTTTTGAATGAAAAAATTCATAATCATGAAATCATAATATCTGTATCTTGATTAAAAACTTGAATTACAGTATAAGTTGTCATGTGCACTTTCTTCCTCCTTGACACTACCACTTCTTGAATACAAACTCCACATCTGTGTAAAAAAGCTGTATTGGATTTTGGTTTAATCTTGATTTGATTACAGAGTTTTACTAAGTTATGCAATTAATTTTGAAGCTGGCATGTAAACTTTTAAGTGCACATGAAAAAATTATGCATATGCCATGCTGTGTTTTTGCCCAAATTTCTGTAAATTCTTAAATAATTGCAGATGTGCAATGACTCTGAGTGTTACAAAGATGCTTTAATTTAACAAGTGTTTTATTTTTGAGTGTGCATTTTTTTTTATCCCTGCTTTTTAGCTCACCTGAACCGAAGGTTCAAGTGAGCTATTCTGATCACATTTTGTCCGGCGTTCGTCTGTCCGTCTGTCTGTAAACTTTTCACATTTTCGACTTCTTCTCCAGAACCACTGGGCCAATTTCAACCAAACTTGGCCAAAAGCATCCTTGGGTGAAGGGCTTTCAAGTTTGTTCAAACGAAGGGCCATGACCCTTTCAAAGGGGAGATAATCACAAAAATGCAAAAATAGGGTGGGGTCATTTAAAAATCTTCTTCTCAAGAACCACTGGGCCAGAAGAGCTGAAATTTACCTGAAAGCTTCCTGACATATTGCAGATTCAAGTTTGTTCAAATCATGGCCCCTGGTGGTAGGATGGGGCCACAATAGGGGATCAAAGTTTTACATACAAATATATAGGGAAAAACTTTAAAAATCTTCTTCTCAAGAACCACTAAGCCAGAAAAGCTGAGATTTACATGAAAGCTTCCTGACATAATTCAGATTCAAGTTTGTTCAAATCATGGGCCCCCGGGGGTAGGATGGGGCCACAAGGGGGGATCAAAGTTTTACATACAAATATATAGAAAAAAACTTTAAAAATCTTCTTCTCAAGAACCACTAAGCCAGAAAAGCTGAGATTTACATGAAAGCTTCCTGACATAATGCAGATTCAAGTTTGTTCAAATCATGGGCTCCGGGGGTTGGATGGGGCCACAATAGGGGATCAAAGTTTTACATACAAATATATAGGAAAAATCTTCTTCTCATGAACCATTGAGCCAGAAAAGCTGATTTTTACATGAAAACTTTCTGACATAGTGCAGATTCAAGTTTGTTCAAATCATGGCCCCCGGGGGGTAGGATGGGGCCACAAGTGGTGGGGGGGGGGGGGTGTTAAAAGTTTTACATACAAATATAGGAAAAAGCTTTAAAAATCTTCTTCTCAAGAACCATTGGGCCAAAGAAGTTGACATTTACATGAAAGCTTTCTGACATAGTGTAAATTCAAGTTTGCAAAGGGTGGTTTGGGCCATAATAGGGACTAAGGTTTTACATGCAAATATATATGGAAAGTCTTCAGATATGGGCCAAGGTGACTCAGGTGAGCGATGTGGCCCATGGTTATTATTGTTGTTATACTATTGACAGCAGCAAAGTTTCAATGAAGCTCTTTCAATATTAATGAACAGATTCTAATCTAAATTTTAAGAGAGTATCATTACCAATCATTGTATGCGTTGGTATATCAAATACACACACAATTTTTATCATAATTTTCCATATATAGCTATGATGTTTTGAGGAAAAGACAGATTTTTTTTCATATATAAAATAATTTAATCAATTTAAGTATGAATATTAATCATGCAAATGTCTGTATAACCTCTGATCCTTGAAACTGTTGGAATCTAAATTACGCTCAAGAACATGACTGCAAAATGTACTATGACCCTGAACCATGCTCATTTGACCAAGGTCATTGTTAAAATGAAGTTATTTATGAAACCAGTATAAATTTTGTTTTTGGTGATATGATGTCTATTGGCACATGTATTTACAAACAGAATTATTTTAGTTTAAACTATAAAAAAAGAAATTCTGTGGGGTCCTTGTTCCCTTTTCCCCAAAGTATGATGTAGAACATTGACTCTGACTTTCCCTTTATATCATTTTATTCCATCTTTATTCCATCTTGTATGGAATAATGGACTTTGGCATTAAGGAATGAAATAGCAAGTGAATCACTCTTTAAAAAACTGTTTTTGTTTACTGCAGCCAAGACGTGTACGACTGACGAATTCCAGTGTAGTGACGGAGCATGCATCAGCCAAACCTATAGATGTGATGGAGTGCCTAATGATTGCCCTGACAACTCAGATGAAACTCTCTGTGGTACTTGTATAAAATTCTTGCATCATTTAGAAGTAAACAATGGTCTGATTGTGATTCTGGAAAGCTCAAATCCAGTTGAATTCAGATGAAATAGATGCAAGATAAATGTGATGGTAATTTTGTGTGTAGGTAATCAGTTCAAATTATTTCAAAACCATTAGACTTGAAAAGATTATTTTAAGCTTTTTAAAGTGTCTTAATTCAAGGCTAAGAATGAATAACATTTTGTTTCAAAAGGATCAAAGTACATTACAAATGCATTTATTATGAACATGAATAATAGGTCAGGCCCACTACCTTTTATGTTGTTATCATCAAATGCAACAACTGATGTGCTGACCAGTCCACTGAATGAGTCTTACCACTTGTTTATCTTCCAACAACATTTTATTTTAGCTCCCCTGAGCTAAAAGCTCAAGTGAGCTGTTCTTATCGCCTTTATGTCTGTCGTCTGGCTGTCCGTCCATCCGTCCGTAAACTTTTCACATTGTCATCATCTTCTCCATAACCACGAGGCTAATTTCATTTAAATTTGGTACAAATCATCTTTGGGTGAAGAGGTATAATTTTGTTCAAACAAAGGACCATGTTCCCTTCAAAGGGGAGATAATCACAATAGCGCAAAAATAGGATGGGATCATTAAAAAATCTTCTTGGGAACCATTGGGCCAGAAAAGTTTACATTTACATAAAAGCTTCCTGACACAATGCAGGTTCAAGTTTGTTAAAATTTTGGCTCCTGGGGATATGGTAGGGCCACAATAGAGGATCAAAATTATACATGGGAAAATCTTTAAAAGTCTTCTCAAGAACCTCTGGGCCAGAAAAGTTCAAATTTACTGACATAGTGCAGATTTAAGTTTGTTCAAATCATGGCTCCTAGGAGTAGGGTTGGGCTGCAATAGGGAAAAAAAGTTTTACATGCGAATTTATAGGAAAAATCGGGTGACCTGTTGCAATTGGTCTGCATCCATCGTCATCTGTTGTCCGTCATGCGAACATTTTAAACTTCTTCTTGATAACTACCATTCAAATTCTTTTCAGATTTGGTATGAAGCATCTTTAAAACAAGGGTGACTGAAATTGTAAATTGCAGGACTCATGCACCCAGGCTGGGGCCTTAGGGGCAGGACAAAAATTTACTAATTTTCAAAAATCTTCCTCTCTACAACTGCACATGTGTAAGAAAAACTAAATGCATAGTGGTGTAGAACAGGAAGGACTCTACCAAAAGTGTAGATTTCATGATCCTACAGGGTAGAGATTCTGGTTCCAGGGTGGGTCCAAACTTGGCATACAGTATTTATGTGTAAAACATTCATACATCTTCTTTAATTCTATTGATACTAAATTGAAACTAAATGGATATTTGAAATGAGCAGATATACCAAAATTGTAAATTTCGCAGCCCCAGGATTTTAACTTTAGGACAGGTCCAAATTAGTCATATCTTGTTTTGATGTTAGTACATATATTATGTAAAGCCTTTCATCAGTATAGGCACTTTCAAGGGCATTTAATTATTAAGAATACATCTTGGAATACATCTTAGAATTTGGCTTAGATAGTCAGACCAGGAAATTTTTTCTAGATTTTCTAGCCTTTGAGACTAGTGATACTTTTAATAGTCAGGTGACTGATAAGGCGTGTGCACCTAGAGCTTCCTTCATGTACGAAAGTATGCTCACTTTCCTACTGGTTCTTCATCATAACAGTCATTATTTTTGTATCATGTACAACAATGACATTGGTCATATCGATGTTAAATCTTTTCTCCATCTTTTTCCTCAATGCACTAAGTACCATTCATAATGTCTATGTTCTTGCTTATGCTTTCTCCTCCATACCATGAAGTACATGAAGGGGAGGATGTTGTAATTTGGAGCACTTTAAATTTGGGGAGCCGGGGAGACATTTGTATTTAAAATAAACAAATTGTGTCTTTAACAGATGGTGCACCTCAATCCTGTCCTGAAGGCCTGCTACGATGTGATAATGGTGATTGTGTTAATGGAAAGAGATGTGATGGACTGCCAGAGTGTCGGGACGGCTCAGATGAAAGCAACTGTGGTAAGCAGTTCTATCATAAGCATGTCTAGTACAGAGTGTACATTTCGTTATTTTATCTTTGGAAAGCATACAGTTGAACACACACAAATTCTGTAAGATTTTTATGTCGCCTTTATGTAATTGTATAACCCATTGCAACCTGTTTTTTAATAGTTATTTTATCTGTGTTGTGCACTAACATTTTATCAATTTTGACTTCATAAATACTAAAATTAATGGCCCCAAAATGAATCATGTGGAAATGCATTAATTGCTCGTCCATCCTGTCTGTCCCAATGTCTGTCTATGTCAAAAAGTTAACCTTGGTTGTATCTTTTACACCATAAGGGATAAAGCTTTCATATTTGGTATGTGTATTTCTTGTGGCAATACCTTTCCATTGGTACCAAAATCTTTGACCTGATGACCCTACCATTGACCTTTGACCTACTTTTAGAAAATACAAATATAAGCCATATCTTTCTAATTGTAAGAGATACTGTTTTTATATTATGCATGTGTATTTCTTGTGAGAAGACTTTTTCATTGGCACTAAATTTGTTGACCTTGTGACCTTTAAATTGACCTCTGACCTGCTTTGAAAATTAATCACAAAATTGTTGTAATTCAGTCTTTCACAAACACATCTTGTTTTAAAAAGCCTTAGTCCTGACCAACTAGGAAAGAAACTAGTTGCATATCTATATTGGGCTTGGAGGCTTCTACTAAATTTGAAAAAATTATAATTGGGACTCTGGCTCATAAACTGAAAATGCATTTTACTTTTTGCTTCTGATCTTGGCACAAAGGTTACTTAAAACCAAACATGTTATGACCCTGAATAAAGGTCACTTCAGCAAGAGGTCACTGTGAAAAAAGAATTTCTTTTGACTTGTTTTCTACATCCTTTTCTGAAAACTAGTATATTTGATGATACTACTGTCTATTGATATATACAAATAAAATAATTATTGTTTAGATTGAAGGACCCCCCCCCCCCCCCCCCCCCCCCCCCAAAAAAAAACTATAAAGAAAGAAATGTTTGTTTTGGCCATGACTTAATAATTTAGAGATACCAGTGGCTCATACTTTGCTTAAAGGTTACTTTTGACCAGAATGTGATGAATGCAACATTATTTTGGACCACAAGAACATTCAGATACACACTTGCTTCATCTACACACAAGACCTCTGAATTATGTTCTGTTTTGTAATACTTGGGAGACTGTGAAGGCCAATTGACAATAAACATAGGCATTATTTTCACAGAAACCAGCACCATTCCGCCAACTCTTACTCCAGAAATCTGCACAGCTGATCAGTTTAGGTGTGATGATGGCATGTGTATCCCTGATGACTTAATATGTGATGGAACTCCAGACTGTGATGATAGATCAGATGAATTTCTGTCCCTTTGTGGTAAGTTTTCAAGTTGAAAATAGTGATGCTGTTGTAATCTCAATATGCTCCCTTTTGAAGAAGTTATCAAATGTTATAGGCTGGTTGGTCCTGACTAGGAAATATGACCCCATTAATAATTGAAAAGTAAGTCTAGGGTGTACCAAATTATAGAGATTGTATGAATATGCATAGAATTAAAATGATAGGGTCTGTACTGTGATATTACGCTGTACTCAGAATAATTGTACTAAGATAATAATAACTGCATCCTCATTAATAAGAATTGCCACTTCACATTTTGAAGTTTGGAAATAATCCTGCAGGGTCTAATGTCAAAACTGAAATCAGTTTTTGATAGTACTCGGTAAATGTGGCTGTTGATAAAAATGATGATGCTGAATTAAAAACTTTTTGTAGGAGCTACTGCTTTATGCCCTGAGGGACAGTTTAAGTGTGACAATGGGGATTGCGTGGGGGCAGATGCACCATGTAATTTGGTCCGAGACTGTGCAGATGGTTCAGATGAGGCGGTCAAGAATTGTGGTGAGTACACGGGAGAATGTTACGTAGATTCCTTAATTTTCACGAGTACTTAATACAATGATATGACTTGTAGACATCAAATCCTGAGAAGATGAATTCACAAGTGGTGTGTTGATAAAGAGTTGTATTTAAACAATATAAAAATAAAAGTAAGGAATTTTATTTCTTGCTAAATTAGGCAATAATACTGAAGGATCTATAGTATGCAACATCAGAACTGGAGAAAACATCTTTTGATGTCTAAATGAAGTTTTGTTGTAAATATGCTACATTGTGAATATCAAGAATTTTATGTATTAGAAAATTTATTGAATGGAAAGAGAGAATTCCAAAATCTGTGATCAGAGAGAGGGAGAGAGACAAAATTGCATCAGATTTGCCAATGATTGGACAAATAAATTTTATTTGGAATTGGACAAAAACAAACCAATTGTACTTGACTTTGGTTGATGACATGTGGAAAATTGGGTTGAAAATGACTGTAAATAAATGGTTATAGGAAGTGTTGAAAGAATACTATATGCCTTTACATACAGCCTCACACTTGTTACAGATTTATTGAGTGGCAAGAGGAAGTAGGCTAAAAGATTTTTTGTCAGAAGGTCAATGTAAGATTAAAAAAAATTTGGTGGTCATTTCAGAAAGAAATTTTCATTTTTGGAAATACGTGTGAGTGTGAACTGCTACACTTCACACATGCATACTTCATAAAGTACGCTAAATTTCATTTCTTAGATTTACATTCTGTTGGAATTCCCAGCCGTTAAAATAGACTTCATTTATCAAGAGTTCACAACTGCAGTGCATTCATTAGGAAATCATTACAATTTATAAAGATATTGAAGGCAAAATTATTAGAAATGTAGATATTGTGTACTAATTGTTATGTCTTCGGTTCAGACTTGACAGGGCTATTTATTCAGACTCCTATAGAATGTGAACTTTACGTGATGAAGTTTTTAAAGTGAGGTACAGACAAACTCATTTACATTAAAATTCAAGGGACCTTTTGACTTGTTTCAAATTATCCAAATTTCAATATTTCTGTGTCCAAACATTTCCCATTTGGCATGTGGAATATATATTAAGAAATGAAACTTATAATTCTTTTGTTTGATGCATGTATCAAACAAAACATTGGACAGAAAACTTCATCAATGCGTGTAAGCGCATTGATGAAAAAGTTTTCCATCCAATGTTTCGTTTAATACATGCATCAAACAAAGAATTATAAGTTTTATTTCTTATCATTTAATTATGTTTTTGAGATAGAAAAACAAATACTTTCTCCCATCAAAAATTAAAAATTAACGTTTTTGAAATGGCGCGTAGGAATACATGTATATGCAAGAATGAAAACAACAACATAACGGCATGACTGTGTGTTCAGGTCAGGTACAGTTACTGTGCAGATTTAAATGGATTGTACGCTAAATTAAAGGTGCAGTGGTTAAAAGCTGAATTAAATATATAGGAAGATAACAAGTGGTGACTGGATTTATGCTGCATTGTGTTGGAGTAAGTAAGTAATTATGTTCCCCAAACAAAGTTTGGGAACATATTGGTTTTACTCTGTTTCTTATTAAGGTCTTCCGTCTCTTGCGGAAGACCTTACTATTATTGTTCGCGTTCTTCTTCTTCATTATTATTATTATTTTCCTTGGTAGTACACGCGTTTTTCTCAGCCATTTCTCAATCGATTTTCACGAAATTTTCAGGAAAGATGTCTTTTGGTGACGAGACTTTGCTTGCAAAATTTCGTGCTTGACGTCACTTCCGGTCAGGAGTTGTCTCTCTTTTAGTGACTTTTTGAAGGGCCTTGTTGTCCACACATCTCCTCCGTTAGTTTTGAAGCTAGAGTCTTGAAATTTCTACACAAGATAGAGTAAACATTTTAGAAGATTTGTGGGGGATTCGATTTTACCGGAGGCGATTTGCCTAAACGCTCGCCTGGACCTGAAAAAATGGATGCCAAAATTTGTCGCCGATTTCGGCGATTTTTGACCTTTGATCTCCAATATCTTTTTTCTTGCAAATATTTTGTTAAGATATGTAGAACAAAAGTTGTGCACATTTACGAGATCTTTTCGAAAATATCAAGATTTAGGGGCTAGTCCCTTAAATTAGAGATCTAGAAGGGCTCAAAGTCTAGATCAAATATCTCAAAAATCGTTAATATTTTGGTATAAGTCAAAGAACAAAAAATGTTCATCTCAACAATCCAAATCTATTCATATAAAAATTTAGGTCATATGTTACGTAATAAGGGATTTTAAGGGCCAAAACCATAAATTTTTTACCCCTTGTATCTCGAAAACGACAAATATTTTGAAAAGCAATAAACAACAAAAGTTGTTCAGAATGATGATCTGAACAATATGCATATTTCGTTTTTACCCTATGTGGCCCCGTTAGGGAGCTACAGTTTGGCCCCTAAAAATTACTTCTAGAAATAACTCGAGAACGGTAAAGAATTTCTAAATACTTGTTGAACAAAAAATGTTTGAAATGTCATGACCTTTCTTACGATATCAAGCAAAAGGGGCTGACCCTTTAAATTAGGGGCCCAGAAGGGTCCAAAGGTTTATGAGAATATCTCAGAAACTATTAATATTTTGTAATAAGTCATTGAAGCGGAAATGTTCATCTCAACGATCTTGTTCTGATCAAATCAAAAAGCAGGTCATATGTTACGTAATAAGGGATTTTAAGGGCCAAAATCATAAATAATTGACGCCTCATATCTTGAAAACGACAAATATTTTGAAAAGCATTATTGAACAAAAGTTGTTCAGAATGATAATCTAAACAACATGTACATTTCGTTTTTTCCCTATGTGGCCCCGTTAGGGAGCTACAGTTTGGCCCCTAAATATTTCTTGTAGAGATAACTCGAGAACGGTAAAGAATTTCTAAATACTTGTTGAGCAAAAAATGTTTCAAATGACAAGGCCTTTCTTACGATATCAAGCAAAACGGGCTGGCCCTTTAAATTAGGGGTTCAGAAGGGTCAAACTGTTTTTGAGAATATCTCAGAAACTATTAATATTTTATAATAAGTTGTAGAAGCGGAAATGTTCATCTCAACGAGCTTGATCTTATCAAATCAAAAAGTAGGTCATATGTTACGTAATTAGAGATTTTAAGGGCCAAAATCGTAAATATTTGATGCCTCATATCTTTAAAACGACATATTTTTTGAAAAGCATTATTGAACAAAAGTTGTTCAATGTGTCATAACCTATCGATCAATATCAAAAAATGGGTCTGTGGGCCTCATGGCTCGCCTGTAGAGTCGATTTTTGTCGATATCAGTCGATTTCAAAAACTTGTAACTGGTAAATATTTTGTAAGGACATATTGAACAAAAGTTGTTCAGTTTATCGAGATCTATCGATTGATATCAAGAAATAGGCCTATGGTCCTAATGGCTCGCCTGTAGAGTCGATTTTTTGTCGATATCGGTCGATCTCAATAACTTTTTACAGGTAAATATTTTGTAAAGACATATAGAACTAAAGTTGTTGAGTCTATAGAGGGCTAACAAATGACATCAAGAAATAGGCCCGCGGGCCTTATGGCTCGCCTGGAGAGTCGAATTTCAAACGAATTTCACCGCAACTTTGCTTCAGAAGCTTATGATATGAAAAATTGATTATATCTAAAGTGTCTTAAAGTCGGAAACTAAATTGGGACTCATTTGTCTTTTTTTTTTTTTTTTTTTTTAACTCTGAGTGCATCAACAAATCGGACGGAAGACCTACTCGTTGCTCGCAACGAGATCGTGTCTAGTTAAGGTCTTCCGTCTCCTGCGGAAGACCTTACTATTATTGTTCGCGTTCTTCTTCTTCATTAAGGTCTTCCGTCTCCTGCGGAAGACCTTACTATTATTGTTCGCGTTCTTCTTTTTCATTATTATTATTATTATTATTATTATTATTTTCCTTGGTAGTACACGCGTTTTTCTCAGCCATTTCTCGATCGATTTTCACGAAATTTTCAGGAAAGATATCTTGTGATGACGAGACTTTGCTTGCAAAATTTCGTGCTTGACGTCACTTCCGGTCAGGAGTTATCTCTCTTTTAGTGACTTTTTGAAGGGCCTTGTTGTCCACGCATCTCCTCCGTTAGTTTTGAAGCTAGAGTCTTGAAATTTCTACACAAGATAGAGTAAACATTTTAGAAGATTTGTGGGGGATTCGATTTTACCGGAGGCGATTTGCCTAAACGCTCGCCTGGACCTGAAAAAATGGATGCCAAAATTTGTCGCCGATTTCGGCGATTTTTGACCTTTGATCTCCAATATCTTTTTTCTTGCAAATATTTTGTTAAGATATGTAGAACAAAAGTTGTGCACATTTACGAGATCTTTTCGAAAATATCAAGATTTAGGAACTAGCCCCTTAAATTAGGGATCTACAAGGGCTCAAAGTCTAGATCAAATATCTCAAAAATCTTTAATATTTTGGTATAAGTCAAAGAACAAAAAATGTTCATCTCAACAATCCACATCTATTCATATAAAAATTTAGGTCATATGTTACGTAATAAGGGATTTTAAGGGCCAAAACCATAAATTTTTTACCCCTTGTATCTCGAAAACGACAAATATTTTGAAAAGCAATAAACAACAAAAGTTGTTCAGAATGATGATCTGAACAATATGCATATTTCGTTTTTACCCTATGTGGCCCCGTTAGGGAGCTACAGTTTGGCCCCTAAAAATTACTTCTAGAAATAACTCGAGAACGGTAAAGAATTTCTAAATACTTGTTGAACAAAAAATGTTTGAAATGTCATGACCTTTCTTACGATATCAAGCAAAAGGGGCTGACCCTTTAAATTAGGGGCCCAGAAGGGTCCAAAGGTTTATGAGAAGATCTCAGAAACTATTAATATTTTGTAATAAGTCATTGAAGCGGAAATGTTCATCTAAACGAGCTTGTTCTTATCAAATCAAAAAGTAGGTCATATGTTACGTAATAAGGGATTTTAAGGGCCAAAATCATAAATAATTGACGCCTCATATCTTGAAAACGACAAATATTTTGAAAAGCATTATTGAACAAAAGTTGTTCAGAATGATAATCTAAACAATATGTACATTTCGTTTTTTCCCTATGTGGCCCCGTTAGGGAGCTACAGTTTGGCCCCTAAATATTTCTTGTAGAGATAACTCGAGAACGGTAAAGAATTTCTAAATACTTGTTGAGCAAAAAATGTTTAAAATGACAAGGCCTTTCTTACGATATCAAGCAAAAGGGGCTGGCCCTTTAAATTAGGGGTTCAGAAGGGTCCAAATGTTTTTGAGAATATCTCAGAAACTATTAATATTTTATAATAAGTTGTAGAAGCGGAAATGTTCATCTCAACGAGCTTGATCTTATCAAATCAAAAAGTAGGTCATATGTTACGTAATTAAAGATTTTAAGGGCCAAAATCGTAAATATTTGACGCCTCATATCTTTAAAACGACATATTTTTTGAAAAGCATTATTGAACAAAAGTTGTTCAATGTGTCATAACCTATCGATCGATATCAAAAAATGGGTCTGTGGGCCTCATGGCTCGCCTGTAGAGTCGATTTTTGTCGATATCAGTCGATTTCAAAAACTTGTAACTGGTAAATATTTTGTAAGGACATATTGAACAAAAGTTGTTCAGTTTATCGAGATCTATCGATTGATATCAAGAAATAGGCCTATGGTCCTAATGGCTCGCCTGTAGAGTCGATTTTTTGTCAATATCGGTCGATCTCAATAACTTTTTACAGGTAAATATTTTGTAAAGACATATAGAACTAAAGTTGTTGAGTCTATAGAGGGCTAACAAATGACATCAAGAAATAGGCCCGCGGGCCTTATGGCTCGCCTGGAGAGTCGAATTTCAAACGAATTTCACCGCAACTTTGCTTCAGAAGCTTATGATATGAAAAATTGATTATATCTAAAGTGTCTTAAAGTCGGAAACTAAATTGGGACTCATTTGTCTTTTTTTTTTTTTTTTAACTCCGAGTGCATCAGCAAATCGGATGGAAGACCTACTCGTTGCTCGCAACGGGATCGTGTCTAGTTATTATTATTATTATTTTCCTTGGTAGTACACGCGTTTTTCTCAGCCATTTCTCGATCGATTTTCACGAAATTTTCAGGAAAGATATCTTGTGATGACGAGACTTTGCTTGCAAAATTTCGTGCTTGACGTCACTTCCGGTCAGGAGTTATCTCTCTTTTAGTGACTTTTTGAAGGGCCTTGTTGTCCACGCATCTCCTCCGTTAGTTTTGAAGCTAGAGTCTTGAAATTTCTACACAAGATAGAGTAAACATTTTAGAAGATTTGTGGGGGATTCGATTTTACCGGAGGCGATTTGCCTAAACGCTCGCCTGGACCTGAAAAAATGGATGCCAAAATTTGTCGCCGATTTCGACGATTTTTGACCTTTCATCTCCAATATCTTTTTTCTTGCAAATATTTTGTTAAGACATGTTGAACAAAAGTTGTGCACATTTACGAGATCTTTTCGAAAATATCAAGATTTAGGGGCTAGCCCCTTAAATTAGGGATCTAGAAGGGCTCAAAGTCTAGATCAAATATCTCAAAAATCGTTAATATTTTGGTATAAGTCAAAGAACAAAAAATGTTCATCTCAACAATCCACATCTATTCATATAAAAATTTAGGTCATATGTTACGTAATAAGGGATTTTAAGGGCCAAAACCATAAATTTTTTACCCCTTGTATCTCGAAAACGACAAATATTTTGAAAAGCAATAAACAACAAAAGTTGTTCAGAATGATGATCTGAACAATATGCATATTTCGTTTTTACCCTTTGTGGCCCCGTTAGGGAGCTACAGTTTGGCCCCTAAAAATTACTTCTAGAAATAACTCGAGAACGGTAAAGAATTTCTAAATACTTGTTGAACAAAAAATGTTTGAAATGTCATGACCTTTCTTACGATATCAAGCAAAAGGGGCTGACCCTTTAAATTAGGGGCCCAGAAGGGTCCAAAGGTTGATGAGAATATCTCAGAAACTATTAATATTTTGTAATAAGTCATTGAAGCGGAAATGTTCATCTAAACGATCTTGTTCTTATCAAATCAAAACGTAGGTCATATGTTACGTAATAAGGGATTTTAAGGGCCAAAATCATAAATAATTGACGCCTCATATCTTGAAAACGACAAATATTTTGAAAAGCATTATTGAACAAAAGTTGTTCAGAATGATAATCTAAACAATATGTACATTTCGTTTTTTCCCTATGTGGCCCCGTTAGGGAGCTACAGTTTGGCCCCTAAATATTTCTTGTAGAGATAACTCGAGAACGGTAAAGAATTTCTAAATACTTGTTGAGCAAAAAATGTTTAAAATGACAAGGCCTTTCTTACGATATCAAGCAAAACGGGCTGGCCCTTTCAATTAAGGGTTCAGAAGGGTCCAAATGTTTTTGAGAATATCTCAGAAACTATTAATATTTTATAATAAGTTGTAGAAGCGGAAATGTTCATCTCAATGAGCTTGATCTTATCAAATCAAAAAGTAGGTCATATGTTACGTAATTAGAGATTTTAAGGGCCAAAATCGTAAATATTTGACGCCTCATATCTTTAAAACGACATATTTTTTGAAAAGCATTATTGAACAAAAGTTGTTCAATGTGTCATAACCTATCGATCGATATCAAAAAATGGGTCTGTGGGCCTCATGGCTCGCCTGTAGAGTCGATTTTTGTCGATATCAGTCGATTTCAAAAACTTGTAACTGGTAAATATTTTGTAAGGACATATTGAACAAAAGTTGTTCAGTTTATCGAGATCTATCGATTGATATCAAGAAATAGGCCTATGGTCCTAATGGCTCGCCTGTAGAGTCGATTTTTTGTCGATATCGGTCGATCTCAATGATTTTTTACAGGTAAATATTTTGTAAAGACATATAGAACTAAAGTTGTTGAGTCTATAGAGGGCTAACAAATGACATCAAGAAATAGGCCCGCGGGCCTTATGGCTCGCCTGGAGAGTCGAATTTCAAACGAATTTCACCGCAACTTTGCTTCAGAAGCTTATGATATGAAAAATTGATTATATCTAAAGTGTCTTAAAGTCGGAAACTAAATTGGGACTCATTTGTCTTTTTTTTTTTTTTAACTCCGAGTGCATCAACAAATCGGACGGAAGACCTCCCCTCTGAAAATACAGCAGGATATCCCAGGAAGTCCCAAGACAAAATCCCAGGATTTATCAGGATTGTCCTGAAAAGTCCTGCTTTTTTGAAACTGAGATTGACAAGGAATTAGAGGGACGGTATTGGCAGTGGGACATTTCAGGACTTTTAAGGATAATTTCCCCATTGAAAATACAGCAGGATATCCCAGGAAGTCCCAAGACAAAATCCCAGGATTTATCAGGATTGTCCTGAAAAGTCCTGCTTTTTTGAAACTGAGATTGACAAGGAATTAGAGGGACGGTATTGGCAGTGGGACATTTCAGGACTTTTAAGGATAATTTGAACACTTAAATTTGCCTTTTATAGTCCTGCAAAGTCTCACTTAATCCTGCAATCTGAAAGGGGAGAAAGTGGGATTATTCTGGACATGTCTTGGAAAGTCCCAGTAGACAGGACTGGGATTTTGCAGGATTTTATTGGATCTCCCTAAAAATCCTGCTTTTTGAGTTGATGCAGGACTCCTGGAAAGTCCCAATTTATCCTACTAACCTGTTTTGGTCTTACCCTACTGTGGAATAAAACTCGAGATCCAGGATATGTGATATCTTTTCTGTAAAAGTGGCAATTAAGAATGAAATTATGAATCAAAATGATAATCTGATAATAAAATTTATTTAACATACATATACATAAATTTCAGCAATACTTATATGAACTTCCAAAGCAAGTACTTTGAAAAGTTCATTTAAATTATGGCTGGGGTGAGCTAAAAAGCACTATTTCTTATGTAAACAAATAACTAAACAAGAGGTCCATGGGCCACATCGCTCACCTTAGTCATCTTGGTCCATATTTAAAGATTTCCCATATACTTGTATGTAAAACTTTTGTCCCTATAATGTGGCCAAAACCTACCCTTGGGGGCCATGATTCAGGGTTGTCACTAGAAAATATTGAAGACTAGTCCCGGTATCATGGTTTGTAAGCAGCTTGAGTCCCATGAAAACTTGACGAGTCCCATGAAAATTTGACGAGTCCCATGAAAGTTGAATTAAAGAGTCATTTAGATTTTTCCTACACCTTTATTTATACCGAGTGAACACAAGCTTAAATGTTGTACCTCTGTTCACTTTCATCTTCAACAAATGGCAAAAATCAGTTAATTTTCGCCAAGCCCATACATAACAGTGCAGTGATCACTTTGTACACATGAAATTAAAAGTAATCATTCACGACTCGGTCTCATACATCTAATTGCCCATTGCAAACAGAATTACTTCCCCGAATCCTCTATCATCGTTACAACCCTATTCAGTATTAAACAAAATTTTAATTAAATAATTATTGTGATAAAATAGATGCGTACTAATTTTGTTTGTAAAATGATGTAAAATCTACCAAAGTTTACAAACTACGCTACTTTCAATTCCAATAAAAATGGCTACCGGAAGACAAACATTTATAATTAAATATAGATCCTCATTTGTAAAAAAAAAAAAAGAAAAAGAAACATATATAAATAACTGCCTGTGAGTGGCAAAATGTTTTTTACTTTGTATCTAAATTTCAATATTATATTCTAATTTGCACCTAATTGACTGCACTAAACAAACAAGTCAGATTGGGACAGTGTGAACTCGGTGGTATCATCTCGGTTCACATTAGAGCGTAACGTTTTTACCTAGATTTTTTCCTATGAGTTTTAATTAATACACAAATCAGGGCTTCTAAGTAAAATTATGATTTTTACTCAGAGTCCGAGACACGTCTGCGGGACTCGCCATATCAGACAAACCCCAATGAAATTTCTGTGATCCTATTCTTGCGTTAGTGACAACCCTGTGAATTTTACAAACTTGAGTCTACACTATGTCGGGAAGCTTTCATGTAAATCTCAGCTTTTCTGGCCAAGTGTTTCTTGAGAAGACAATTTTCATAAAGATTTTCCCTGTATATTTGTAAGTAAAACTTTGATCCCCTATTGAGACCCAATCCAACCCCCCCCCCCCCCCCCCCCCCAAGGTCATTGGTTTTAACAAACTTGAATCTGTACTATGTCAGGAGGCTTTCATGTAAATTTCAGCTTCTCTGTCCCAGTGGTTCTTGAGAAGATTTTTGAATGACCCCACCGTATTTTTGCGATTATCTCCCCTTTGAAGGGGCATGGCCCTTCATTTGAACAAACTTGAAAGCCTTTCACCCAAGGGTGCTTTGTGTCACTTAGTTTGGTTGAAATTGACCCAGTGGTTCTGGAGAAGATGAAAATGTGAAAAGTTTTCGCCGACGACACACAACGAACAAATTTTGATCAAAAAAGCTCACTTGAACCTTCGGCCCAGGTGAGCTAAAAAAAAATTTTTAAACAGGTATTATCAAATTGTCCCTGAAGTTGAATTTTGTTTATCTTGATGTCACGGGTAACCTGGTTCAAAGATCTATTTCTTCGACTCGTGGGTGGGGGAAGGTGGCTCCAGACCTAAACAACTTGAGACGGTCTCTCATCTTGTTTCTAACTTCTTCGAGGGCCATCTCTGGATTTTTCTCTGGTACAGAGGCTTAAAAGATAGCATAATGAATTATTTGAGAGGTTGCATAACAGGTTTTGTAAATGAACATCATGCAAAATTTAAAATATCTATGTCTTGAACTTGTATATATGCACCTTCTGCATCGTCTTCCCTTTTATCTAAGCCATCTTTGGTCTCACGGGCGTTTTCCTGTCACACTGCATGATGTCGGTTCATCCACTGAAAACAGTGCCTTATTAATTTTAAGTCACTTGATGATATTCTAAATTCATAACTATCTCTTCAAGTCCATGCTACAATGAAAGAGAACATGTACTAGATAAAAATATTGGAAACAGGATGATAATTTGTTAAGGTGTGACAATTCCACTAGACTACCAAAAAAGACGAATTATTACAAACCAAAAGTAAAAATACTAACCAGCAACGCCGTGTATTTTGAACAACTAGGCCTATCCCCCAGTTTCTGAGTGTAAGGTGAATCCTATATTCCTATCTGGAATCCATTCCATGCTTGATTGCATATTGATTCTGTTGAATGTTCTCCATCCTTGCGAATATTTCCCTGACTTCGCGCCCAGAAAGGAACATTGAAAAAAAAGCGCTTTGATCACTTGCGTGAACGTCAGGTCGTACACTGACTGACTCGTCCCCAGGTCAACACGTAACCAAAAGACGATCAGTGAAAAGTTATACAATCGACCAGTGGAAACCCAGTGTATAAGACTTCATATATATACATATGATATATTTTATACATGATATATCTTATATCGAATTAGAACGGGGAGAAGAAAAAAACACGACAAGCTTCGTACATTGTACAAGTTGACCGAAACGACATCACCGGAAGTTACAACTTTCAAAGAAGTCATTTATGATTTAAAGATTTGTGAATGGAAATCAATAACATCGGAATGAAAAAGGACTACGGGGTAACGGATGACACTCTGTAAGTACCATATGCTTATTTTGTTTACGTTTGTAAATTATTACATGCATTGGAAAAATACACGCTTGATCGCTGGACCACTCGAAATTCCTCGATACAATCATTCTATTTACAGCTTAACATATCAAAACAAACTACTCTTTTTTTTTAACGTAAACCATTGACTGGTTCGATCTAGATGGAAAGGGTATAATCACCAGAACATTGTATCATGGATATCCATCATTATGATTCTGTTTCGATCAGTTGACCTTGTTCTGTAATTATTACTGCTTCGTAAAATAACTACGGACGGTACGGTTACAAAATTTAGCATGGCAAGCTGATTGTATCCATCAGTGATAATTTATTGCTATTTGCACCTCAAAACATTGATGTGTCAAAGAAACTTTTCTAAATATAAAATTTTTAATCAGTGTCTTGAAAATTAAGTTTCTTCATTAATAATTTGTAATTAATTATTATTGCAGGAGATTGAGAACCCAAAAGGTACATGCTGTGCAAGAAAGATGTAAACATGCGAATTCCTAAATGTACTAAATATTAAAACATCAACTGCAATCTTCAGTGGTGACATCCAAAAGTTGATATGCCATTGGTACTTCAAGTGATACGACTGTGACATTGGAAAATCCTTTTAACTTATCATCACTTGAGCCTGAATTGCAATCCTTTTGATACAGACATTTTTTTTAAGTTCAGTTTCGAACATTAATGCCGCTGTGTCATCTCTGGAAATGGAAAAGCCTACCACAGAATCTGATGAATTTTTGAACATTCTTTCACAAAAAGGGATCTTCTTTATTTTGAAGAAGGTAGCCCAGGAACTGGAAATCTGTTATCAAAATGATCTTAATAATACACTGGACAATATTCTAACCTAAAAAAAAAAAACATGACAAACTCGATTGAACTCCTGTGATGAAGCATCTCAAAACTCAAATTATGGTAGTCTTTCAAGTGACATTGAGGATTTCAATAGCGCATTTGACAGTAAAGTGATTTTTATTCAAGTTCAGATTGTTGTCATTATAAATTTATAAGAAGTGTTCTCATAGCCAACATTTTTCAAGTCTACTTTTGATGAAATATAGTCTTTTCTATTACAACTTATTATGACATGATTGTTGTTGTATACATAAATGTTCTTATCCACGAATCATTCACTGTTCTTATAGGTTTTTTTTTAGCCTGAACTATGTAGCAATGACATGTCAAGGTAATCCAGAAAATGTAAAATCTTTTCTTTGATATGACAAGGATTTAATTTTGTAACAATTAATATCTAAAAGTCCTGTAACCCTCATTAAAGTCCTTTATAATCTGACTTCACTGGTTGTAAGATTTTGAGGGTAATTGCAAGACTTCTCTCTTTGCATACTTTTAATACGAAGTCCTGGAAAGCAATGTAAAGTCTTGCATTATCTTGAATGTATCAAGTATGAGATTTTTAGGGAATTTCTGGGATGATGTTTTCGTCTTCATTTTATAATAAAGTCCTGAAAAACACAAGAATGTCCTAGAAAAACCTGCTGCTATGAGAGTGGGACTTTGTAAGACATTTAGGTAATAAATATGTCCTAGAAATTCTTGCAAAGTCACTCTTGATGTAAGTGGGATATTCCAGGACAAATGCAGAAACATGAAGTCCTGTATTATCCCACTGCATTAGGACATGGGAGAAGTGGGACTTCACAAGGAAGTCCCAGGACTTCCAGGGATATCCTTCAATTAAGCAAAAAAGTGGGATTTATTTTCAGAGGGGCTACTCGTTGCTCGCAACGAAATCGTGTCTAGTTATTATTATTCTTTCTTTCTTCTTGGGACTTTTTTGTCCACGAGTGTTCTCAGAAACTACTCAATTGAGGGATCAATATGAAACCTTTTTAGGATGATAGTATAGCATATGTAGATGTGCGGAACGAATGTCATTTTGTCTGAAAATGCATGCATGTGCATGCACGTGCATTGGATTTTTTGTTTACAAACTTTGGAATCAGTCTAACTTTTTTATTTTTCGATGAAATCGTTTCCTATTTATATGGTAGGTATAACTTGGGACCCTTAACTGTTTGGCATCGTCAAAATTTCAATTCTGCACGCGCATGCACGTGTGCTTCAATTTGATTGGATAATACAAAACCGTTTATAACATTCATACCAATTAAGGAAATTTAATGATATTTACAGGATAGGTAGACATACCAAATATCTACAGCTCGATGTAATAAAAATTGCAAAAACGCATGCGCACGCACGTGCATTGTCTTTTGAAGGTTCAATTCTTTCAATGACCATAACTTTTTTGTTTTTTGTCAAAATCTTTTCAAACTTGTATTGTATATGTATCTTGATATTCTTAACAAAAGTGTACAGTCATAATTACCATCCGGCACGTGCATGCACGTGTGCTAAATTCTGATTGGACGATTTTCAAATCGCCATAACTTTCTTATAAATGATGGAAACAATATGAAATTTATACTGTAAGTATATCTATCAAATGTCTATTGAATGACATCAACATTGCTGCTGAGTCATACTCACGTGCTCGTGTATGCACGTGCATAGCTTTTCTTTCATTTTTCGGGTACTAAAATGGTCATAACTATTGAATTAAAAACTGAAATGAATTCAAATTTACCCTGAGGATCTATGATATGAATGTCTATGAAATGATGTCAACAAATTTTCCATTATCAAAATTGCGTGTGCGTGAATGCGCGTGCATTGTAATTTTTGACGTCTAAATTTAAGTATTGGTCTATAACATTTTGAGATTGCAATGAATAGGTTTGAAAATTAGGTTGTAGGTATGTTTTGGGCCTCTCAATTTACTAATAGTCTCAAAATCACTTCCCTGCACGCACATGCACGTGTGCTTAATTCTGATTGGACGATTTTGAAATCCCAATAACTCTCTTATGAGTGAAGCAATCGATACCAAATTCATATAGTAAGTATATTATTCAAAAGTCTATTGAATAGTATCAACAAAATTGTTGTGTGGTACTCACACGCACGTGTATGCATGTGCATTGATTTCGGTCTTTGCAGTTTCGAGTTGCCGTTATTTTCTCGTTTTTCATTGAACAGTTGTAAAACTTCTCTTGTACTCATATAGTAAGACTTCTAATGTATTGAGATGGTCGAATTATTCATATGCACGTACGTGCACGTGCACAAAACTCTCAGATCTTTATAACTGATTTGAACTAGTATGAAATGGACTGAACGTTATAAGATAGTTATATATTCACATGTTTCACAGTTTGCAATGGTCAAAACCACTTGTACTGAAATAAATGACACCACTTGCTAAATGGGGGAAGGTTTGAGGAACATCTGTAACGGTCCCCGTTACAATAAGTACTAGTTTTTATTTAAAGTCGGAAACTATATACAGGTAAACAATAAACATGAGCTAAGAGCTCTTTAACCGAAGGAGGAGGAGACGTAGAACACTGGTTGTGTCCTTGGAACGGTGGAATGCAACTCGGCTCCATTTCAATATCGAGTAAAAAGTTCAACACCTCTTCATCTAAAACGCATTTGTTGACTGAGTTCCATATAACGCAGTTCAATTTCATTAATATTTACCAGATCAGAAGTCGCCATTTTCTCCGTCATGTTATCGATCTCGTAAAGCAGACGATTCATACCGGGAACTCATGTAATCTGTCTACTTCTACCAGTAAGTGGTCTACGTCATCAAGTTGACTATTCTGCCACGTCATCGCCTATGTATTTTGTTTCTTTAAATTAATTTGTATTTTATTCATATCTTTAGTTGTGCTTATTTTTGATAGCAATGAAAAACAAAAATCAAATGAATGCATTTCGTTATATATAATGCTTGTGTGGAAAATCCCGTTCTATAAATAGTGCTAAAATTAGAACGGGGAAGACGCATTCCAGAGAAAAGTAGTCCCGCGTGCTTAGTGCAGATGAACTCCAAACGAAATTTTGACACAGAAATCAAACGAAATTTTCAACCAATCAGCATCGTTGTTAAGTCATCACTTTAAAAGTTATTAAATGATAATGAAATCACATTGCTTTTCAATGCCGTACATGTGTAGTTAATCACAAAAGGAACACATCAATGAAAATCTGTATAAAATCTGTTAATGGTAAGAGTATTTTTTTCTGTAGTCGGTGAGCTAAGTCTTGATCAGTCAGAAGTACTCAATTTACCGCATTCCTGGAATCTGACTGAAATTGCTGGTATTCGAAATTGGCCTTTGAATAGTTGATATGAAGTATAGTATTACGAACAGGGTTCAGAGTAATCAAAATGCAGATACGAATGTTATATTGGTGTGGTGTTATGAAGCATCTTTGGTACAAGGGGGACATGAATTGTAAATTTCAGGACTCCAACACCCCTGAGGCCTTAGGAGCGGGACAAAAACTGCCAAAATTGACAAATTTTCAAAAATCTTCATCTCTACAACTGCACATGTATAAGAAAAACTAAATGCATAGTGATGTTGAGCAGGAAGGCCTCTACCAAAATTGTAAATTTCATGATCCCCAGAGTAGGGATTCTGACCCCAGGCTGGGTTCAAACTTAGTATATAGTGTTTATGTGTAAAACACTTAAATAACATCTTTAGGGTTATTGATACTAGATTGAAACTAAATGGATATTTAGAAAGAGCAGGTAGTCTTTTATCAAAATTGTAAATTTGATGATCCCAGGCATAGGGGTTTTGGAATTAGGGTGGGGTCAGTTATTAAATGTGTGAACAATAGACGTTTTTAACTTCTTCTTGATATTTTCCTTTCCAATTCTTTTCAAATTTGGTATGAAGCATCTTTTGGACAAGGTAGACATAAATTGTAAATTTCAGAATTCCTGCACCCCGGGGCCTTAGGGATGGGGCAAAAACTGCCCAAAATTGATAAATTTTTAAAAAAATTTCTTCTACAAGAAAAACTAAATATGAAGTGATAAAGAGCAGGAAGGACTCTGCCAAAATTGTAACAAATAATCTTGATTAAGAACAGGAATTTTTTCTTTATTTGATAGCACTTGGGGCTAGTGATACTTTTAACTAGTACTCAGGTGACCGATAAGGCCTGTGGGCCTATTGTTTCTTTATACCCTGATGTTTGTCCCAGATCTTAGATACAGTTTTTGTTGTTATGTGAATTTTAGATACTAAAAGTTGTTGGATGGTTAACAAGCATTTTTCCTTTTATACAGGTCCACGAGTTCAGCTTGAGATAACAAAATCACAGCAAGTTTATAATGAAGGAGAGACTGCAATCTTTGACTGTGCTGCTACAGGAAATATTGGCGTTACAATTCGATGGAAAACCAAGGATGGGGTAGTTATATTGTATTCCATTATGTAATAGAGACAGGGAAATGATACTGCAAAGAAACTAATAAGAAATTTGTTGTGTATGATTTTACCTTAGTGGATGTAGGGAATGAGGATCTCTCTCTCTCTCTCTCTCTCTCTCTCTCTCTCTCTCTCTCTCTCTCTCTCTCTCTCCAAGTCTTGTCTGGGCCAAAAGTAATATCTTATGCTCATACTTTACACAGAAGTTGCTCTCTGTGAATCACATGCATCTCTTGAGACTTTATCTTCATGGGTTTGCCTTATGACATTTGGTGTCAGAAGAAATTGGATACTGAAAATGAATATGTCTCCTCATCAGTATCCAGTTTCCTTTATAGTATAATATGTAATTATATGCAGAATTTCATTCAATTGACAGGAAGTGGTACCAAAATTGTCTCATATGGTCTAAGACTAAGACATCTGTTGTTAGCTCACCTGAGCTTTTCTGATCACCTGTTGTCCGTCGTCTGTCTGTCCATCTGTAAACTTTTTACATTTTTGACTTCTTCTCCAGAACCACTGGGCCTATTATAACTAAACTTGGCCAAAAGCATCCTTTGGTGAAGGGCTTTCAAGTTTGTTCAAATGAAGGGCCATGCTCCCTTCAAAGGGGAGATAATCACAAAAATGCAAAAATAGGGTGGGGTAATTTAAAAATCTTCTTCTCAAGGACCACTGGGCCAGAAGAGCTGAAATTTTCATGAAAGCTTCCTGACATAGTGCAGATTCAAGTTTGTTAGAATCATGACCCATGGGGGTTGGATGGGGCGACAATAGGGGATCAAAGTTTTACATGCAAACATTTAAGGAAAATTATTAAAAATCTTCGTCTCAAGAACCACTAAGCCAGAAAAGTTTACATTACATGAAAGCTTCCTGACATAGTGCAGATTCAAGTTCGTTAAAATTATGGCCCCAAGAGAAGAGTGGGGCCACAATAGGAGATCAAAGCTTTTTATACAAATGTATAGAGAAAATCTTTAAAAATCTTCTCAAGATCCACTGGACCAGAGAAGTTTACATTTACTTGAAGGCTTCCTGACATAGTGCAGATTCAAGTTTGTAAAAATAATGGGCCTTGGGTTTAGGTTGGGACCACAATATGGAGCATAGTTTTACATGCGAATATATAGAGGAAATCTTTATATATATAGATATGGGACAAGTGACTCAGTCGATGTTGCCCATGGTCCTCTTGATTCATTTCAAACCTATAATTTATTATCTAAAATGTTGAAATTAATCTTCAAAGTTAGCCTTAAAAGCATTTTCTCCATTTAATCACTGATTTTGACATGTGTTACACTATTTTCACACCTAGCCTTTACCTGCAAAAGCTGTACTACAGAATGGAAGACTGTCTATTCCTAATGTGACCATCGGTGATGTGACTGATTACATTTGTTATACTGACACAGTTCCAGGGGTGGAAGAGGTTGTGGTCGACCTTCTTGTCATACCAGGTAACACATTTCACTGAATGCTTTGTCATGGTAAATTGAAGGCAAAATATTGCAATTGTGCTTAACTTGCATATTCTGTTAGTGTGTGTTTAAGACTGAGTGACTGATTTATTCTTCTTACACTCTTGCAGTATGTTTTTCATAAATGATTTACCAGCTTTGAACTATCACCTATAGCCATTGGAAATTTAAGCAATTTTATTAGGTCACCTGAGTAAACTCAGGTGACCTATTGCAATTGGTTTTCGTCCGTCGTCGTGCGTTAACAATTGAACATTTTTAACCTCTTCTTAATAACTACCAGTCCAATTCTTTTCAAATTTGGTATGAAGCATCATTGGGACAAGGGGGATATAAATTGTAAATTTCAGGACTCCAGCACCCCTGGGGCTCTAGGGGCAGGGCAAAACTGCCCAAAATTGACAATTTTTCAAAAATCTTCTTCTCAAGAACCACACACATATAAGAAAAAATAAATGCATAGTGATGTAGAGCAGGAAGGCTTCTACCAAAATTATAAATTTCATGATCCCCAGGGTAGGGGTTCTGATGTCAGGGCGGGCCAAACTTGTTATATGGTGTTTATGTGGAAAACACTTAAATTACATCTTTAATGCTATTGATACTAAATTGAAAGTAAATAGATATTTAGGAAGAACAGGTAGTCCTTTAACAAACTTGTAAATTTGATGATTCCAGGGGTAGGGGTTTTGGTATCAGGGTGGGGCCAAAATGGTCAGTTATTGAATGTGTGAACAATAGACATTTTTAAATTCTTCTTGACAACTATCATTCCAATTCTTTTAAATAACATCTTCTTTAGTGCTATTGATACTAAATTGAAAGTAAATAGATATTTAGGAAGAACAGGTAGTCCTTTACCAAAATTGTAAATTTGATGATCCCAGGGGTAGGGGTTTTGGTATCAGGGTGGGGCCAAAATGGTCAGTTATGAAATGTGTGAACAATAAACATTTTTAACTTCTTGATAACTGTCGTTCCAATTCTTTTCAAATTTGGTATGAAACATATTTGGAACAAAGGGAACATAAATCGTAAATTTCAGGATTCCTGCATCCCTGGGGCCTCTGGGGCATGGCAAAAACTGCCCCAAAATGACAAATTTTCAAAAATCTTCTTCTCAATGACCACACACATCAAAGAAAAACTAAGTGCATAGTGATGTAGAGCAGGAATGCCTCTACCAATATTGTAAATTTCATGATCCCCGGGGTAGGGGTTCTGACCCCAAGGTGGGGCCAAACTTGTTATATAGTGCAGTCTTCATGAAAACATTTAAAACTTGCTGACCAGTCGGACCAGTGAACTCTCTGAATTTACTGGCCCACAGTGAAATTTACTGGCCCCCCCAAATTTTCATAGTACATGTTTATCACATACATTAAGGAATGAATTGTAAAACTACAATTAATTTACTGAAACTTTCCTTATTACTCATATTCATATCCACCCCAAGACATCCTTTCTGTCGATACCAGAAAAACAACACCGTACATGGCATTTTCTCTCTCTCTTCGCCCGCAACATGACTACAAATTCACGTATTTTTCACAAACGAAACCTTTGGAAATAGCCTTCTCTAGCAACATCAAATGTAAACAATTGATTAATTCTATAAATTATAGAAATTGCATAAAATCAGAGATAACTGCGATTGACAAAGTTCATTTTAATTGGACAATGCAATAAAGCAGCAGTTACCGCGATAGTCTGGTCCCCGTCCCCGCCACTCCTTGATCACTCGATTTGGGGACCCCAAAACAAGTGATCAAGGAGTGGCGGGGGCGGGGACCAGACTATTACTGCGATACAGAACGCTGCCATTTTTGTTGCTTCAATAAGTTGTTCGTTGAATATTCACGTCATCAACGTACAAGTTATCTTGACAATTACTAGTTATCGTTCTAAATAAACAAACCACGATGTCAAAACACTTACTTTATGTGCTATTTATTGTTTTATTTTGATGGTAATTTAAGTAAATAAAACGATTAGAATATCTAAATCCAACATTATATTTAATGTGACTTACAAAAAGTCTACAAGCCCAACAGACTTTCTGATTTTTTATTTTCACTGACCTGACCTTAAAATTCACTGGCCTTGGTCTTCGGACCACTGAGTTTTCGTGAAGACTGATAGTGTTTATATGTAAAATACTTAAATAACATTTTCTTTAGTGCTTTTGATACTAAATTGAAACTGAATGGATAGAGCAGGTAGTCTTATACCAAAATTGTAAATTTGATTTTCCCCAGAGTAAGGGCTTTGACCCCCAGGGTGGGGCCAAACTTAGTATAATAGTATTTATGTGTAAGTTTGCTGATACTGTATAAAATCTAAGTGCATACTTAGAAATAGCAGAAAAGGATGTACAAAAAATGGTGAATTTCATAACCCAAGGTTATGACTTTAGGATGAGTCCAAATTAGTCATATATTTTGATGTTTTAATGTTAATACACCTATTATTTAAAGCCTTTCATCAGTGTATGCACTTTTGAGGGCAGTGAAGTTTTAAGTACACATCTTGCTTTATACTGTTGCTGAACATTAGAATTTAGCTTAGATATTCAGAACAGGAATTTTTTTCTAGATTTCATAGCCCATGGAAGTAGTGATACTTTTTCACTAGTATTCAGTTGACTGATAAGGCTGTGGGCCTCTTGTTTTGGCATATTTACATAACAAAGAAATGCATGTGTTGTATGATGTTGGACAATTTTATACTATATTTTTATGATTTTCACTATATTTTACACTATATTTTTATGACTAGTCAATTTTTTTGACATGATTCTGTTATATAAACCCTGAAAGTATTGGACTAGCTTCAGTATGGTAGAGTTCATAAATCTGTTCTAGGCAGTATCTATTTTATAAGCGTTGTACAATAGAATCATGTGACAACAGTTGACTAATCACAGGCCTTTTACTCTTACAACCTTGTACTTTTTTAGCTCACATGAGCCAATGGCTAAAGTGAGCTTTTCTGACTGAAAGAACTTAAGGTGTCTTTTGTCATCATTAACTTTCACATTTTCATCTTTTCCATAACCACTTGACCAATTTCAATCAAACTTGATACAAACCATCCTTGGGTAAAAGGGTTTCAAGTTTGCTCAAATGAAAGACCATGCCTCCTCCAAAGGGAAGATAAAAGGTGAAAATAGGGTTGGATCATTTCAAAATCTTCTCAATAACAACAGGGTCAGAAAAGTTAAAATTTAAATGAAAGCTTCCTGACAAAGTGTAGATTCAAGTTTCTTCAAATCATGGCCCTTGGGCAGAGGATGGGGCCTCAATAGGGGATCAAAGTATTACACAGGGATATATAAGATAAAACTTTTAGAAGATCTTCTCCAGAACAGCAGGGCCAAGATTACTCGCATTAATATGCAACCATCTGTAGGTAGTGCAGACTCAAGTTTGTTCAAATTGTGGTCCCCTGTGGTAAGGTTGGGCCACAAATGGCCCTCATATAGGGTATCAAAGTTTTACATGGGAATATTTAGGATAAATCTTTAAAAATATTCTTACCAAGAATAACAGATCCATGATTACTCATATTGATATGCAAGCATTCCCAGGTATGAAATTGATGTGGTAAGACAATATGTCTTAAGCACTAAAGAATATATATAGTGCAGATTGAAGTTTGTTCAAATCATGGCCCCTGGGGATAGGAGGATGGGACCACAATATGGGATCACAGTTTTATATGGGAATATATGGAGGAAACATCTTTAATAGTATTATCTTCTTAAGAACAACATGACCATGATTACTCATTAATTTGCAAGCATTCCCTGATAATGCAAATTCAAGGCTGTTCAATTAGGGGCCCCGGAGATGGGTGGGACCATAATAGGAAATGAGAATACACAGGAAATCAGTTAAAACAAAGGGGGGGGGGGGGTTAGAACTATAGTTTTTGTCCTGTTTGTCTGAAACTTGAACCTTGTTCATAACTCTCAAATGGCAGATGATGTGACTCTCATATTTCATATGCACATTCATTGTGACAAGACCTTTCTTTTGGTACCAAATTTCTTGACGTTTATGAGGTTAACCTACTGTTAAGAAAACTTAGCCTAGGCAATATCTACTGAACTATTTAAGGTAGGGATTTTGTAGATAGATTTCTTATGGCAAGAAATTTCATAAGAAGCCATGATACATGACCTTGACCTTGGAGTTTGACCCAAATTTCAAAACTTTAAACTTGCTCATATTTTGAATGGCGAATGATATATGTTTCATTAGATTTATGCATTTCTTTTGACAAGACCTTTCTCTTGGTACCAAAGTTTTTGAACTTGATTAATCTTGACCCAGTCTTTTAACAAAACTTCATCTAGGCAATATCTCCTGAACTGTAAGATAGGGGTTTCATATTTTGTATATAGATTCCTTATTTCAAGACCTTACCAGGTACATTTCATACCATCATTTTTGACATTGTTACCTTGTGTTATAGTTATGTGGTGACCCTTTAGGGCTAGGTTGGAGCTACAATATGGGGTAAAAAAAATTCCATGGGAATAAAGATTTAAAGTCACTATAGCTGAACAAAAGCAGGGCCAAGGTGACTCAGGTGAAAAATGTGACCCACAGGCCTCTTGTTTAAGAGCCATAGCCAAATCCAATCAGATTGACCACAAAGCATCCTTAGCTAAAAGGGTAAAATGAGATAATTAAGAAAAAGTGAAAATAGGATGATGTGTTAAGAATCAGAATAGTCTCAACTTTCATATAAGGCCAATTCAACTTAATTGATAGATTATCATCCCCGCCCGCCCCTCAAAAATTGGTCCGCCCCAATATTTTTTATTTTGCAAAACTTGCTTTTTCCGGAATATTTTCATGTCCGATTCCGGTATTTACACCTCTTGTTTACATTTCCGGTATAGGAACGTGAAAAGCCATGTGAAGAAAATAGATCTATATGGTTTTCTTAATTTCTCGCGTTCTTACAGATTTAGATCTTGAAGAAGTTAGGTATATTTCTGCTATATCCTTAATTTAAAGCTTAACCTGGAATTAGTGTATGAAAATAGCATATATTGATATTCCTCTGCCACTAAATGATGCGGATCTGTTGAAAAAACACTCGTTTGTCTTTAATATTTTTCTCAGAAAATAAAAATTAAAAAATAAATCCTCCCACCCACCCCATACTTTTTGCTGACGCAGGATGATAATCTACTAATCAAGTTGAATTGGCCTAATACAAGGATTCCTTATATAATGAAAAATCTAGTTGTTTAAACCTTGAGATCCAGGGTGATGGTGAGGCAATGATAGGGATTCAAAGTTTTATGATGGAATGATTTGGAATATTATCTGAAAATCATTTAACCCCTACCCCCCCCAAGAACCACAGAGATACAATATGTCGAATTGCTATGCAAACATCATTTTGTATTGTAAATTCAAGTTCATACCAATTGCTTAGAGGGGTTCTCAATATCACATTGGATTACGCTGGTGAATACTGGTTTTAAAAATCCATGCCTGAAGAGCCTCATGGGTACAGCATGTATATTCAATACAGTAGAATATTGTTATAGCAAGCTTTCAGAGCCAGCAAAAAATAGTTTGTTGTAACTCCCAACTGGTTTTAAAATCTTTAAGGGTTCATTTTGTGAAATTAACATGAGCATCAGGTTTGCTCAAGCCATGGCATGTGGACCAATGTTAAGGCCCTGATAGGAATTTAGTTTTCCATGAGAATGTATAGGAAAACTCTTTGAAAATCTTCTCAAGAACCATGGATTGATTAATATGCACGCGTATAGATTTAGTGTAAATTCAAGTTTGTTCACACTTGTGCCCATGGTTAAGGTGGGGAAACGAGAGGGATGTGTGATATGATTACTATTTAAGATTTAAAATGTAGTGTCTCGGGTTAGTGATGTGGCCCTTGGGCCTTTTTCTCTTTTTCAATCTACATTATAATGATCCTCCAAATTTGTTCATTTGCACATAATCAGTTGAATTTCATTTTTGGTTTTCTTAAATTAAAATTGAAAACACAAACGAATGCTAAATTGGAGAAAAAGGAATGAAATTCTGAAAAAATCTACAGCACTTGAAGGTACAGAAATTAGTATTATTTGTTTGATGCTCTCTGTATTCTGTGTTTGCTTTGCATGCCTTCTTGTTTTTGTGCTAGCATGTAGAGCTGACCAGGTACCTTGCTCTGATGGGTCCTGTGTAGACAGAACTTATCTGTGTGATGGCTATCAGGATTGTCTTGATGGAGCTGATGAGAAAAACTGTAAGTTGCATTGCCTCCCATTGTAATTTTCAATGTCTCAAAGCTCTCATTCTATACTTTCCTATGTTCTTTCTTGTCTGTCTGAATTTTAAACAAGTGACTATAACATGAGGAAGTAACGTGTTCTTCAGTTTTTGTACACAAATGTGCTAGAGGGTATAATAACTTGATTTTAGCTCAATACAGTACTGTTTTAGCTCACCTGAGCTGAAAGCTCAAGTGAGCTTTTCTGATCACCCATTGTCGGTCGTCTGTAAACTTTTCATACTTTTGACTTCTTCTCTAGAACCACTGGGCCAATTTCAATCAAACTTGATACAAATCATCCTTGGGTGAAGGGGATTCAAATTTGTTCAAATGAAGAGCCATGCCCCCTTCAAAGGGGAGATAATCACAAAAATGCAAAAATAGGGTGGGATCATTTAAAAATCTTCAGAAAAGCTGAAATTTACATGAAAGCTTCTTGACATAGTGGAGATTCAAGTTTCTTAAAATAATGACCCCAGGGGGTAGGTGGGGTCACAATAGGGGATCAAAGTTTTACATGTGAATATATAGGGAAGATCTTTAAAAGTCTCTCAAAAACCACTAGGCAATAAGAGTGGAGATTTACCTGAAAGCTTCCCGGTATAAAATAAATTCTAGTTTGTTACAATCATGGCCCCCGGGGGTAGGATGAGGTCACAATAGGGGATTAAAGTTTTACATAGAAATATATAGGAAAAATCTTTAAAAATCTCAAGTACCACCAAGCCAAAAAAGTTTATATTTACATGAAAGCTTCCTGATGTAGTCCAGATTCAAGTTTGTTAAAACCATGGTCCCCGGGGGTAGGGTGGGGCCACAGTAGGGGATCAAAGTTTTACTTAATCCTCGTCGTGCTGGTCAGCACATGTTGTCACCAGAGACTTCCGTGCTGGTCTGTCTTGTGTCCATCTCTGAATCTGACCGCATGTCCAGTTTTTCTCCTTCATTTCTTTCTCCACTGATCTCCTCCAGGTCTCTTTTAGTCATCCTTTCTTTCTCTTACCAAGTGGTGTCCATCTCAATGCAACCCTGGGGATGGAGGCTGGGTGCCTTCTACATATGTGCTGTATCCACAGCCATTTTCTCTTTCTTATTTCTTTTGATAGAAGAGTGTTAGTCTTTCAGTATAGCTCTTCATTCGATATGGTATTTGACCAGAAGATGCATAGTATTCTGCGAAGACAACTGGTCTCAAAGGCATCTAGCTTGTTTGAGATGGCTTTTGTTACTTTCCAAGATTAAGTGCCATACAGAAGGACCCCAAGCACACTACTCTTAAAAATCAAAATTTTGGTGTTTCTGCTGATCTTTGTTGACCTCCAGATATATAGGGAAAATCTTTAAAAATTTTCTTCTCAAGAACCACTGGACCAGAAAAGTTTACATTGACATGAAAACTTCCTGAATAGTGCAGAATCAAATTTGTGAACATCACAGTCCCTGGGGATAGGGTGGGGCCACAATAGGGGATCAAAGTTCTACATATAAATTTATAGGAAAAATCTTTAAATATGGGACAAGGTGACTTAGGTGAGCGATGCAGCCCATGGGCCTCTTGTTTATTGATTCAAATTATTGTGTATTTGTTACTTGACCTTATTAAGTTGTTATTAAAATATAGAAAGGTTTTGAAGAGGCTATTTTTGTGGTGGAAAATCATTATTTCGTTCATGTGACGTTCATTCCTTGGGAATTTTACCTCGAAGTTATTGATAGATTCTTTCTTGATTATATATTACTTTTGTATGGTATGTTAATGAAAAGGTCTATATAATGGTATTACTTAATCTATATCGTATTAGTGGTAGTTTAGGTATGATAAAGGTCTTCTATATAACGGTATTACTTAATCTATATCGTATTAGTGGTAGTTTAGGTATGATAAAGGTCTTCTATATAATGGTATTACTTAATCTATATAGTATTAGTGGTAGTTTAGGTATGATATAGGTTGCACTTTATCTCTGATGGCCAATAGGATTGGCCCTGGGCATGGTCCTGTCTGCTATGATGCCTGCTTGGAGCAGCCCCAGTTATGTTTCAGTTCAACTAAGATGCTTGTGGGTATCAGCCCGGTCACTAATGGTCTGTTTTGATGCTCGCCGGGATCGGCCCCGGGCACAGCTTCATGACATAGATTTCTAATTAAGTCAGGTTTGATAGTTGTTGGTTTTGATAGTGATGAGTAGCCCCCAGAATGCCAAACTTCAGTTTACATTTTATAATATGTTGGTATTTTATAAAAGAGGTATTGATAAGTCCATGTATGCAGTGTACATATAGGGGTTTTTCATTTGAATCAAAATAAATGCTAAACTTAAACCCTGATTGATTGTTTATAAATGGTGGAAAATAGTATAAAACAGCATGATTATACCATTTATATCATCTGACTACAGGGATTAGACAAGGATGTCCACTATTAGCTTAATTACCTATTTTGTAACATTGATGCTTTTGATTATTGGCCAAGAAAGATAACCACTCCCTTTTTAATATATTTTTTTAAGGAAGTATGGTATATTATATTCTTGTCCATTTGATTTCCAATGTTGAATTCTTTTAAGACTTTAAAGACAAAACCCCCTTCTTCAGAGTTGAAAACTTTTTTAAATTAAAAAAAAAAAGTAGAATCCCATCTGTGTTCTCTGTTTTGCAATGTTAAAATTATCTATTTAAAAAAAGCATACATGTGATATCTCGCACTTTGAGGGTGACTCTCGCACATTTTTTTTCCAACTCACATTCTCAAGCATGGGTAACAAATTCTTAAGCACCAGTTATCACTGTGTTTATTTCAAAATGTGGCATCTTGGGTGAACTTAAGTCATAAATATGTGTCTGTTGTCCACAGGTTATAGTTATTCCAGGATATCATTTATTATCGTAATTGTCCAAATATATTTAACAATTCATAGCACATTTGATAAAATTTATACTTATGTCTTTATTGGGAAAAGTTTCTACTTTATTTAAAGCAACACACTTTGCTGTTTTTCGCCATGCTGCTTGGAGCACATAATGCATTGTAATCTCTTACTAAAAAAGAAAAATAGTTCTACTGAACATCTGGGTGGGCTTTTTTTGGTACTAGTGAAGCATAGATTTAAATCAAGTTAGAATATAACAGTAAATAAACTGAAGATGTTTTTAGGTCACTTGAGTAAACTCGTGTAACCTATTGCAATTGTTTAGCATCCATTATTGTGCATCGTTCGGATCGTCATTTGTTAACAATTGATTGTTCTTGATAGCTACCATTCCAATTCTTTTCAAATTTGGTATGAAGCATCTTTGGGACAAGGGGGGCATAAATCGTAAATCTCAGGACTCCTGGGACCTTAGGTCAGGACACAAATTGACCAGTTTTCAAGAATCTTCTTCTCTACAATCATACATCTGTAAGAAAAACTAAATGCATAGTGATGTAGAGCAGGAAGGCCTCTACCAAAATTATGAATTTCATGATCCCCAGGGTAGAAGTTCTGACTCCAGAGTGGGACAAACTTGGTATATATACGGTATGTGTGTAAAACATTTGAATTAACATATTCCGTAGTGCTACTGATGTTAAAATGAAACTAAATGGATATTTAGAAAGAGCAGGTAGACCTTTACCACAATTGTAAATTTCCTGGTCCCAGGGGTAGCAGTTCTGGTACCAGGGTGGGGCCAAAATGGTCATAGTGATTAAATGTGTATTATTTGAAAGATTTCTTTAATTTTGCTGATAAAAACTTAATGCATATTTAGGAAATGCAAAAAGAGATATACCAGAATTGTGAATTTTGCAACTCCAGGGTTCTGACTCTAGTAGGGCAGGTCCAAAATAGTAATATAGTGTTAATATAACATATTATGTGAAGTCTTTCTTCAGTATGGGCACTATTGGGGACATTTGTGTGTTTTTAAAGAGCATATATCTTCTTTTATACTGCTGCTAAATATTGGAATCTATCTTAGATATGCAGAACAGGAACATTGTTACAGGTTTTGTTTATTTGTCAAATTGAAATTAGTTTATGCTGCATCATAGCATCAGTGGTCAGGTTTTCTTACCTGGATCATATTACCTGGATATGCTTACCTGGATCATATGTAGTTACACATAGAAACGGACTTCTATTCAAGCTTCAGATGCAGATCCGTATAGCCTGGGGAGATTATTTTATATTTTAGGCTCTACCACTAAAGACTGCCCCCAGGGTCAATATAAATGTGATGACAGCACCTGTGCACCACCTGGATCCAACTGTGATGGCAAAGTTGACTGTGGAGATGGTAGTGATGAATTCCCTAGATATTGTGGTAAGTAAGAGATCTAGTTGGGGGAGATTGTGGGTATTTTGGATTGACTGTGCTGGATGTTGTACATTAGATGGATGAGAGAGAGAGAGAGAGAGAGAGAGAGAGAGAGAGATTTCAATTCTTTGAGCTTGAATTGAAGAAAAGTTGCAAAGTACTCCTGGATTACAACATTATTCGTAGCAAAATAATCTTTAAGTGACCTTGACATTCCATGTTAATGGTACTAGTACACAACCCAAATTACAGAAGTAATTCAGGGGAAGCATATCCTCCTACAATACAAAGACTAGTTCATACAAGAGAATTGAAGAGTTCATGATATGATCAAGATAATCTTCTGCTGTATCATGCACATAAGATATGACATACAGCATTTGAATTGCTTAACGTAGTTCCACACTCGTGTGACGTCATAGGATTTTGCAAAGTCAATAATTTAATGATAAGAACATAAATTTTGTTGGAATCTTTTTCAATAGTTATTGTAAAAAATCTTGTTAGCCATAAAATATTTCGAAATTCTTAGTTATATTTGAATAGTCAATTATATGTTTCAAAATATTGAATCCAAGGACAATAACTCTGTTTTCATTCAATTATTTATCAAGTCCATAATGCGATATATTTCCTTTATTTTTGACAAACATTTTACCAAGGTGATAAGGAATCATTATCTGTGGGTTTTTTTCATGAAATTACATACAATTTTAATCCCGAGTGATTTAAATAGCTCAGCTGTATGATGCCAGACTTCAGTTTTTGATGGGGGTATACATAATCTGGAAGCTATAGATTTGAAATTATTAAGGAAAGGTATGGATTTTTTCCCGTGAATAACTATAACAGATGTAACTCTACTAATATAAACAGAAAAAATGATATGTAAACCATGCTATAAGGAAAATGCGTCCACATTTGTTTGTTTTTTAACATTTTGGGGAATAACGCTAATTCAATAATTTTGCACATATTCTAAAACTTGATGAACATATTGAAAATGACATGTGTTTTAGTTATTGACATGTTTCCCGATAAATAAATGCAATTCAAAAAATAATTTGTTGTTTTTATATTAAAATAACAACAAATAACTGTTTCCAATGAATTTCATAAAAATCTACATCGGGGTATATGACTTTAGTGGTGTATGTAATGAAAATTAATATGGAAACCCTTAACTGTTTTGCCTTTTTTCATTACTCTGAATGTTAATTTATTGATTCCAAACAAAAAAATGCTACCTAAACCCCAAAAATCCAGGACTAAGGACCTACCTTAACCAAAGATAATCAAATTTGACACACATATTCAACCATTATAGACAGGTTTTTATTAGCTCACCTGAACCGAAGGTTCAAGTGAGCTATTCTGATCACATTTTGTCCGGCGTCCGTCTGTCTGTCTGTCCGTCTGTCTGTAAACTTTTCACATTTTCGACTTCTTCTCCAGAACCACTGGGCCAATTTCAACCTAACTTGGCCGAAAGCATCCTTGGGTGAAGGGCTTTCAAGTTTGTTCAAATGAAGGGCCATGTCCCTTTCAAAGGGGAGATAATCACAAAAATGCAAAAATAGGGTGGGGTCATTTAAAAATCTTCTTCTCAAGAACCACTGGGCCAGAAGAGCTGAAATTTACCTGAAAGCTTCCTGACATATTGCAGATTCAAGTTTGTTCAAATCATGGCCCCCGGTGGTAGGATGGGGCCACAAGGGGGGATCAAAGTTTTACATACAAATATATAGGGAAAAACTTTAAAAATCTTCTTCTCAAGAACCACTAAGCCAGAAAACTGAGATTTACATGAAAGCTTCCTGACATAATTCAGATTCAAATTTGTTCAAATCATGGGCCCCTGGGTTTGGATGGGGCCACAATAGGGGATCAAAGTTTTACATACAAATATATAGGAAAAATCTTTAAAAATCTTCTCAAGAACCACTAAGCCAGAAAAGCTGAGATTTACATGAAAGCTTCCTGACATAGTGCAGATTCAAGTTTGTTCAAATCATGGGCCCCCGGGGATAAGATGGGACCCCAAGGGGGGGATGAAAGTTTTACACACAAATATATAGGGAAAAACTTTAAAAATCTTTTTCTCAAGAACCACTAAGCCAGAAAAGCTGAGATTTACATGAAAGCTTCCTGACATAATGCAGATTCAAGTTTGTTCAAATCATGGGCTCCGGGGGTTGGATGGGGCCACAATAGGGGATCAAAGTTTTACATACAAATATGTAGGAAAAATCTTCTTCTCAAGAACCACTGAGCCAGAAAAGCAGATTTTTACATGAAAACTTTCTGACGTAGTGCAGATTCAAGTTTCTTCAAATCATGGGCTCCGGGGGTAGGATGGGGCACAAGGGGGATCAAAGTTTTACATACAAATATATAGTTAAAATCTTTTTCTCAATAACCACTGAGTCAGAAAAGCTGATATTTACAAGAAAACTTTCTGACATAGTGCAGATTCAAGTTTGTTCAAATCATGGTCCGGGGGGGGGGGGGGGGGGGTAGGTAGGAAGGATGGGACCACAAGTGGGGGGGGGGGGGTGTTTCAAAGTTTTACATACAAATATAGAAAAAAGCTTTAAAAGAACCATTGGGCCAAAGAAGTTGACATTTACATGAAAGCTTTCTGACATAGTGTAGATTCAAGTTTGCAAAGGGTAGTTTGGGCCATAATAGGGACCAAGGTTTTACATGCAAATATATATGGAAAGTCTTCAGATATGGGCCAAGGTGACTCAGGTGAGCGATGTGGCCCATGGGCCTCTTGTTGTGGTATGATACATTGTTTCAGTAGGTCTGGCTGTTCATCAATCAAGGATAAAAAGCTATGATAATCAATACTGGTACCTGTTAGTTCTTAAAATCAAAGGTCAAGGTCATACTTTCATGGGTAATCATGAAGGGAAAACGGTACTAATAAGGTTAAGATCATCAAACTTGTACGTGTTCCCCAGATTTATTATTTGTACAATTGTATACTGTATACAGGGTTATTCCCGCCTTTCTACACTGTTCACTGAAATGTCAGGTGTCAGACGGTTTCACTCCATTTTAAATTTGCCCCAACTCTGTTGTATTAAAAGAGAGATAAGAAAGAAAACAGTTTCGCCCAGTCTTAAATTTGCCCATAAACAACGAGGGAAAAAGGGGCGAATATATCCCTGTATTCAGTAACAGCCTACTGTGAAATTATCAATTTAGGGATATTAGTCTTGTTAGGATAAGTGTAAGTTATATTTGGATTTCATCGGAGAAATAAATATAACGTTCTTTTAAAAAATTGAAAGCATTGAGTTGGAAGATCAGTAACGTTGGAAGTATAAATTTCTCTCTTAGAACATGTTTGTAGTATATTGCTAAGTGATCTTCGTTATTGAAACAATAGGTTGTCGGATTGGAGAATATATGTGTGCAGATGGAAAGCAATGTATATCTAAGCTAGAGGAATGTGATGGAAGAATTAACTGTCCAGACAGATCGGATGAGCATGCCAATTGTAGTATGTATACCATATATTATAATGAAATGTCCATAGGTCACCTGAGTCATGGAGATTTTCTTATCAAAATTTGCCTAATTATGTCTGCATCAAATATTCAGGTTTTCAACTTCTCCAGGACCACTAAGCCATTTTGAACTAAAGTTGTTTATTATACCCCCCGCAAACGAAGTTTGGGGGGGTGTACTGGAATCACTTTGTCCGTCCGTCTGTCCGTAGACGCAATTTGTCCGAAGTTTATTTCTAATACCGCTGGACATATTTCATTCAAACTTTATGCACATCTTCTATATATTATGTAGTTGTGCATCTCCTACTTTCATTGAAATATTTTAACAGTTATAGAAGTTACGCACATTTTCTTTTCATTTTGGGGGTTGCGCACTTTGTCCAGAGTTTAATTCTAATACCGTTGAACAGATTTGATTCAAACTTTATTCTCATCTTATATATATAATGTAGTTGTGCATCTTCTATTTTCATTGAAATATTTTAACAGTTATGGAAGTTACGGACATTTTCGGGTTTGGCATCCACATACTGTATCTGCAATCTTGTGACTTCTCGGTAAAACATAAAGTGGCTCATGTGTGTTGAATACTTATTTGTCAGATAGTATTTATAATCTCAACTATCCCTGGCAATGGGATTCATAGTAAACTACCTTTATTGCAGCTACTTAGAGTTGTTATACCAGTGGAAAAGATTACAATAATACCAATACTTGAGCTAATGTCATTTATTTACTGACAAAATCAATGACAAAGTAAAGTTGGCATAACATAATGATCTTTAAGAAAGTGAATATAAACTAAAGACTAGAAGAGTTGACCAGGGATTTGCATGCAATCATACAGCCTAAAATGTGCCAAATAGTATTCATTGTTTATATTAAGCATATTTTTAATATTTCATGTACTGCTGTACTGTAGAATATACACTTCTGCATTCACATTGATTGCCCTGTAGATAATGTGAAAATATCCAATGTGCTTGCATTAAATATTTCCCATCATCTTATATGCCCCGCGGAGGGTATTAGTCCCATTAGGACAGTTCTAGTTGTGGGTTAGGTTTATTGAAGGCAAAAATTGTTGAGTGTGGCGGAGAACATCAATCAACCACAGAGGAGAAAAGTAGGGAATAGTGACGAAAAATTTGCTAATGCAAAATCACCTAGTCGAAAATGACATAACTTAAGTGATAGCTTCCTTTTTAGCTTGCCACCATAGAGAACTATTTTGATGTTCTCTCTGTCTTTGATGTCAATGTCAACTGGTTAAAGTTTTTGAATGGTCAATATCCAAGAAACCTTACATGATCAAATTGGTATAGATTCTATGGATGCTGCATTTGACTTGTATTTTCTGGATGAGTGATTAAGACCATAAACTGAGAATAACTTTAGGTCTAAATTTCAAATCCCACTAACTTTTAAAATAATGTTCATGAATCGCTTTTAATGATAATATTTTATGTACAATTTGTAAATGTGGAAACAAGAAACAAAACAGATTTTAATGAATTTAAACAAAATGAGAGGTTGCTCATGAGAATAGAAAGAAAAGATACTGGTGCCATAGTAAAACATACTTTGGTGGAACACTGGCAGAATTTTCTTCGAGCCATGGTGTACATAACTACACTGTATCTGTGTCTTGTGTTTAGCTGTAACCTGTCGAACCGACGAGTACACATGTAGGAGTGGACAGTGTATTGACCGGGATCGGCTGTGTGATGGATACCCAGACTGCACAGATCGGTCAGATGAGGAGGACAGAGCTTGTCGTAAGTTTCAGCTAGTTTCAATGTCAGTCAAATTGATAATGTGATTACATGCCATTGATCATGCTTCAAACTTGTACTCTTTACAATTTTTTCATTACTGCTGCAAAGGTTTGGATTTTAGGTACTAGGTAGGTGTTAAATTACAGTGATACAAGTTTTTTTTAATTTAGACAGAATATAAAGAGAGTGATGATTATAGAGTTTTAAAACTTTATTGTGTACTACCTATCAGGCATAGTTTTTATGCTTCTCTTTTAGTGATTTTTTCCCCATTTATTTTAAATGCGCTATAGAACAAATGCATTTCAAAATCAACAAAGATTTGATAAATGTTCTTTCTATTTTTAGCCGAGTTGCATAGCAAATCTCAACTTTTAAATTGGCGAAGGATGGGCGTCCAGTCGGGCGGGCGGTCTCTTACTTTCATACTTTTTAGTGCATTTTTGTGAGACTTACATAACATGATCACATCCAAAAGAGGAATGTTCCTATTTATTTTGAGGTCAAAAGGTCAAGGTCTCTTTTTCACTATGTATTGTAGATTTGAGCTTGCCTCTAACTTTTATACATGTACTTGCTGGTGCATGTTTATCAGACTTCAAATCCTGATGAGTTGCTTTTGAAATCCAAAGGTCAAGGTCATTATCACACTAAATAACTATTGCGGCAATTCAAAGCTTCATACTTATAAACTATATTAAATACGTGCATGTTTTTACTTTGTGAATGCAAGCGTGCATAATTTTCCAAACTGCAACTCGGCCATATGCATTTTTGATACGTTTTAGCGATTTTTATTCCACTTCAGGTGACTTATTACGATCTGTGCCTGTCTTCCGTCATGCGATAACATTTTCAACTTCTCAAATACTACAAGGTCAATTTTTACCAAATTTGGTGTATAGTATCTATGGGTTAGGGGCAACAAAGATTCCGAATTTTATGGTACCTAACCCCTCTGGGGCTGAGGAGCAGAGTCAAAGTCTAAATAGATGATGCTATCTTTAAAAATCCTTTTTCCACCTACTCCAGGACAGCAAGGAGACAAACTTCTAAGATAAACATGGAGGCCTTTTCAACATTGTGTATTTCTTGGTCTCTGGGTTGGATGTTCAGGCCTCGGGAATGATACTAATAAATTATGAACTGAAAAAACTTAAAATCTTTCAAAATTGAAGTATTGATGAGTATAATTTGTCTGTTATGGATGCCTCTGGTTCCACAGAAATTTGCCAGATTACACAGATCTAGAGTGTAGGAGTTATACAGGCATGAGTTAATTCCTTTGATTTTAGTTCATATACATGTAATATCCCACAATTTGTTATAGATAGAGATGTCGTATTTCGAACATTTGATTTATACATGTATGATAGATTTATTTGGATAGTTGGATCCAACCTCTTAAAGTTGCACTCAGTGCACCATCAAAATTCAGAACTTCTAATTTATGTTTTGTTGTGTGATACTTAGGTGACCATCAAGGCCCATGGCTCCCATGATAATTTTTTCAAATTGATAAGCAGGCAACCTCATATTGCCTAAGGTAAATTTTTTGAGAAATGGTTCAACCATGATAGGGTCTTGAAAGTTTTACATGTAGGATATTTTTTTTCAAATCTTGTTTTAGAATCAGGTTTCTTCAAAGCCCAAGGCCTCAATAGGAGTTTAAAGTTTTACACATTGATTTATACAAAGAAGTTGAGGTTTGTGGCCCACTGGCCTCCTGTAATAATGTTAAAATGATAATGTCATATTTGCAACAAAAATATGACGATGGTACAAGGGTGTGTCCTAACTTGAACACTGATGATAAGTATATTGCTAGGGATTAACAGGTAAAGGTATGGCTTGGGAGCCTATTTTACTTTTATATATTGGATTCTGTTTTTGAATTTGATATGTATACAGAGAACATTTTTGAAGCAAGACATTGCATAAAAGACATAATGAGTTGTGTTAGTGTGTGTTGGTAATAATTGTTGTGTGTGACTCTCCAGGAAAATGTGACAGTGCTTCCCAGTTTACGTGTCGTTTTGATCATCAGTGTGTAAATGTCTCGATGGTTTGTGATGGTTTTGCCGACTGTGTAGATAGGTCAGATGAGATGAATTGCCGTAAGTGTATATCTGTTCCTAGTAACCACTGATAGAATAGTACCAAAATGACTGACCCGCTTCTTCACTCACATTTTGATTTTGAAGTTTTCATTTCATAATTTTTTTGTTATTGCTGATTGTGCATGAGAAGTATAAAATAAAACCCTATGAATGGATCAGAAGGCATATTAGATATCTTCTGAGGGGGAACGTGTGTGATTATTTCTAGTTTTATTTTATAGATATGCATGTTCTGCCCAGTACCACTGGATAAGACGTGTAAACAATTTAATTTAGGCAATTTTTCTTTCACATTTTTTATATTGAATTTTGGTTATATTGGAATTTTTTAGTTGGGTTCCTAGAACTTCAATTTGTAATCCAGTTGACGGTGTCTACTGAAGCCAGTGAAAGTACAAAAAAGGAAAACATGATTTGAAATATATAAAGGGGGATGGGGTATAAAAAAAGATAAATTACCTGGGAGCCTGTGAAAATTGACATTTGTTCCTTAGAAACTATACATTCCAAAATTACGTTATTCACTGGCTTTAAGTAGAATTGTACACATTCAACTTCTTTTGCTGTGTCTGCTATTCTGTACTTAAAATTCATAGATGTAAATTAAAAACATTTATTTCTACTTTCTCTCTTTTTATGCCCCTGTAATCAGAGATTCGGGGCATACAGTTTTTGGTCTGTCTGTCTGTATGTTAGTCTGTCCACAAAAACTTTAACCTTGGCCATAACTTTTGAATAGATGGTGATTGGGGCTTTCATTTTTCACATGTGTATTACCTGTGAGAAAACCTTTCGTTGGGTACCAGAATTACTTTGCTGCCATACAGGGGCATTAGTGTTTCACAAACAAATCTTGCTCTGAAGAGTTCTTGTTCTATAAATTATAACTACTCCATGTGGATGCTGAATTGTATTGTAATGCATGTGAGTACACAGTATATAACTTGGAAGTTTCCATTCTTTGCAGGAAAGTTATTTTTATTGTTATGTATTTGTAAAATATGTCGAATGTTGTCATTTCTCCTTTGAATGTTGTAATGATTGTCCCGGTTTCTTGTAGCTTGTTCTAAGACCAGTGAGTTTACGTGTGCCAGTGGGCAGTGTATTGACATTCGAAAGCAATGTGACAGAATCAAAGATTGCTTTGATGGCTCTGATGAAAGTGGATGTAGTAAGTTTGTAAACTGATAGGAATCAGAAAGATATTAAAAATTGTAAGAATAATTTTGTGCAGTTTAGGGTTTGTCAGTTAAGTTCCAATATGGTAAATTTTTTTTTTTTATATAGAATGATGAGGAAATACTGAATCATTGGTATATATGACAATATATTATTTTATGCCCCACAATCAAAGTTGTGGGCATATTGATATTTTAATCATGCAAGTCCATGCATCTGTCCTATATAGGTTTGTTTTCAAGCTAGAATGAATATATATGTAGTATTAGATCTATTGATTACAATTTTTAGGCTGTCGTTCTGATGAATTCACTTGCATTTCGGATGGAAAGTGTGTTCCACGAACTGATCGTTGTAACAGACGTCGAGATTGTCAAGATGGTAGTGATGAAAGTGACTGTCGTAAGTATCAAACACTTTTATTGTCTATTGATGATTACAAATTAAAAAATTATGGCTTGAATTGAAGTAAGAAATATTTGTTTGGGCCACGTTGTACGTTGTATGATACTCAAGTAATAATCAAGGTCTATCGGTCTCTCATTTTTATGTATGTGAAATATAGGTTTCTGGTTGTCCATCACAAAATTCCAAGTCTACAATTCAATTCTTTTTCTTAAAAACAAGAATTGTACAGTTTGTCACAATATTATACAGGACTTTTTGAATGCTGGTGTTGTGTGAAGTACAAATTGTCCATTTATCATATTTGATTAAGTGTGACACGGTAATGTAATTGTGAATATTTGTTTAATGAGTATTAATAACATGTCGGGTTATGGCATGTGAACATGTTGTGTCCATGTTTGTTTTTTTTTTGGTTTTTTTTTTGTTGGTTTTTTGTTTTTAATACATGTGCTTGTGTCTATAAGAAGGAGAGAACTGTAGCCCCTTCGAGTTTCAGTGCACAGTGATTACATGCCATTGATCATGCTTCAAACTTGTACTCTTTACAATTTTTTCATTACTACTGCAAAGGTTTGGATTTTAGGTACTAGGTAGGTGTTAAATTACAGTGATACAAGTTTTTTTTAATTTAGACAGAATATAAAGAGAGTGATGATTATAGAGTTTTAAAACTCTATTGTGTACTACCTATCAGGCATAGTTTTTATGCTTCTCTTTTAGTGATTTTCCCCCCATTTATTTTAAATGCGCTATAGAACAAATGCATTTCAAAATCAACAAAGATTTGATAAATGTTCTTTCTATTTTTAGCCGAGTTGCATAGCAAATCTCAGCTTTTAAATTGGCGAAGGATGGGCGTCCAGTCGGGCGGGCGGTCTCTAACTTTCATACTGTTTAGTGCATTTTTGTGAGACTTACATAACATGATCACATCCAAAAGAGGAATCCCTTATCAAAATGAAATCCATTTAAATACCATTCAAAGACCATTTCTTTTCAGACCATTTTAAAACCATTCAGGAGCCATTTCTTTCCCAAACTCTTTCAAGAATTCTCAACAGAAAGGATAAGATCATTTAAAAACCATTTTTCATTTTATTTCCATTCAAACCATCAGTAAACATCCATTCAAACACCATTTTTTTGGGCCTTATAACATGCAAATTAACCATTCAAAAACCATTTATGCAAATGAGACAAAAATGGTTCTCTTTTAAACCATTTAATAACCATTTTAAAACCATTTTTACAATAAGTAAAATATGAAAATAAATTTTGGATCCTCTCCACAGATTTGGCAGTTTACAAGCAGTATCTAAATGGTATTAACATAGACATGCAACAAATTTACTTGTTCATTTTCTTTGCAAGTTTTGTTTTTTTCACTCCTTTAAATCTCAAATTTCCGATCTTGTTCTGAACTATAGTTGTCTGTGTCTTGGATGAAACATTTTCGATATCCATTTTGGTACACCATGCGAACAGGTACTCTGAAATAAAACATACAAGTTAAATATGATAAGAAAAAAAAACCAAACAATACATGTACTAACTTGTCACATCATTTAATGGTACCATTGTTGACTTCTATAAGCCAACTTTCCTTGGCATGAGATTAACCTTCTTTATTATTAAAGGACAGAGAGGTCATAAACAAGAATATAATGCCTGTATTTTGTTAATAACAGTAAGATTGCAAAAGAAAATTAAACACGCACATGAGAAAATCGAGAGAAAAAGAAGTCCTAAAAGAATAATTGAAATTGATCAGAATTTACAAGTTCCAAAAAGATGGAGGAAAGAATATTTACCACTTATGGCTTCCATTTTGTGTGTGTTCAGGCCTTTTACACCTTTGGAGGTTTTCAACTCGTCTACACGGAATACCAAATCCAAAACTTTATTCAACAGAAATGCTGCGGGATGTTTTGCCATCAGCGCACTTGATTCTGCATTTCTTAGTTTAGATGGGTTAACAAGGACATCCTTGAAAATGTCATCCTTATCCATTATCAATGGCACCTTTCGCTAAAATATACAAAAATACAGTTGAACATTGGTATTGGAATACCATGGATATGTCAAATTTTAAAGTGATTTGGAATTAGTTCCAACCACTAATTCTTTAAGTATCCTACCTCTAATTTTTCAAATCCTCGGATATCTCAAAGTTTTTTCTCAGTGCAAGCGAATTCAAGATAGTGAAGTTTGACTGTACAAATGACTCGATGTATCTGACAGTAACTTTCTTTGTTAATTCGGATGAGACCGCAAAAACCGAGGTCCTGTGTCACAGTAGGTGTGGCACGATAAAGATCCCTCCCTGCTCAATGGCCATAAGCGCCGAGCATAGGCCTAAATTTTGCAGCCCTTCACCGGCAGTGGTGACATCTCCATAAGAGTGAAATATTCTCGAGCAGGACGTTAAACAATATTCAATCATTCAATCTTTGTTAATTTGTTTAATAAATGAATTTCACTGACTTTTAACAGTTAAAAAGTAAACAAGTTATGCAGCAGAGATAAATAAAATTTAGAGTCATTTCTTTATCTATAATTTTCAACTTGCCCAAGCTTTAAACTTTAAGTGATATCTGATAAAAAATTTCAGATTTAACTTAAATATTTAAAATACATCATATCATACCTCATTTTCATCTGTTGTTGATGCATCAGCAGACAGAGCTCTGTGTTGTTCTACTGAAAAATCATTCCCAGTCATGTTTGAACTGTTTGGTGGGTTGGTGGAACTGCTTGGTGACTGCCCATATGTTATACCATGCAACTCAGAGGACAGCATATTCAGGAATCCAAGAATTGTTCCCTGTTGTGAAGGGTCCAGCTGCTGATAGTAACCTTATGAATGTTTAAAAAAAACATTATTCAAGCAATGAAGAATGTGATATAAAAAGCAGTATATATATTTACTTCACATAGACTGGAAAACATGCTTTGAATAAGCCTGTTTTCCAGTCTATGTGAAGTAAATTTAAAAAAAAAGGTTTTCAAAACTTTACAATCAAATATTAATTGCATCACATTATTTCACATTTTTTAATCTTACCAATAACATTTTGAATGGGGGATGATTGTCCGCAAGTCTCAGATTGACCCATGTCTGAATTATAACCATATTCTGGCACATAATAGGCATCGGAGAAATCAACCTAAAACAAAAGCAAATCTTTAAATTCCTTTTCAAAATTTCTCAAGATACATAAGTTTTCTTATACTCTGTATTACATGTTAAAGTGCTTGAACATGTACATACCTCCCCAGTGTTGTTATACTCCAGATCTGTAGGCTCCAGATCATTAGAATTCAATAAGTTTAAGCTAGAAGAAACAAGCATGGAAGTAGCTGATGTTGTTTGCTCTGGCTCAACAATTTTCTTAGTGCTGGTTTCGGACGGGACAGTAGCATTTATATGTTGTAAAGTTTCTGTTTGCCTTCCTTGAAACCCACTTGCAACACCTGTTGCAGATGTGCTGTCTGCCAATGCCTCTTTTCTAGGGCTGCAGCTACACTGAGGCTTGTTTTGTCTGCTTTGAGATTCCATAGAGATGTTGGAATCTGAAACTTTTGGACTTTCTGCAGAACTTACTCCTGCAAATGCCATCATTTCTTTTAATTTCAAGTCCTTTGTTATTTGTGATTTGGATTTCTTTGCTTCTAGTTCACTGAGGGGTGTGTCAGTTTTTGTTTTTCTTTTGGTTGTTTTTTTTTCTGCTGCCGATGTAGTGGTAGAGTCACTTTTTGATTTTTGCTTTTGCCCTTTTTTTGCTGCCATTTCCCTCGTTTCCTCCTCCAGTGCTCTTTTCAGTTTTATGCTTGCACCCCTTTTCCCACAGCTTTTAACTTCCTTTGCCTGGTTTTGTAAAGAAGTAAAGAAATCTGTATCTCTTTCACCGCCATCCCCCTCATCAATTTTCGATTTCATTCCTCTGCATTTTGAAGCACCTAAAATATTCATACAAAAGTATTATAATAATGCTTGGTTAACACCTGTACATGTACTTTGAATTGTTAATAGTGTAACTGTATACAGCAGTATTAAAATTAAATCATCCAATTTAAAATCAATTAGGCTATTTGTATTGTGTAGACTTCATGTCTGTACATGTATAACCAAGCAGGGTCCAGGGGATGTCATTTGCGTTAATCCAGAGTATATGACAAAATTATAACAAATTAATATCAATGTAATGACTTTCTTCCACAACATTATTTTGTTTGTTGGAATTATGTGTATAGCAGTGTACAGATTCTGCTTTCTCCCTCATTCTCAACACTTTGTACACAAATTGAAAAGATATTGCTTGACATTAGACTTAATTCCTGTGGAAACGAGGGGGTGATCAGGAAAGACCGAATTAATCTGAATAACCCCCTCGTTTCCACAGAAATTACATTAAAGTTAGAGCAATTTTCCGACGAGTCTGCATACTACTTAATTATTTCTAGCGATAATGTTGATGTAATGTATATAATAAATTCGTAATATATCTATTACATTCGGATGATAACTATTACTCTCTGTGTACGTTTCTAAGTCTCGAATTTCCTCGACGTGGATTGTTGAATTATACACAAAAATCATTAAAATTACTTACACGCCTATATCGTAACAGTAACTCCCTTTTAGTTTTTTTCGACTGGTATGAAACAATTCCATTGTCAAGTTATATCTAATAAACGCACAGTATTTACAAAAAATCACATTTTCACGATGTGATGTTGGCTGGCCTTCACTTCCTAAGTACCCGAGGTGTTCCGATGCCTATTCGGGAAAGTGCATTTATTACACCAACGCCCTCTATATAATCAACCATACGCGCGCCTTTTTTTCAAATGTATAAATTTTTATTTCATAGCTGTTGGAACAATTTTTTTTTTTTTCAAAATGATTTTAATATTATATGCCTAAATACTTTTGAAATAACAGGATTTAAAACGATTTTTCATACAAAACATGTAAAACCCAGATGGAATTTTCCAATGCAATGTGGCCATGTGGTAAATGTAGACATGGCCTGGTACGTACATGTATTGGTAGGCCTAGATGTGAATTTTGGGAACTTTTAGCTTGTTTTCTCTAAAAGATTTTTTTCCTAAATTGATATTAATTTTAAAAAATGTATATATTTACTTACTTCCTGAAAAGAATACTCTTCCAGTGTATGCTATATCTTCAATTTCTTCTGTACCATCCTCTCGAAGATTTGATGTAGGAAAGAAAACTGTCACATTATCTTCATCCAAGAAGGTAATCTTCTGCTTTGGCAATAATTGCACAGTTTTGTCAGCATCAAAAAACACTAAAAAATGTGAATCTTCCCTGTGGAATAATTGAGCCATCTTTCAACAGTTCAAAGTGCCAGGTCGAAGTGCGTCTAATGTGTTAAGCTAGAATCTCCCGCCAGTGCGCTCTCCTATGTTGAAGGCGCTGATTTCCGGTAGGTATAAAGTTGTTACGGCGCAAGAACGCGATGGAGACCCCACCGAAAAAGAGATACCGCAAAAGAAAAGATAAGGTAGGACTATATACGTGTTACGAATATTAATTAGTTATATGGCAGGGATTAGAGATAATTATACTACATATTTTTCTTTGTAATGAAAATATGTGCTTTTGAAGTTGATTCTGTCTAGAATGTGGTGAGAACATGAAAGCTATAGCAGACATATTAGAAGGGGGGGGGGGTCATATTGTTGAGCCTGGTATTCTATAACCATGATGATAAATGAAAAAAGGCCATCAAAAGGTCGGATTCAATCCAACTAAATGTAGAGGGATCTTGCTGGGCATTGGAAAAACAACTAAAACATCAATTTGCGGGGGGGGGGGGGGGGGGGGGGGTTGTTAGAAAAAAACGATGCTAAGGCTTAATACTGCCACTGATAGTACAGTTATAGATAAAGCTGGACTAATGTATGTATTTCTTCTTCTCTTATTCAATTTCTTAAAATATATAGAATGCGGAATATGTATATTAGCCTTGAATGTTTACAAGTATAGATCCACCATGCATGTAAAAGAAATGAGGTTCATAATTCTAAAATAAGAGAATTTAAACACAATAGTTTGAAATCAACCCTTTAAAACCCAATATTTATATTATGAACTAAATTGATATCAAAATTCACACCAAATTGAAAATTAAACTTTATGTGTTAATAAATTAAATTTCAAATACATTGTTATTTTTTTTACAGGTGAATTCAACACCAAGTGGACAACTTGAAGTAGTTGAAAGCAGCTTAGCCTGCAGTGCAGATGCACAACTTGCAGAACATGCAGAAGTACTTGAAACAGTAAACAATTCACAACATGAAATCAAAATGAACAAAACAGAATCTGAATCCCAAGCAAGTGGTGCATTTGTTACAGATGAAAATTCTGAGCACAGAAACAACAACTCAGATGAATTGTATGACAGTTTGAATTGCACTTCATCTGTGACAGAATGTGTCAATGTCACCATTTCACAAAATGTTGAAGATGAACAGCATCAACGTGTTGAACAGCATGGTCAAGATGAACCAGCAATGGAATGTGCTGAGTCAAATAATGCTTTTGATGAACAGTTTGATGAGATTTTATTTGCCTTTCATGAAGAAGCAAAATTGAGGGACAGTGATTTGTTGGCAAATGAGGATGACTTTACTTCTACATACACTGAATATGACGGAATAGAGATAGAACATATAGGACAAATTATTTCAGATGAAATTTTGCAAACTTGTTCCAAAGAAGAAGAGGAGATAAAGATCAAAGATCAAAGTGAGATCCCTTTATTTGAAAATTCTCGTCATTCCGTTGGTGTAGTTGTGTTACTCATATGCTGTTTTGTTATAAGATTCCGTCTACCAGATGAAGCAGTATCATACTTGCTAAAGTTTATGGCTTGTATTTTACCACACTGCAATCGACTGATGGGTAGTTTGTACCACTTTAGAAATTTTATCAAAAGATTCTCTTGTGGTGCCTTACCAAACATAATATTTCACTGTAATTATTGTTACACAGTGGTAGAAAAACACAGTAAACAATGTCCATCTTGCAAAAAATCTTTGACTCAAACTGGAGCAATGGCTTATTTCTTACAAATCAAATTAGTGTCTCAATTAACTTCTCTTTGGAAAACCCCTGATTTTTGCAATTCTGTTAGAAAGCATAGATTTCAACACTACGAACACAATTTTAAGAGTAAATTAAGTGACATATATGATGGAAATTTGTACAAAAAATTCTTTGAAAATAATGGAATTCTTAGCAACAAAAACAATTTATCATTTTCATTAAACACCGACGGTGCACCTCTTTTCAAGTCATCAAATGTAAGTATTTGGCCTGTGTATATGCTAGTCAATGAACTCCCACTTTCTCAGCGAAAACGACGACAGAATGCATTGCTTTATGGTGTTTGGATTTCAAACAAAAAACCACAGATGTAGTCATTCTTCAAACCACTTTTCAGTGAAATGCAGTATTTGGAATCAAGAGGACATAACTTTATTGACAGTGATGGCAACAGTTTTTTATGCAAATGCATTCTTTTAACATGTACATGTGACCTTCCTGCAAGAGCACTGGTATATAACTGTAATCAGTTTAATGGTGAATACAGTTGTTGGTTTTGTTTACAAAAAGGAGAAACTCACAAACATGAAACAGGAGGAATTTCTCATATATTTCCTTATGATGAGTCAAATCCAAAAGGCCCTCCCCGCAGCAAAGAAACGATCGATAGAGATGCACAGTCTGCTGTTGAAAAAGTCTTAAACAATGAATCAAAATGTACAGTTAATGGACACAAAGGAAAGTTCTGGTTCATGTACTTAAAACATTTTGATCCTGTCAAAAGTTGTGTTATAGACTATATGCATGGTGTATGTTTGGGTACTGTTAAACAAATGCTTACTTTATGGTTTGATAAGAAAAACAAATCAAAAGAATTTTCATTCTTTCATTTAAGGAGTCAAGTAAATGACATGTTAAGAAATATAAAACCTGCTATTTTTGTGACACGAATACCAAGGTCAATTGATGAAATAGCCCATTGGAAATCCTCAGAATACAGAAATTTTTTGCTGTATTGGGGCATTCCACTTCTTGAGGGGATACTGTCTGGACCATACTTTGTACATTTTTGTTTGTTGGCTAGATCCATATTCATTCTTTCAAAAGAGGGAATTAGTAATGAGGAATTAGAAACAGTTGAAAGAGCGCTGCTTCTTTTTGTAGAACAGTATCAATATTTGTATGGAAAACGATATCTAACTTTAAATCAACATCAGTTAGTTCATCTTGTTGAATGTGTGCGAGAAACAGGACCATTGTTTGTAAATAATTGTTTTATATTTGAAGATCTCAATGGTTTTATTGTTAAACATATTCATGGTACGCAAGGGGTTGATACACAATTGACAAATGATTGCGCCCATGACAAAAGGGCCCTTATGGCAATTTTTACCCATTTTCACTTTTTAGCAGATTCTGATAGATAATAGGTAGATGATTCAAAATATGTAATTTTATAGCCCTCTTTCACTTCTAAGACGTATTTTTCTGCGTTTGAAGCACATATATTCTATAGCATCAGCGTAACGTCATGACGTTCTTGGCGTCATTCCATAGAACAACATTTAATCTGAAATAAACAAGGTGTTTTAAGTCTTAATTTCATTTCCTTAATTGTTTGTGTGTGTATTGTGTGAAAAAAAGAAGCTCAAATGTTTAGGCACTTTTAATGGGTTTAAATGGAAATAAATTTCACAACTTTCATGTGATACTCACGACTTTAAGGAAAATTAGCTTTTCACTGTTTTAGTTTTTTTAAAAAAACCAAAAACATGAAATATACCGTATTTTGCCGAATAAAATACGCATTGCTATTTGATACGCACCCCCTTTTTGAGTCTGAGAATTGAGGAAGAATCGCAGCTCGTGTGTATAATACGCGGCAAAAATTCTTACCAATCTTGATTTTATTATTTGCGATTAATTTCACTAGAATTCTATGTGGAAATAATGTAAGTCCTCAATACAGCGGAGCTACATTTTAAGAAATGGCAATCATGCCTTATAGCGGTAATCTTCACTGAGTATCTTCTGGGAGAAATGTAGATTTCAGTAAAGCACGAGATTTTGTAGCATTTCTATTAAAAATTTAACAAACTATATATTTTCTTCGTTTAAACTTCAAATCATATAGCCGACGTTATATACATAAATTCAAAATATTGAATGGGCATTCAATGTGTTGTAATTGACAAACTACCGAAGCTGCGAAAAATGATGTACAAAGGTGCAGTATACATGTATCAACCCCACTCGGTAATTATCAAAATGATGATAATCAAAGCCAAAAGTTTAATTGGTGCCGTAAACAATTAATGCTCTGTCTGTAAAGAAAAAATTAAATGGTAGTGAAACGGGGAATTCAAACATAACTGCATTTAAGATGGGTAAATTACGTCACTCGTTTACTGCGAAAGTAAAGTTAAAAGTAATCGAATTTGCCCAAACCCACGGAAATCGTGCAGCATGCAGAAAGCCATGCAACAGAGAGAAAACTTACGACATCTACCCTTAGGGGTCAAGTGGAAAAAAACATGCACATCTCTCTCTCTCTCTCTCTCTCTCTCTCTCTCTCTCTCTCTCTCTCACACGCAGACACAACATACATTAACATGTAAAATGTACCAAACGAACACATTATAACTTCTCACCTACAACTGAACACTTTTAAATATCCTGATATTTTTGTAAGAAATTCACTACATGGTACTCAAAACATTTGTAAAACATATCGCTTTATTCACTCTAGCTTCTTGGATTTTAGCTTATGAAGTGAACACCTCACCGATGCACTCTCTAGTGAGCACTTTTATTTACACACGGTCAATTAAACACTCTAAAAAACAAACCCTCTGACACACACGGTCAATTAAACACCCTGAGTGACACATGGGCAATTAAATACTCTGACACACACAGATAATTAAACATCCTGACGCATACTGGTACATGTAATCAAACACTCTGACACACACGTCAGATAATTAAACACCCACAGATAATTAAGCATCCTGACGCATACTGGTACATGTAATCAAACACTCTGACACACACGTCAGATAATTAAACACCCTGACGCATACTGGTACATGTAATTAAACACTGACACACACGGGCAATTAAACACTCTGACACACGGGCAATTAAACACTCTGACACACACGGGCAATTAAACACTATGACACACACGGGTAATTAAACACCTTGACACACACGGGTAATTAAACACTCTGACGCACATGAGTAATTAAACACTCTGACACACACGGGTAATTAAACATTCTTTAACAAACCACTCTGGTGCAGAAAACAACTAGGACACCCCCCCCCAAAAAAAAAACAAAGAACAAAACCCCACCTAATGAAACTTGACCGACATACACAGTCTAACAAACAAGTAGCACACGAAGACAGTCTTACAAATGAGAAAAATATTGCCAAAGTATGTTTTATTATCGATATCGTTGATAGTCAATGTATTGTCAACAGTCTTCAAAGGGGGTAAATATTAAACGAGTATCAAAATCATTTTTTTCTTTTCTTTTCTTTCTATTTTTTTCTTTTTTCTTTTTTTGGTTGTGTTTTATCATTATTTTTCTTTTTGTAGTTGTCTTTTTTTCTTCAAAAAATCAATTTCTCTATTTTCAGTGAGTATTTGTTTTCGATATCTTAAATCAATGCTTCCTGAATTATATTCTAAAAACTAGCCACGTAGAACCAGGGTGGAGGTAGGGAGGGGAAGGTGTCCTATTTTTTGATAAGTTAATCTTTTCTTTGTTTTTACTTACCCCAAATATTTTGCATTCGAAGTTAGGGAATGATAACACGATTTAGGTTTCAATTCTTATACCCATGCATTTGGGTGGGTTTTTAAAAAAAATATGATTTAATTTTTTTTTTTATTTTGCTTGCTTGTCAATAATTATTCAAAATTCCTCTGCGTTCTTTAAATTTCTTTTTTCCCGAACATTCCCGCTAGCTGCCCCCCCCCCCCTTTGGAAAAGTATAGGCCTAAAATGTGTCAGAAACCGTCAAAAGACCAATGACTGTAAATGTGTTAATAACTTATTCGTCTTCCGAAAACCCTTAATGTCGGCTTCAAATGAATTTATAAGACCGGAAAGAGATATAAATCCTAAATATATGTTACAAAGATTGCACAATCTGACTTCAAATCTGCTAACAGGGGCGGATCCAGGAATCGCGGTAAAAGGGGGCTCACTTTTTTTAGACAGGGGGTGTGGGGCCGTCTTGAGGCCCCTAATGGGTCCAGGGCGACCTTGATGGGAGCTCAGGGGGCGAGCCCCCGGAAGCTCCTGGATTTTACAGTTTTTATGAGGCGTGAAATATGTCTCATATATGTAGTCCTTTTCACTATTTTTTTGTCATTTTTTGATCGGGCGAAATTAATAAAATGACGCAAATTTTAGGTTTTTTTTTTTAAAGAAAAAATGAAGTTCTCCCAATAAAAGTAATTTAATAAATCAAAAGATTTGGTCATTCATTTCTCCGAAAGTGGAAGATATTATTGCTTCTTTTATCGTTTACATTTTTTCTAAACTATTTACCTTAAATTTGAAAATTTTAGTGGGGGCGCGCGCCGGCTGCGCCCCCATTAAATCCGCCACTGGCTAATGTGACATATTTGCATCTGCTAATAATTGTTTAATAAACATGTGACTAGCAAGTGAACTTTTCATATTTGGTTAAATTAACACATCAATTCAGTGTCCAGGGGTCCGTGTTTGCCCAACTAGGCCTATCTATTTAATTGCTTACTGGATTTATGAGATTTATCACTGTTCGATGATTGTTATCTTCACCTTTCATTTTCCTTTGGGGTACCTCAGTAACTAAGTTATTGTCAAAGAGTTATCTCTCTTGTATTTATAAATAGAATTACCAGACGCGCAAATTTTTCATACAGAATCTTCTAAACCCAAAAATATTCAAGTTTTTCATGACTTTTTACTACTCTGTAAATTATGTATAACAAATAATGAATTATGATAGGGTATAACCTAATAAATTGGGGATGTATCACAAATTGTTTGTTCAACATCGACTTGACAGTGTACACATTGCCGCAGCCGAGGCGGATCATAAATTTTTAGAAAGTGGATTAAACTTTTGTATTGAAAATTATGAATTGTTTTTTTTTTTTTTACCTCAGACTCATTCAGGATTAATTGTTCAAAGAAATAAACACAATCTTAGATGAACCTTCATGGAATTGCGCTGCAATATCTGCTGTTACCTACATGTTTTATTTTTGCCGGTCCGCTGCCGAAAGAAACCGTCGCAGAACATTCAGATTCTTAAAATTAAATATCATAAATTCTATCAATATTTCATTCAAACCTATTGTTTCCAAATTGTCTTTTTGGTTTGGTTTAAAGCGTGCATATCTTATAAATATGATTAAATCTAACACGTGGTTTTGAATCATGTGCGTGTACATATGCATCTTTACGTATGGCACTCTAGGCCTACGTAACGTCAAATCTTTGTGACGTTATTTCTTTGTTCTCTTAAATAAGCCATAAGGACCTTTTGTCATGGGCGCAATCAAATATTATAAACATGTTAAAGGTACCTCCAATAATGTACAATATTTTTCTTAAAGATAGTGCAGATGAACAAGTTTTATCACTTTACAATGAACTAACTGACAGTGTTACAGGAAGGCACAAGTATGAAGATGAAATAGAAGATGGGATTAGGCCAATTGGGAGTGCAAATGTGAAAGTGTTAACTCCAATAGAGCTAACCCTTGCAAGAAAATTTGGCATTATAGAAAAAGAAGTTAAAGTTTTTAACAGAATTGATATGTATAGAAAAGGTTTTTATGTATATGGCAAGGAGTATGAAAGGCTACAAAAAAGACAGCAAAATGTTGTAACTTGTGCCATAAGTGGAGAAATGCAATTTTGTACAGTTATAGCATTTTATCAATGCTTAAAAAGAAATCAGGAACCTGTTAACTTAGCATTAGTGAATTATTTTAAAAAGATACAGTCTGTTGGTTGTGTATGGCAAGTGGAATGTCCTGAAAAATTGGATATGATTCCTATTTCATGTATAACAAATGTAAATAACATTGTTAAAGCACATGGGAAGACATATGTTTGTCCATCTCCAAATAGGTATGACAGAGACTAATTCTGTTGTCAAAGTGTAGGTTAGCAATGTACATTGATGAACAGAAATATTGAATAAATTTGTATAAAACATGTACAGTCTTTATCATTAGTTCTAAATGTAGAATCTTTATAAGTGTTAAGAAATGATAGCTGAAAACTAAAGGTATATATGTTCCTAAAACTAACCATTTTCTCATTTAAAATGTTTCAGAAAAAAAATGGGAGAAAAATGGCTAGCTTAAGCAAAGTGGATAGTGAAACAGGCATTTTTTCCCCATTTGCTCAAGTAAATGGATATAAAATGTGCCAATTTACCATTTGAAAAGCATTTTCCAAGAAAAATGGTTTTTAAATGGTTATGAGAAAATGGTTTTGGAAAATTCAAAGATAGAGAAATGTAGGAAAAATGTTTTTGAAATGAAAAATGGCTGGAAAATGCTGAATGAATGGAAATAAAATGGGAAAATGCCATTTTCTTTAGCTAAGGGATGTTCCTATTTATTTTGAGGTCAAAAGGTCAAGGTCTCTTTTTCACTATATATTGTAGATTTGAGCTTGCCTCTAACTTTTATACATGTACTTGCTGGTGCATGTTTATCAGACTTCAAATCCTGATGAGTTGCTTTTGAAATCCAAAGGTCAAGGTCATTATCACACTAAATATCTATTGCGGCCATTCAAAGCTTCATACTTATAAACTATATTAAATACGTGCATATTTTTACTTTGTGAATGCAATCGTGCATAATTTTCCAAACTGCAACTCGGCCATATGCATTTTTGATGCGTTTTAGCGATTTTTATTCCACTTCAGGTGACTTATTACGATCTGTGCCTGTCTTCCGTCATGCGATAACATTTTCAACTTCTCAAATACTACAAGGTCAATTTTTACCAAATTTGGTGTATAGTATCTATGGGTTAGGGGCAACAAAGATTCCGAATTTTATGGTACCTAACCCCTCTGGGGCTGAGGAGCAGAGTCAAAGTCTAAATAGATGATGCTATCTTTAAAAATCCCTTTTCCACCTACTCCAGGACAGCAAGGAGACAAACTTCTAAGATAAACATGGAGGCCTTTTCAACATTGTGTATTTCTTGGTCTCTGGGTTGGATATTCAGGCCTCGGGAATGATACTAATAAATTATGAACTGAAAAAACTTAAAATCTTTCAAAATTGAAGTATTGATGAGTATAATTTGTCTGTTATGGATGCCTCTGGTTCCACAGAAATTTGCCAGATTACACAGATCTAGAGTGTAGGAGTTATACAGGCATGAGTTAATTCCTTTGATTTTAATTCATATACATGTAATATCCCACAATTTGTTATAGATAGAGATGTCGTATTTCGAACATTTGATTTATACATGTATGATAGATTTATTTGGATAGTTGGATCCAACCTCTTAAAGTTGCACTCAGTGCACCATCAAAATTCAGAACTTCTAATTTATGTTTTGTTGTGTCATACTTAGGTGACCATCAAGGCCCATGGCTCCCATGATAATTTTTTCAAATTGATAAGCAGGTAACCTCATATTGCCTAAGGTAAATTTTTTGAGAAATGGTTCAACCATGATAGGGTCTTGAAAGTTTTACATGTAGGATATTTTTTTTCAAATCTTGTTTTAGAATCAGGTTTCTTCAAAGCCCAAGGCCTCAATAGGAGTTTAAAGTTTTACACATTGATTTATACAAAGAAGTTGAGGTTTGTGGCCCACTGGCCTCCTGTAATAATGTTAAAATGATAATGTCATATTTGCAACAAAAATATGACGATGGTACAAGGGTGTGTCCTAGCTTGAACACTGATGATGAGTATATTGCTAGGGATTAACAGGTAAAGGTATGGCCTGGGAGCCTATTTTACTTTTATATATTGGATTCTGTTTTTGAATTTGATATGTATACAGAGAACATTTTTGAAGCAAGACATTGCATAAAAGACATAATGAGTTGTGTTAGTGTGTGTTGGTAATAATTGTTGTGTGTGACTCTCCAGGAAAATGTGACAGTGCTTCCCAGTTTACGTGTCGTTTTGATCATCAGTGTGTAAATGTCTCGATGGTTTGTGATGGTTTTGCCGACTGTGTAGATAGGTCAGATGAGATGAATTGCCGTAAGTGTATATCTGTTCCTAGTAACCACTGATAGAATAGTACCAAAATGACTGACCCGCTTCTTCACTCACATTTTGATTTTGAAATTTTCATTTCATGATTTTTTTGTTATTGCTGATTGTGCATGAGAAGTATAAAATAAAACCCTGTGAATGGATCAGAAGGCATATTAGATATCTTCTGAGGGGGAACGTGTGTGATTATTTCTAGTTTTATTTTATAGATATGCATGTTCTGCCCAGTACCACTAGATAAGACGTGTAACAATTTAATTTAGGCAATTTTTCTGTCACATTTTTTATATTGAATTTTGGTTATATTGGAATTTTTTAGTTGGGTTCCTAGAACTTCAATTTATAATCCAGTTGACGGTGTCTACTGAAGCCAGTGAAAGCACAAAAAAGGAAAACATGATTTGAAATATATAAAGGGGGATGGGGTATAAAAAAAGATAAATTACCTGGGAGCCTGTGAAAATTGACATTTGTTCCTTAGAAACTATACATTCCAAAATTATGTTATTCACTGGCTTTCTCTCTTTTTATGCCCCTGTAATCAGAGATTCGGGGCATACAGTTTTTGGTCTGTCTGTCTGTATGTTAGTCTGTCCACAAAAACTTTAACCTTGGCCATAACTTTTGAATAGATGGTGATTGGGGCTTTCATTGTTCACATGTGTATTACCTGTGAGAAAACCTTTCGTTGGGTACCAGAATTACTTTGCTGCCATACAGGGGCATTAGTGTTTCACAAACAAATCTTGCTCTGAAGAGTTCTTGTTCTATAAATTATAACTACTCCATGTGGATGCTGAATTGTATTGTAATGCATGTGAGTACACAGTATATAACTTGGAAGTTTCCATTCTTTGCAGGAAAGTTATTTTTATTGTTATGTATTTGTAAAATATGTCGAATGTTGTCATTTCTCCTTTGAATGTTGTAATGATTGTCCCGGTTTCTTGTAGCTTGTTCTAAGACCAGTGAGTTTACGTGTGCCAGTGGGCAGTGTATTGACATTCGAAAGCAATGTGACAGAATCAAAGATTGCTTTGATGGCTCTGATGAAAGTGGATGTAGTAAGTTTGTAAACTGATAGGAATCAGAAAGATATTAAAAATTGTAAGAATAATTTTGTGCAGTTTAGGGTTTGTCAGTTAAGTTCCAATATGGTAAATTTTTTTTTTTATATAGAATGATGAGGAAATACTGAATCATTGGTATATATGACAATATATTATTTTATGCCCCACAATCAAAGTTGTGGGCATATTGATATTTTAATCATGCAAGTCCATGCATCTGTCCTATATAGGTTTGTTTTCAAGCTAGAATGAATATATATGTAGTATTAGATCTATTGATTACAATTTTTAGGCTGTCGTTCTGATGAATTCACTTGCATTTCGGATGGAAAGTGTGTTCCACGAACTGATCGTTGTAACAGACGTCGAGATTGTCAAGATGGTAGTGATGAAAGTGACTGTCGTAAGTATCAAACACTTTTATTGTCTATTGATGATTACAAATTAAAAAATTATGGCTTGAATTGAAGTAAGAAATATTTGTTTGGGCCACGTTGTACGTTGTATGATACTCAAGTAATAATCAAGGTCTATCGGTCTCTCATTTTTATGTATGTGAAATATAGGTTTCTGGTTGTCCATCACAAAATTCCAAGTCTACAATTCAATTCTTTTTCTTAAAAACAAGAATTCTACAGTTTGTCACAATATTATACAGGACTTTTTGAATGCTGGTGTTGTGTGAAGTACAAATTGTCCATTTATCATATTTGATTAAGTGCGACACGATAATGTAATTGTGAATATTTGTTTAATGAGTATTAATAACATGTCGGGTTATGGCATGTGAACATGTTGTGTCCATGTTTTTGTTTTTTTACATGTGCTTGTGTCTATAAGAAGGAGAGAACTGTAGCCCCTTCGAGTTTCTGTGCACAGTGGGGGGCTGTGTGGAATCCATCAAACAATGTGATGGTTATTTTGACTGCCCTGACGGCTCTGATGAGTTTCTGTGTACCTGTGAGTTATTTGTCTTGTCTGCTCGGATGAGTTTCTGTGTACCTGTGAGTTATTTGTCTTGTCTGGATGTCAGTTCACTGTTGCCAGTTGAATGTATTTCTACTTCAGGAGAGAATTTGAGTTTTAACTGGAATGATATGGAGTGTAAATTTTGTCTAACCCAGAACCTGTCTCTTTGTAATTCCTCTGTTTGTTGAATTCAAGTGTTTGACTGTAGAACATACCATAAAGTATCATATATTGTGGGTTTTTTTTTTGAGGAATTTTAACCCAAAAAGTGGGTTTAGCACAATATCTAAAGGACTGAAAGAATCGTCCCTTTTTTCTGGCTTAAGTTCAGGTCACCAGTGACCATTTTTGCTGTTGTAGCTCTCTTTATATTGACTGAGGCTTAATGTGAGTTGTTATTATTCAATAACTGATTATATAAAAATACTCCGGAAACAAACCTAGTATTTTCTCCTTGTTTATTGCATTGTCCACCATAATTGTCAAAACTTGTGGTCAGCTTATCGAAACCTAAACTAGTACCCATAAGACAGTTTAGAAGTAAATCGAAAATTTGACAAGTACATTCAGCAAGACAAATAAAAAAATTGATTTGTTGAACTTTCTGTTATTTATTTATCAAGTTTTCCCCAACTACCAAATCAGCTGTAGCTAATTTCTTAAAAGTTGGACGGTAGTGTAATTAATGAACAAAGGCAACATGGAAATGTTGTTAAGTATATTTACAAGCAGCAAAAATATGTATCAGAAATAAATTGGTTTTTATTTATCGTTTTTGTCATTTATTTTTCAACAATTCTATGAGGAAGCTTGTTTCTTTGAAGTCAATTGATTTGGTAGTACCTGTATATGCAATCTATCTGTTGCTGATGTTAATTAACCCCACTGCATATTCAACAGTTTACACATGCATATGGTGTTTATATCTCCCAACTGATTCAATACGCAAGAGCTTGTTCTGCTTATGGTCAATCTTTAAATCGAAGCAGGCTACTGACAAACAAGTTGATGGTGTAGGGGTTCCAACAGTCTCATTTTTATACCCCCCCGCAACAAGTTGTGTGTGTGGGGGGGGGGGGGGGGTATACTGGAATCAGGTTGTCCGTCCGTCCGTCCGTCTGTAGATGCAATGGTTTCCGGGCTCTAAAGCATTATCCTTTCTACCTACCGTCGCCATATCATACATATGGACTACCCATGGGATGAAGATGTTCCCTATCGATTTTGGGGTCCAAAGGTCAAGCGCACTGGACATCGAAGTAGCAATATGGTTTCCGGGCTCTAAAGCGTTATCCTTTCCACCTACCGTCACCATATCATACATATGGACTACCCATGGGATGAAGATGTTCCCTATTGATTTTGGGGTCAAAAGGTCAAAGGTCAAGCGCACTGGACATCGAAGTAGCAATATGGTTTCCGGGCTCTAAAGCGTTATCCTTTCCACCTACCGTCACCATATCATACATATGGACTACCCATGGGATGAAGATGTTCCCTATCAATTTTTGGGGTCAAAAGGTCAAAGGTCACACGCACTGGACATCAAAGTAGCAATATGGTTCGGTTTGTTATGCCATTTGTTTTTTACACTCAGAAAAGAGGTAGTTTATACCTATTACCAACACCCTTTGGGAGATTGGGGTAAGCGGGGGGTATTCTTAGTGAGCATTGCTCACAGTACCTCTTGTTAATGTCAGCATTTCACAAATTCTATGGTCATTATAACGATCTAGTTTGCCAATACAACCTATCATTGGGTCAAATGCTGTCTGACGTGTTTCATACCGAATGTTAGGCCATTCTTGGCACACTGATTATGACTACAGATAAGTCCGTTTACCTAATCAAGATGTAGGGCTCATGGTGGGTGTGCAGCTTTTTGTGCGCCGTAAATCGAAGGTTTTTACAAGGGGTGGATCTGTAGCTCTCTGTTCCGTCATAATATTTTTTCAGAGAGCTACAGTTCTGCAACTAGGCAACATGATGTTCAGCATCCCCGAAATTTCGACCTTTAAATGTAGATTACTTCATAGAGGCTAATGAAAATAAGAACACAATTATGATGAAAACAGGCAATCATCTTAAATTATTGATGGAATTTCTTCGAAGAGAGAAAATTGTGATTCATTCAATACCCCCTGCCCCAATGAACTTAATACTTATATATCTAATTTTATGGTATCTCACAAGCTCGACTAGCAATATCTCCACACTCTCTCTTCCAACGTCCTAATATGTCTTCCATGTAACATGTTTCAAAGGTATATATGAGACTTGAGCCCTTGTAAGGTTTGGCCATTTGGAAACGAATCAAAAGTAAAATCCATGTCTATGTCCACTAACAAAAACCACTTTTAATCTCTGTTTACACACTCGTATTAATGCTTGTTTGAAAAGAAAACAAGCGATTTTGATTAGGCCTAACTGGTACTTGACTTTGCACTGCACCAAAAGACTTTCCCCACCTGTAGGCCATTTATGACGTCTCGCGTCATCCTGATATTGATTTAGGCCTAAAGTCTCATTATTATTACGTGTCAGTTATATATATAGTGATTGATGTTAAGGTTTATTACTATATGTTCAAATATATGATAAATAAATCTGCAAAATTACAAGTACTATTTTGTGTGTGTGCAGGCATGCCAATAACTCTAGGTGTTTTTATTCAAAGAGGAATAGCTCTTATACTATTCACTCAGTCATTAACCAGTTGATTTTCTGTCAGCAATGTAGTTGCTAAATTTAAGGTCATAAAATCCGATTCTGGGATCATTTTTAATGTATAGCGAAAATTTAATTAATTTGAAAATTCTGAATATGGCATTGCTGGACACAATGAAAGTGAAAAATAAATAGAAATATAGGTATGAGAGAAAAATACTCTCTTATGAGTAGCCATGAAATATTAAGGTAATTACACCCTCAATCTAATTAAAATTAGATGTTAGATTTGCTCACATACTCGCTACACAAACATCTAACAACATCCCATAGAGGGTCACGTTAGAGGTCAAATTTGCAACAGCCAATCAAATTTCCCGCTTCATATCGATAGGGTATTATCCCACAATTCCATGTATTGTTTACGAAAGAGGGGAAAATATGGCGGCACCCACGATCATTACTTGTTTATCGCATGTTTTTGTTTAAATTTTAAACTATGGCAAAATCGGGGGATCTTTTCATGTATACTTCAACAAAGAAGACATTTAAGTATCTGTTCTTGTTCATTTTCCAAAGACTCGAGATCAAATAGCTTCAAAGCAGTTTTAATTGCTTCCATTTCTTCATCAGTCACCATCTTTAATAAGTAACCAAATACAGTATATAATGAGGATTCTAATTGGATGTTGATGCTGTTTGATGTTGATGACACTTCCACCTTTGTAGCGATTGGTTAATTTTTCATGCAAATTTGACCTCTGACGTGACCCTCTATGGGATGTTAGATGTTTGTGTAGCGAATATGTGAGCGGATCTAATATCTTATTTTTATGCCCCCGAGATTGAAGATCGGGGGGCATATTGTTTTTGTCCTGTCTGTCATTTTGTAATTCTGTCATTCTGTCTGAAACTTTAACCTTGCTAATAACTTTTGAACAGTAAGTGATAGAGCTTTGATATTTCACATGAGTATTCCTTGTGACAAGACCTTTCCGTGGGTACCAACATTTTTTACCCTTGACCTTGGAATTTGACCTACTTTTTGAAAACTTTAACCTTGCTAATACCTTTTGAACAGTAAGTGAAAGAGCTTTCGTATTTCACATGAGTATTCCTTGTGACAAGACCTTTCCGTGGGTACCAACATTTCTGACTCTGTGACCTTGACCTTGGAGTTTGACCTACTTTTTGAAAACTTTAACCTTGTTAATAACTTTTGAACAGTAAGAGATAGAGCTTTGATATTTCACATGAGTATTCCTTGTTACAAGATCTTTCCGTTGGTATTGAACCTTTTGACCTTGACATTTGACCTACTTTAAATTTTTTTTTTTACATTGGTCATAACTTCTAAATGGTAAATATTAGAGCTTTCATATTGTACATGAGCATTTCTTTTGACAAGATCTTTCTACTGGTACCAAGATATTTGCCCTTGTGACCTTGGCCATCTTCGGAATTGGCCATTATCGGGGGCATTTGTGTTTCACAAACACATCTTGTAATTGGCTTGTTCCACCCTCGGTAATATTAATCAGTACCATAATTTTGTTTTTCGATAAATAGGTTGAAATTCTTAATAAAGTTTATTATTTAGGGAATTTTGATGTTGATTTATGAGATTTGCACACCTAATGCATAGGTCTACTTTTTAAATTCAGAATTTTTGTTCTAATGTTGGGGGAATGGGGGTACTCTTAGATATATACATGTGTGTGCACTATGTATGATACTTTATGGTATGTGTTTCCTGTACTGTGTTTCTCAAATACTGTATGGAATATTTGTGTTACTTTATATTTCAGAGTTTCCCATTGTTTATATACTAATATAACTTCTGTTTATGCTAGTGTACATGGTATGTCATTGTCTCAAGACAGCCCATGAAAACAGCAGCTGGTGTCTCAATATGAATGAAAAATTCATGAAGGGATTTAACACATACTTGATAAAATATTAAGATCTTTGAGAAGTTGAATGTTTTCAAGCTTTCTATTAAACTATTAAGTGCCAAAGGTTTTTTCAAATATTTTGATTGTGAGAAACTTTTATTACCTTTAAAATATTTAAGATTCACTTAAAAATGAAATGACTTTCTTTGAAATTCATGTTGTATGAAGATGGAACAGTATTTATTTTTAAAACACCAGAAACAACTTTCTAAATTGTTCACATTGATGTATTTTTAGAGTAACTTTATTAGTGTTGATCTCTTTCTATCTCTCTGACTCTCTGTATAACCTAAAGAATGTCATGAACTGATTCTACTCATATAATCATAACCATTCCCAACAGTAGATTTGCATTTGGATGATCTGACATTGATTTAACATGAAAAGTACAACCAATGCAGTTTAAATTTTGGTTTTTCTCGATACATTTTAACAAACCAAAAGAAGTTGAAAGAAAAAAATGCTGCAGATGTATTTTCATGCATTTTAGAATTTGTTCTCCCAAGATTTGATCAAGTCCAACTGGGATTATGACCTATATTGATACCAATGATCATACTTCACTTTAACTAGACAAAGTTGATAATATGTACCTTAGTGTTGAACTTTGATATCTTGACCAAAAACATTTTCAAATTGATGCATTGTTAAGTATAACTTGGATGGATGGATGATACAGGTGGAAATGGGTGGAATTTAATTTTATGAAATCATTTACCAATATCTGACCAAGAGGACATGGAAAATTTTGATTGATTCTATTGTTTGATAATTAACTTACCATAATATATGATAATTGATGCCTGTAAGAAATGTGTTTGAATCTATAACAATATGGAGTGTGTGTAATTTTTTCAATTACATCACAAAAAGAACCATTTCTGCAATATCTCCTAAATACAACCAAAAGTTGTAAGTATTATGCAAATTTTGCTTGATATATGATAGAGCTGGCTTGTTCAGTCATCAATTTTGTATGTTTTATTGATACAATCATTTCACATATTGTATCAGTGAACAGTGTCTGAGCATGTGTGTGCTCCAGGTTTCCCAGTCAAGAGAAGTGTAACATTTGAAATTCCATCATTTTTGTGGCATGATAACTAAATGAAAACATTAAATATATTTCAACTGTTTTGAATTGAAGTGGTATTTCAAAGTTTTGATAAGCAATTACTAAAATATCAAACTTTTATCTGAAATTTGATTTCAGGGACTAAAAATAGTCACTTTCACACATAGTTCTAGAATCTTTAATAATTATGGAATGAATTCCTTACTTGATTGTAATGTTGTAGATTTTATTATTTTGGCATGCGTATTGTCAGAGTTGTGTGAACAAACAACTGGATACTGTGGAAGTTTATTTAGAAAAATAAGTATGTGTATCATGTGTGCATTCAGTAGACAATTATTGCTGAAATCTATTTCTTTCTATTTAGATATAATTTGTCATTTCACTAGCATCTCTTTTGAGATGGCTATTTGATATTACATTGAATTAACTGTGTAACTATATGATTTGACACGGCCACTTCACTGCATAATGAAATGCTGCTGTGTTTTGCTGCACACATTAAGACACGTTACTGAAGAGCTTTGAGCATTGTCTATTATTTCTCCTACAGCACCCACCACTATTGCGCCCACAGAACGACCCCTCATCATCACAATCTCGCCCCCCAGTCTGAGACTGAGGGAGGGACGGGAGGCACGATTTAGATGTCAGGCCAGTAGAAATGTTCCACTTAGCTGGAGCCGCCGAAGCAACAATGGGGTACCAGTCTTTGTAGCATTTATAAAGATAATTATATATTGTTAAACAAGAAATGGGAATTCATCTACTGTACTTATTCCAAGCTGTATAAAGGTATAATACTATATCATTCAGAAATCCATGCCTACAATGTACATATATATGTTATTATACCCCACACAATGAAGTTGCAGAGGGTATAATGTTTTTGACTCGTTCATCAGTCCCTAGTCTTGTCAGCACAGCTCCTCTGAGACCGCTCAACAGAATTTCATGAAACTTTATAGTTAACGAGGACACACTGTAGATGTTCATATTCCCAGGAAATTCTGATTCAATAATTTTTTTGGGAGTTATGCCCCTTTTGAACTTCGAATTTCGAATCTATCTGTCCTGTTCTTGTCGGCACAACTCCTCTGAGATGGCTCAACAGAATTTTGTGAAACTTAGTAGATGTGCATATTCCCAGGAAATTCTGATTCAATAATGTTTCTGGGAGTTGTTCTCCTTTTGAACTTAGAATTTCGACTCTGTCTGTCCTGTTATTGCAGTAATGCATAGCATTACCATTCATTATGTGAGGAATTGTCAAGCAATGTTGGAGTGTGGGGTATGTGAGCTTGCTCACTTTTTCTTTCATTTTTATAATACTGTTGTGTTATGCCTGTCCTAAGCTGAAATAATAATTTAAAAAGGGACTGGTTCACGATTTTTGATAAAAATATTTTTCATTTTTGATGTTAAACATTAAAAATATAACTCATTTAATGTTGACAGCCAAAATTTTGACCTTCTGAATGCAAGAATAAAAGCAATATTTTAGCCTTAAATATGTGTAATGTAAACAAAGACTTGAGTCTTTTTATGTAAACAAAGAAGTGAAATATTGATTTTGTTATATAATGCATCTTAATTTTGCATAGTCACAAATTTTAACTTTTAGATGACACATTTTACCCCAAAAATGCTTGAAATGTGAAAGATATGATAAGCTTATCCATTTCTTTTGAAAATTTCGTAAACAATAGCATACTGCAATCTTTGTTTACAAAACAAATAATAAACTCTCTAAAATGAGCTTCTGTGATAATGTATAACCTTAATTTTCATGTGAAATCTTTCAAATGCATTATACAGTAGATTTTGATCATTAAAAGTGAAAAACAAAATTTTGGGGAAAATCGTGAATCAGTCCCTTTAAGGTTTAACACATAGTGCACAAGTCTTTAGCACATTATCATGATTATTATGTACACATGGTGATATAGATTGGTAAAGCGATGTTACTATTCTGCTTTGTTTCTTTGTAGTCCTTGCCTTATCGGGCCTCAGTAGAGAACGACATTCTGACCATTCCAGAACTTCAGCCACTGGACTCCGGATCGTACATTTGTACAGTAGTAGGACAGGAACAAAGATATTTTGCCATCGCTACACTGGATGTACAGTCATGTAAGTGTCGTACAGAACAAGGTCAATGTTACTCAAGTGAACTCGGTAAAAAAAGTTCTTATTAGTCTTCAAATTGACTAAGATTTTATGAAATGATCACTGAGGGACTCTTATATCTATTTAGTGGTTCCTCCAACTCTCCCTCCCACTGGAATCTGTCGACCAGGAGAGGCGGTGTGCCAGAACCTGCAATGTATCAATGCTGATTACAGATGTGATGGTGATAGAGATTGTGAAGATGGATCAGATGAAGACCCCTCTCTCTGCAATTGTTAGTATTTTAAAAAAAAAAAAGATTGGGCAGTAATGGATACAAGTTTGACAAAAGGAATTAGTGCTTAGAATAGGTTGTGTCACATTCTCAAATTACTCTAGGCCGTACCTGAACCAAACTTGTTTGGAAGTAACATCAGTTAATAGGGATGCAAACTATCATATGTGAATGCTGATTGTGACTTACATTTTCCAGATTATTGACAAGGGTAACATTTTTTTTTTTAGAGCAGGTTAAGTTATCAAATTTTGTCATGTTACAAAGTAAATGTATGTCCTACCTTGGCCAAACATTTATGGGTATAGGTTTAGGAATGCAGATGATGGACCTGAGCATGACCTACATTTTTTGGAAATGTTTGCACAGATTCCTTGCTAAATGTCTTATCTTATTCATTCAAAGTAGCAATGCTTCATATTTTGACCAGGTATATGTAAATGATCTTTAGAGGTGTACACTAACTTCCTGGTTACAGATGTATGTAAATGATCTTTAGAGGTGTACACTAACTTCCTGGTTACAGGTATATGTAAATGATCTTTAGAGGTGTACACTAACTTCCTGGTTACAGGTGTATGTAAATGATCTTTAGAGGTGTACACTAACTTCCTGGTTACAGGAATATGTAAATGATCTTTAGAGGTGTATACTAACTTCCTGGTTACAGATGCTGGGTATGACCTACGCTTTCAAGATGAGTCAGCAAGTTAAAATTCTTGTTGCATGTTCCTTTTTTTTTTGAATTTGTAAGCGACACCTAGATATGACACATTGCATGGTTGATGCATCTAGAGATGCATGCTACTAAGTTTACTTCGGATGCTGGATTTTGTATTTTATGGACATATGATCAAGCTATAGTTTTTAAAGCAAGCCCAAGTAGGAGTTACTATTTCACCTAGCGATATCAAACTAAAGACCTGATAGCGTACTATTACACCAGTGGAAAGCTGAATTATTCAAAAACAAATAATTTGTGAATGAATGGTGAGTGGTGTGAATAAAATGGTTCTTACTGAGAACAAAATGATTATAGATAGAAACAGCCAGTTTGGGCCAAAAAGAGAATGCTTTTCACCTAGATGAGAACCAAGAGTTTGGTTTTAATTTTTGCCATTTCAGATTCTTTCAGCAGCTATAATTATTGTTTTACAATATTATATAGAATGAGAGAGGGGGTGAGAGAATGTGACTAATTTTTTTTTGTTTTTTGTTTGCTGAAATATTGAATTTCTGTTTTTTCCCCAAGATATTTATGTTGATGATGCTACTGTTGGAGCAAGCGCAGCCAGTGTATACTTTTATGTATAGATTTATCCATTAAAGACTCAGAAAATTCTGAAGTTATCCATACAGCTGTCAAAACATCTTGACATCTTGCAACACGACTTTAGACATTTGATCTGTCTATTGACAGTGCATTGTAACGACATATTTAGATTCGCTGATATCAACAACAAAATGTATGAGGTATCAAACCATTTATTTGTTCAGTATGACTGATTGTGGTCTGAAGAAAATTCAGGAATATAGTAATTGCTGTGATTATGTTTTTTAAATAGTTTGGGTTTTTATGCCCCCGAGATCAAAGATCGGGGGGCATATTGTTTTTGTCCTGTCATTCTGCAATTCTGTCATTCTGTCTGAAACTTTAACCTTGCTAATAACCTTTGAACAGTAAGTGATAGAGCTTTGATATTTCACAAGAGTATTCCTTGTGACAAAACCATTCCGTTGGTACTAAACCTTTTGACCTTGACATTTGACCTACTTTAATTTTTTTTTTACATTGGTCATAACTTCTAAATGGTAAATATTAGAGCTTTCATATTGTACATGAGCATTTCTTGTGACAAGATATTTGTCCTTGTGACCTTGGCCATTTTTGGAATTGGCCATTATCAGGGGCATTTGTGTTTCACAAACACATCTTGTTCCAAATGTATTTCTTATAAATAATCCAGTTATATCCCAATAATTTTTTTTTAATTGACGTCATAGATCTTTACATTTTTTTGCCTAATTATGCATGATTAAAAGAAAAGTACTGACATCGCTGCCACACAGATAGTAAATATTTATTTGTTATTGAAGTATGAAACTATTGGTATATATTGTTGTTTTTTCATATTGCTTACGTTCTTATGAAATATTTCGTGTTTTAACATCAAAGTCTGTAGCAGTTTAAGGTCACCTGGATATTTAAATTTATTTAACAGTGTGTAATTACGTAATGTTATCTGCGTGTTGGAAAAACCTAAATGCCCCATTCTTCAATGGAAAAATTGTGGTACAAGTTGTGCAGATGTTTGTGTTACAGCGACATCTTGCAGGAGTCCTGTGACTTGAATGAAACAAAATGAGCCCAAACTTTGGATTTGGAACTAATTCTCTCCTGTACATGTGTTACAGACCCTGAAGCATACTACTACATCTACAAAGCATTTTGTTTCGTTCCGTGCAAACCGTTCACTGTTCCGTGCAAACCGTTCAGCATTCCGTGCAAGAGTCGTTTCGTACTGTTCCATGCAAGTGGTGTAGTAGTACGCTTCAGGGTCTGTATACCATTAATTGGTTTACTGAACATTCAGTTAAGAAAAATTTCATTTTTGAAAATGCAAGAGGGTATGAACTGTGAGGTTTTACAACGCTAGCATACATCATGAAAAGTCTGCTGGCATGAAGCGTCGTAGTACATACCCTCATGTATTGTCAAAAATGAAATTTATTTATACTTACATTCTACTTTAAGTTCTTTTGGAATTCCCAGCTGTTAAAACAGATGTACTATATATCAAAATTCATTCTACATTGTTCACATCTGCATCACATTCAGGGGCTCTCATTACAGTAGGTAAAGATACCGAAAGCAAAAACATTGGAAATGTGAATATTTTCTGAATGCAGAACGAAATGGTAAGGATTCATTTGGTGTAATAATACGCTTCAGGGTTTGTACATAAATATGATGTATCTACCTATATTATGTCTGACCTTTGTATTATATACAATGTAGTTATTTACAATGGTTGTATATTTTATACTGATATGTGCCAGTTTATTTTACTGAATATTTATTTGGCAAGTCTTATTCTCATTAGTTGTTGGACTTCTACACTCCCGAGTTTTTATATGTCCAAATAAAATATGGGTATTTATTGTCTGGAGAGTTATTGTCATACCAGCAGCATTGTCGTTGTTGTCCATGGACAGTAGGTAAACGTTTTTTTTAATTGTATATTTTCAGTAGACTATATTAGCCCTACATAATTCACACTTGTGTGGATGATCAAGCAATAGAATATGTATACAACCATTCAAAATTCTTATGCTGCATCTGACCTTTGTTTCTTAGTTGAGTTAGCTGGCAAATTAAAGTTTTATGTCCCCCTTCATAAAAGGAGGGAATATTGCTTTGCACATGTCAGCTGGTCTCCCACATCTTGTGCAAAGGGTAACTGGAAAATGCTTTACAGCCCAGACTTTATGTTTAGTAGAATGATATGAATGTAAAGATGATTCATGTTGTTAATAGTAGGTCAGTATGTCCAAGGTCAAGGTCACTACAAGTTCAGACAGATTTTATATAAGGGTTCTTATGCAATGGATAACTGATCAGTGCTTTACCCCCACAGACTTCATACTTGGTGTGCTGACCAATCAGTATGTAGTGTACAGCGATGTTTTAGGAAGGGGCAGGGTGGCATATATTTATACTTTACAAATATCTTTTGTTTAAAGTTTTAATTGTAAGTATTTTTATTCACTGGCATTGTTATACCTTATTTTCAGCACTACCTATACATTTTTAGACTTTTAATAGAATATCATATGCATGCTATTAAAATGAAATTCTGATAAGACACAATTTATAAGACATGTCATTATGCAAACCTTATACAGGAGCAAACATCTTTAATTGTGATTATGTGGGCATAATGTGAAGCAGTTCTGTGGTGCCCTTTTTAAAGAATTAAATTGCAGACATTTATTCTTTTTTCCCAAATTTTAACGACATGATTTGTCAAAATTCATATAATGTACTGTACATGTTACAGCAGCAAGTGTCTGATCAATAAAGCGGGTATGTTTGTAATATTTTCCATTTCATGATTATTTTGAATCTTTATTGCAGTTGACAAATTGTGCGAACCAAATGAATTTAAGTGTGCTAACGGAAGATGTGCCATGAAGATCTGGCGATGTGATGGAGACAATGATTGTGGCGATGACTCTGATGAACAAAATTGCCGTAAGCCCTTACTGTTTACATGTTGAATTAATAATGGAGTATATGATAGACTATAAAACAGCAGTGATGCATTGTTCTGTATTTTATAACAGCCACCAGGGGTATTGGAGATCGCTGTGATGCCAAGGAATACCAGTGTACTTCTGGAGACCAGTGTGTCCCTGCCTCATATCAATGTGATGGAGAAATTGATTGTCAAGACAGATCAGATGAAATCGGCTGTGGTAAAAATCATTCAAATCAAAGTATAGAATGCACTCCTGGAAGTTGAACTTCTTAGGTCACCTGAGCCACTCAGGTAACCAATTGGTATTGGCCTGTGTCCGTCATCATCCGTTGTTTCCCCTCCATTAGCAATTGAACATTTTTAATAGGACTAATACACCCCAGGGCCTTGGGGGCGGAGCAAAAATTGATTTCAAAAATCTTCTCTACAACTGCACATCTGTAAGAAAAATTAAATGTATAATCATGTAGAGCAAAAATTGTAAATTTCATTATCCCAAGGGTAGAAGTTCTGACTCCAGAGTGGGGCCAAATTTGATATATGTATAGTTTTATGTGTAAAACATTTAAATAATATCTTTAATTCTGTTGAAACTAAATAGATATTTGGAAGGAGTACCAGGTAGATAGCCTTTTACCAAAATTGTAAATTTCATGAACCCAGGGGTAGGGGTTTTGGTATTAGGGTGAGGCCAAAATGATCAGTTATTAAATTTGTTAATTTTTAACTTCCTTCTTGATAACTACCATTCCAATTCTTTTCAAATTTTGTATAAAGCATCTTTGGGACCAGGGGGATATTAATTGTAAATTTCAGAACATCTGAAAGAAAAACATTTGGCATAGTGATGTAGAGTAGGAAGGCCTCTACCAAAATTGTAGATTTTATGATCCCTGGGGTAGAGGTTCTGACTTCAGGGCAGGGCCAAACTTGGCATATAGTGTTTATGTGTAAAACATTTAAAGAGCATCTTCTTTAATGGTATTGATTCAAAATTGAAACTGAATGGATATTAGAAGGAGCAGGTAGGTCTTTACCAAACTTGTAAATTTCAGTATCCAATGGGTAGGGGTTTTGGTTCCAGGATAGGGCCATAATATAGTGATTATTGTCTTCATCCTTTGAAAGACTAATTCTTTCATTTTGCTGATACTGTAGAAAACCTAAATGCATATTTAGGAAAAGCAGAAATTGTGAATTTAGCAACTCCAGGGTTCTGACTTGAGGGCAGGTCCAAAATATTCATAATATCATTTATTTACTATGTGCAAAGACTCCAGTGTGTTATTATACCCCCCGAACGAAGTTCTGGGGGGTATATAGGAATCACTCTGTCTGTCTGTCTGTTCGTCTGTCTGCCTGTGCAGATTCGTGTCCGGGCCATAACTTCTTTGTTCTTTGACTTAGGCAACCTTGACATCAAGGTCAAAATTAAAGGTTTTTTTTACAATGGATTCGTGTCCGGGCCATAACTTCTTTGTTCTTTGACATAGGCATACCATATTTGACACATGAGTGTATCACCATTAGACGATGTGTCAAGTACCTTCATGACCTCCATATGACCTTGACCCTTGACCTCAAGGTCAAAATTAAAGGTTTTTTACAATGGATTCGTGTCCGGGCCATAACTTCTTTGTTCTTTGACATAGGCATACCATATTTGACACATGAGTGTATCACCATTAGACGATGTGTCATGTACCTTCATGACCTCCATATGACCTTGACCTCAAGGTCAAAATTAAAGGTTTTTACAATGGATTCGTGTCCGGGCCATAACTTCTTTGTTTTTTGACTTAGGCATACCATATTTGACACATGAGTGTATCACCATGAGACGATGTGTCAAGTACCTTCATGACCTCTATATGACCTTGACCCTTGACCTCAAGGTCAAAATTAAAGGTTTTTTACAATGGATTCGTGTCCGGGCCATAACTTCTTTGTTCTTTGACATAGGCATACCATATTTGACACATGAGTGTATCACCTTGAGACGATGTGTCGAGTACCTTCATGACCTGTATATGACCTTGAACTTTGACCTCAAGGTCAAAATTGATTATAGGGTTTTGACATAGTCATACCATAAGACATGGGTGTATCACCATGAGACTATGTGTCATGTACATTCATGACCTCTTTATGACCTTAACCTTTGATCTCAAGGTCAAAATTATAGGTTTATGCCATGGATTTGTGTTCGGACTATGTCTTCCATTTTCTTCTACAAATGCATACCATATTTTTACACTCAGGAAAGAGGTCATTTATACCTATTAACAACACCCTTTGGGAGATTGGGGTAAGGGGGGGGGGGGGTATTCTTAGTGAGCATTGCTCACAGTACATCTTGTTGAGTATGTCTTAACCTTCAAACCCTCTAATCAACAATGAACTAATCTGTATAGTGCCTAGTGCAATACCCGTTTCCAAATGGAAAAGAAAAAACTGATATGAAAATATCTTTTCCTGTCATTTTGGAAAACAAAGATCTCTGTATGATGCTCATAGTTTGAAATTAGCTCTCTTTGTTTTAATCGTAGCTTTTGTAAAGGGTGTTAAGAAAGTTCGTTCCATGATTCACATCATGCCTAAACTTATTTATAAACAACTCATATACAAGTTTTTATGTTTTTAATAACCAGACAGTCCACCTTTGTTTTTCAATACATTTTTAATTCTGTTTGGCATTGAATGAATTAAAGAAATCAAATGTTTCTGAGGTATCTCCCTCCATGTACGTTGAAGTCGGCGGCGTAATTGGTTCATTGTTGTTGGGCGCGGATCTTTGTAGGCCTCGCTGTTCAGAATACTCCAAAGATTTTCTATACAATTTAGGTCTGGGGAATTGCCTGGCCATTCTTCTTTCGAAATAAAGTTTGGTAAATTATTTTCACACCAATTTTGTGTTAGGAGGGCAGTGTGAGGTGTCGCTCCATCTTGAACAAATGTAGCGTGTCCTGGATATTGAACCAACTTTCGTTCGTCAATCCTACCACTATTTTTCTGTCGATTCAGAGCAGGTTTTAGTTCTTTTTGAAGAATTTTCTTCACATAATAGTCAGCATTAATAGTTTTGCCGACTGGAACAATGTGAAGTTTGGACAAACCCTGAACTCCCATCGCACCCCATATCATGACTTTAGCGCTTGACTTGACACAGCTTACGTCTGGAACCTCATCTGACTGGGACCCCCATACAACATCGTCCTGTCGGTTCGGAACATGAAACAAATATTTTGTAGATTCATCACTAAAGATGTAGTTCTCCCAGTCTTCAGCCGTCAAATGCTTGTGATCACGAGCAAATTTCAATCTCTTTTGCCTCTGTTTTTTTGTCAGTAGTTGATTTCTCGATCTTTTAAATGCCTTCCATTTTTTAACTTTTCGCAAATAATTATAAACAGTTACATGACTTACATTAAAGCCTGAGTTCTTAAGTTCCTTGCTGCATTTTCTTGTTGATTTTCCTCTTTTGTATTTTATGTTCTCCACTTTTTTCTTTACTACCCCCACTATTTTCGATGGCCGACCGGATCTCGGTTGATCGGTTAGTTGTTTATTTTGCTCTCGCCTTCGTCTCCACTTTGTTACCCATCGCTCACTTTTACATAGTTGCTTAGCCACATCCTTCACACTTAATCCTGCATCTAATAAAGCCAAAGCTTGAGCTCGTTCATTAATTGTATCGACACTTGTACAGGACGTCTGCTTTTTCAACGAACTCGGCATATTTATTTCATGACGTAATAGACATTATGTTTACATCACTCCATTGCAACACGAGAGAGTGCACATAGGGAAGGATAACTATCGATATAATGGAAAACAAATTCTAAAGTGTTACCAGTAAAAATTTGAAACAAAAATATTTAGTTTTTCTATTTAATTTTTTAAATTTACAAACGGAACGAATTTTCTTAACACCCTTTATATAGGATTATATTATTATTTCAAATAAAATGAGGATGTGAAGAAACCCCACATTGAAGTATGTTACAATATACTTGTGTGCGCAGTGTGTGATGACCAAGGGATGTAAATAAAGTTCAACTCCCAAAAATATCAGAAATTTTTGTATTTATGAAATGTCTAAGATGAGATAGAAAAATTAGGAGTATTAATTTAATTTATTGATGTTTTGTAGCTGCACCATCAATTAACATTGCCCCTCCCCCCAACATAGAGGTGGAAGTAGGAGGATATTTCACCATTATATGTGAGGCTGTGGGTACTCCAACCCCTCTAATTGTGTGGAGGTTAAACTGGGGCAACATTCCTTCTGGAGACAGAGTGTATGTTTCCAGCATTAATGGACGTGGTAATCTTACCATCACAGATGCACGAGTGGAGGACTCTGGGGCTTACACATGTGAAGCCATTAATGTGAAAGGAAGCATATTTGCGTCCCCCGATGCTATTATTATCGTGAGACGTAAGTGCTACTAGAACCATATCATAGTTTATTTATTTTTTAAGCAGTTCTATTGCGTATTGTTTTATTTGTTAACTAAATCAAAATATTTTTATTTTGCTACAGTATATTTCAATAGTTTGTTGGTCATAGTTAGTTCCATCGTGGTATAAATTCTGTAAGACTTAGTGCATGATGCCAGAGTTTTATAAAACAATACTTGTCCATGAACTTTATGGGCATCCTATGTGTGTGTCAAAATATGAAAGTTTTTAAAATTAAGGTGTATACAAATAGCATGCCCCAGATATCCACATTGCAGCATTTTTTCCTACCATATAAAAATGGTACTGATATCCATTCCATTGGTAAAAATAGTGTTAAAATAGAACAAAATGGGAATTTTTTTTCATGTCAGCAAATGGCATTTGTTTTAAAATTAAAACTGTTTAAATTTAATGAATAAAGAGGTATTCTTTATTTACAATTTTACAAAGGAGTGCTATTTTTCTGTTTAAGAGGAAATGAAGAAATTTGTTAACTTGTACAGCATTTCATAAGACTTAGCAGTTTGTTACTGGGCATTTTTGGCATTAAAATTAGGTAAAATTGATAGTATTTGGCATTAGGAGTGATACTGTTTATTGATACCAGTTATATAAAGACCATTTATTGATACCAGCTATATAAAGACCATTTATTGATACCAGTTATATAAAGAAAATAAATGCTGTAATGAATGAACTTGAATAGTTCATAGTAAAATTATTATGTCTATACTTTGTTTTTGCATAAAACAATGTACAAGTTAAGAATTTGTCTAAACTGAAAATTGACAGGGCTATTTTATGCATGAAGTGATCCTAGTTCTTTTTAAATGAGTATATATAAGAAAAAAAATCTACTCATCAAGAACCATAAAGCTACAACTTACCAGATTTAGATGTAAGTATTCTCATATAGTGTAGATTCTTGTTCAAAAACATGACCCTATGTTGTTCATTTTGTGCCTGCCAGGAATTGGACCACAATAGCAGTTTAATGTTTGCATTGGAACGTGTAGGAAAAGAAACACAAGGGTGCAGTTTGTCAAATAAATGTAGAAGCATCCCTTTGTAATGCCATCTTTCTTTTCAGAGTTTGTTGTGCTTGGTGAGAAAAGGGTTACAGACCTTTCTCGCCAAGAATACCAAGGTAATAGTATGTGGAGGGTCTTGAGGGCTGTGGATAACTCGGCTGTTTTATATTGCCCCAGCCCGTGTTTTGGTCAGAAGCATGATGTTTAGGTTTGACTATGTAGAATAATAAGTGGTCATTGTATTGGAAATTGGATTTGGTGACTTGATATTTCAGCAGTTTATGAAAGATCAGTGCACCCAAGCACCCAATAGGCACTTAATCCAGGTGTAAACATCTTGATTTGCATCTATGTGTAAACATCTTGATTTGCATCTATACATAATTGAACAGGCATGCTTAAATGTTCACTTCAATGTAAATTTAGTATGAGATTCAAAGAGTGATGCTATCCCATGTACTGGGTATGCATGATGCACTCTTTTACTCCAACTGTGGGGACAGGACAGTATTGTAAAATAATGATGACCACCAATTTTTTTCCCCACAAGCGTATCAAATTCATGCACCTGAGTTTCTGTTATGGTAATATTCAAATGATTTTGCATATATGGTTAAGTGATGCATACTGACATGGATTATGTCAGGATTACTTTTTTTCCCTGCTAGTCAACACTGGCAGCTTGGCTAGTAAATAAACTTTTAGTAAATTTCATACACTGATTTTAGCAATTAATATTTTAGATGTGTATTGTATTTAATTCTTTAATTGGGAAAGGATGATTTTACGTAAAATCACAATCTGAAGTTTTTGTACAGTACGTGTACATTTAAGTCCCAGTCATACCAGATTATAAAAGTGCAGATCGCACAAGTTTTGAAGTGTATACAATTGTTTGCTCAAGTTCCAACTGATTGATGATACTATGACCTAAAATTTCAATCATGCCATGAATTGGTAGTAGGTTAATATTCTGATTTCCCCATCAAGCATATGTCACGCATGATCTCAGGAATGGTTTTCAACTTATATCCTAGTATGGATCTATCAAGGCGGAGCAACTGTCATGACACACAACTCGTTACCATACTTACTCCTCTTGTAGCACTACTGTACTGCAGAGATAATTCAGAAGTTGGTCATCTTCCATTTAATAATTATCTTACTAGATACAGCTAGTATTCAGATAGTTATGATTTGAAATCAAATGCCCAAAATTTTGAATATGTTAAAAACTTTTGTGCAACTGATTTTGTGCATATAATTGTGCACAACCATTGCAATCAGTTTCACATTGCTCTTATGATATTTCTGCGATTCCAACATTATTTTTTAAGAATCGTAATTATGTGTGGCTGGGGTTTAAGGTCATAAATGACGTTTCTCAATAATATATGATTTTTTGTGACATTTCGGGTACAATTCACTTGCATCCTATCTTGCTTCTGCAAATATTCTTGGGGTTTATTACCAGGTCTGTTTTAGAGTTAGCATATTTTGATGAAACCTGGATGTGGCAAGTAAAAATGTAAGCTCTTGTGTATTACAGAAGGTTTTATATATGGACATTACTAAGTTATTGTAGCAAAGAAGGGGAGAAAATCGGAGATTGAACCTGAGACCCTTGCATTACTGGTTAGGTGATCTGACCACTGAGCTAATCAGGCCAATATATATGAAGTATAGTTATATTACTACAATATGAAATTTAAGCCTATTTTGGAAATCATACAAGAAATCTTCATATTGCGGAGATGAAAAAATAGTTTACAAACAAGTGGCAGAAACGTCGCATATGACCTTAGGTAAACACAATAAATTATTTGATGATATAGCACTCCTGGAGAGGGTACTGTAGATCACTTTTATTTTGTGAGACCTTTATATCCATGTGGACACAATGATGTATTTATTCACAAGACAAGACATAACTTTCATGAATTATTACTTGTTGCTTTAGAGTTTATTTGCAAGAAACAAATTTAAGCAAAGAGTTAGTTTTGAAAAATAATGCGTAAATAATGTCCCTCAAATAAAATGTGATTTACAGTAGTTTTCAAATTGTTGATGCATGTTATGATAGCATGTAGTTTGTTCTATCATTTGAAATGTAAGCAATGTCTCTTTACAGCTAAGGGCTATTCCAGAAATAAATACATGGGGGGGTCGGGAGGCACCTTTTGTATATACCAAGCACCCATAAAAAAAAAAATAAAAAATTACCCCATGACCCATCAAATTAATAAACTCATTTTACAATGACCCATCTAAAAAAAAAAAAACTAACCAGACCCACCACAAAAATATTTTTAAAAATGAAAACGGTACAAATCTCGCGAGGTTTTCGGGACAAACATTCTAGTCAATGACGCGGTAATGCCTGTGCGACATTGTATCACAGTAGTTCTGAAGAAACGATGTCACATCAACAATGAAAGGCATCTATGGCGGGAATGTTGGAAAGATTGGGAGTCCAAACGATGCTATTATCATGAAATGGGTATGGATATGTTTTTCCACGAATCGTTCGTCTTCTAATGGAGCCCGCACCCAGAGGCCTCTATATCACCATCACACCGACTGATAAATATAATGCATCGGTACCCTCGTATAAATCAACTAAGGTTTGCCTATTTTTATTAGAAAACGGAATACCTATTGGTTTCAAAATATTCCCAAAATCGATGCACTGTAAACTGTAATAATCTACAGAACAGAGTTCGCCGCCATCACATCCAAAGGGACCCTACTAAACGCGCCTCTAATTTGAAGAGTGCCGTTATGGAAAGTTATGCGCTGCAAAGAGCGACAACTCGAATAGTTCTATGTTACTTCCGATTTCCGATTTCGAAAGCAGCATTTCGAAAGCACGTTTTCAATTTTCCCTCCGACGTTTTGTAACCAACACGACAAGAGCGACAATAAAAATATTCTGAAAACTCTACACCCACATGGCACAAATTAAAACAATAGAAACTACCCACCACCCATAATAAATATTTTTTTAACAGTCCAACCACGGACCAATTAAAATATGAAAAACTACGACCACCCATACAAAAAAATATCGTTTGCCGCCCAACCCCCCCATTTGATCATTTCTGGAACAGCCCTAATTTAATGTCAATTTCTTTGGATAATTGTAAATGTGATGTAAACTTATTTCAGTTTTAGCTCAGCTGAAAAATAATAGGGTCATTTGATGTTTTCTGATGAAAATTTGAATGTATACATGTCTGTCCATCATTAACTGTCAACTAGTATCAGCTAAACTAATAATTATGACTTGCTAAAATTTATCCTTTTAGAAGATATTCAACATTTGTCGAATGAGGACCGACAACCCCCTCCAAAGGGAGAAAAATTATCAATGAATCGTGAAAATAGAATGGAATCTTGAATAGACTATAGCAAAACTTGTCAAAACCACAAATACTTTATATACATGATACAGTCTTGGAAAGCTGCAAGACGCTGTGGAAAATATTGAAGATAAAATGTAATAATTTAATATTGTAAATCAATACATTGTTCAACTTTAAGTAATTGAAAAATTTGGTAAGTCAGCTTCATAGTATTAGCAATGTTGCATCACTCATATTTTTAAATCTGAGTTGTTAAGGGATCTAGATCTAGGTTATATGCAGTATATTCAAAGCTATTACCATATTAGGTTAATAATTATAATCATGTATTGTAATGAACAAACACAAGTCACTGATCATCTGATCATCCATGCATGTCTAATCTGGTTAATTAAAGTAACATGGGGCTTGGTTTACTTGAGAAATGACTTCTTTTTTATCATTTTAAGTTTTGGTTATGATAATGGGATCTTGGAGATTTTCAACTGGCTGACATGTTTTGGATGCACGGTTCTGGGAGCTTTCTGGCTGATCCAGGAGATATCACATGTTTGATACCAGTTGTGGTTCCTTTAGAATTTTGCCATCTTAGCAAATGTGTCATTTATTTTCTGCCATGCCAACACTTCTGCATCATTTTTTGCTCACCAGAGCCAAAGGTTTCTTCTTCAGAACTACTGGGCTATGATTAGTCATAATATGTCAGCATCCTTAGGTAGTGTATATTCAAGTTTCTTGGAATCAATGCCACAAGGATAGGTTTTAGCTGCAATATGGATTCAGAGTTTTACATGGGAATTAATGGGAAGAAAATCTTTTCGACAAGAACAACAGGGCCATGATTAGTATTCAGCACCCACAGGTCGTGCAAATTCAGGTTTGTTTGAATCATGGTCTTGGGATGTAGAGTGGGGCCATAATAGGGAATTAAAATTTTGTATTAGAATGTATTGGGGGAGGGGGATTTTAAAATCTTTTCAAGAACAAAAAGCCCATTCTCAGGTAGTGCACATTCAAGTTTGTTTGAATCATGATTCCAGGATGTAGGATGGGGCCACAATAGGGGATATTTATATGTTAGTAATATTGATGTTGTGGTGAAGTCATTTTAATGATAAAATACTTTCTTTGGTTTGTTAAATGGAAAATGAAGTTCGCAAAAATTGCAATTTTTTCCTGCAATGTTTGCGAACTTCATCTCCCGTTAAACAAACCGAAGAAAGTAATTTTACTGAAGTCTTCCGTGATTCTACGGTCTATTGTTGTGTTTCCCCTTTTGTCGGCAGGATTTCTCGGAAGTGGTTCAGTGGATTTTCATGAAACTTTCAGAAATAGCTATTGAAAATATCTAGAGGGGTTTTTGAATTTTTGTCAGAATTGACTTCCTGTTGGCAAATATGGCTGATTTTGTATGTAATTTTCTCTGAGGCATAAGCAGATTACACATCGAATTTTTGTGGTTAAGAGACTTGAGTAGTTAAGTGTTTGATAGGATTTTGACATAATTATTTTATTGATACTACTTATATCTAGAATAAAGTCATTTTTTTTCTTCCAAATTTCATATCGGTTATTAGTTCTGCACCACTTTCTGTGTTTCTTTGTTCACCCTTTTTAACTAGAGCACTTTCAGATTGGGATGTGAAGGTTTCAGGGATATTGGGCAATAAAGAGCTGCTGTGATTGTAGGGGAAAACACATCTTTATATTACTTTCAGTTGTCACTGGAAGTGACAGAAAATGAGTAAAATTTTCTCTCTCTTTTTCTAAAAATATTATTTAGGGATGTAAAAGTATACGAAATGAAGTTTAAAGTTGTTTTTGTGTGTTTTTATGCACTTTCATGCATAGGAGATGACTAGAATTTTGTGTTCTTCTTTTTAGTATTTCTCAAACTATTTGAGATCGAATTATGAAACGTGTGTGGATGATTTAGTCTATAAATGCAGTTATTGGTTTGACATTTATGTCCATCACTTCCAGTTGTCACAGGACAAAAATTCACTTCCAGTCGGCAGGTCTGCACCACTTTTAACAAGGTTTCTGATAAAGGCACCGAGCCGAAGAAACTTATAAAATATTATGTTTGTCCATCCTCCATATTTGGTCACATAATTCTTTTCACATGATTGATTGTTTTGTTGTTTTTCGCCACACTTAACAATATTTCAGTTATATGGTGGCGCCCAGTTTTTATTGGTGGAAGAGAGAAGCCAGGTACAATGCACCGACCTTCCGAAAATAAACTGGGAAACTTTCTCACTTAAAGGTAGGAGCGGGATTGGAACTCGCGCTGACCAGAGATGAGAGGCCGTGTGATTTGGAGCGCGATGCTCTATATAACCACTCGGCCACGGAGGCCCCTCTTTTCACATGATTATACTCGCTAGTATATATTGTTACTTGATTATTATATATCTGTACCACACCAATGAGATGTTTCTCATGGTTTTAATAAACTAAATAAAAGGTAAAAATCAATCATATTATCCAGCAATTTCAACAATGCTGTGAAGTAGATTGCGGAATTTGTGGATGGAATGTATATATTCACAAGCAGGCAATGAATTTCAATAGAAATTAAGCAGAGTACACACATTGGATGTAATTAAAATCCTATGCAGCTAGGGTGGGTTGGTAAAATGGGATCAAAATTTTGTGGGTTTATAATATGGCATCAAAATTTTCATGGGAATAAAAGGGTAAAAAATCTTTTAAAAATCTTCTGAAGAAGAGCAGGGCCAATTTGATGCAGGTGAGCATTGAGGCCCATATACACTTGTTTTTGAATGTGAACATTAGATCATTTTCTAGAAATGTTTTAATTTTGGTTCGAGTTGCATGCTTTCAGTAGTTTGCTTTCATTCAGGGATTGCTGACATGAGGCTTTGATCATTTCATTTTTCAAAGTTTGAAATTAAATTGTCAACACACATTTCAAAATTTTGTCATAAAACTTGTATCATTCAAGAGAATTCTCATTACTTGCCTGAATTTCTTCATCTCTGCTATCATTTCATTTACTTTGCTTATCAATTATATGCAAACTTTGCTGGTCATCCAGGATTTTGGGTTGTTGATCCACATAACAGAATTATTTTTGCGTAACTAAATTCTTAAAGAATTGAACATTTCACTACAAATTTTAAGACTGCTGATGTTCAATCGCGATTTGAAACAGTCTTAACTACCCCATAGTATACGTGAAATTTCTCGCATGACAATTCAGGTCTTTTAAGGATATCACTGATAGTAGTAGCTTCACTTCAAGTTTTACTTAAATAATGCAACTGTTCAAGTAAGAGATGTGGCCCAATGGACCTCATGTTGTGTTTTTTAATAGTTCACCTGAGCTGAAAGCTGAAGTAAGCTTTTCTGATCACTTGTTGTCTGTCGTCTGTCTGGCTGACTGTTTGTCTGTCTATATATAAACTTTGCACATTTTCGATTTTTTCTACAGAACCTCTGGGTCAATTTCAACCAAACTTTGCAAACAGCATCCTTGGGTGAAGGACTTTAAAAGTTATTCAAATGAAGGGCCAAGGGGAGATAATCACAAAAATGCAAAAATAGGGTGGTCATTTAAAAATCTTCTCAAGAAGAACCATTGGGCCAGAAGAGCTGAAATTCATATGAAAGCTTCCTGACTCAACTTTGTCAAAACCATGGCCCCCGGGGGTAGGTTGGGGCCACAATAAGGGATCAAAGTTTTACATGCGAATATATAGGGAAAATCTTAAGATATGGGCCAAGGTGACTCAGGTGAGCAATGTGGCCCATGGGCCTCTTATTGACAATGCAATAAATTTATCATATAATTGACAATGTAGTGAATTCATACAAATTGTTATTTTTTAACAAAGTTATAGAGTTATATGGCCAGATTGGATATGATCAGCATTACCATGATCTTAAAAGGGGTATGTTTTTGTCACAGTATGAAATGCAAATATAAAATGAATTTTTTTTTTACGAGTTTTATACATTATATACAGGTGACTCTTGATGGCTTGAAGTTGCAGTTCTTGATTTCTTGAAGTGAAATCTTCTCTTTATAATATTAAGCAAACTTCCAATCTCTTTAAGTTGCTATGTGTAGGCAACACAACACCTATGCTTCTATTTGGGGGTAGATATTGTTTAATTGGTCAGTTTTAACCCTACACCTGTGCTTTGTTTTGGGGATAAATAATTATACTGTGTATAATTTTCATGATGACCAGATAGACCTCTCTATTATAAAATTTTAACCCTATCAGCCTTTGATCTCTCAAACTCTTATTAATCTCTTGAAATTTTATCAAGGTCCCTTGAATTTTGAGTTATTGAGAGTCACCTCTGTCTCTCTCTCTCTCTCTCTCTCTCTCTCTCTCTCTCTCTCTATTTGATAATGCTGTATATGAAACAATGTGCTTGGAAACAAGGGAATAAAACTACAAATTTTTTCGTTTGTAGAGAAAGTGAAGGAAGTCCTGGGTTATAGTAGATTTGACACTATACGCTGTCTGTCTTTTCATGGGAAACATCTAGGTTGCAAAAGACTTTGTACCTACCCCAACTGTAAGATGAACAAATGTTTACCAGGGTATGAGGTGTAGATCTATATCAGATTTTGTGCCAAAAGTATTCGATCACTTCAATTTTATGTCCACCAGATCAGAAATGGGGCATATGGTTTTAGGTCTATTTATTTGTCGTAACTTTTGAAGTATTACAAGAAGGAGACTTGAATAATTGGTGAATTGAGTTACCAATGTGAGAGCTATATGATAGATGAATGTTGTGGTCATTAGTAAAGCTCAGATGCCATTTCTACAATAGACATGGCTTTGGTTGTCATTGAAACTTGTTAGCTGTGAGAATATGTGGAAATGTACGTGACTCAAATTGAGAGGGAAGTATTGCCAACTGAAAAACAATATTCAGGTCTCTATACTTTTCTGAATCACTGCTACTTGAATTTATATTGAAACTACAGTTTGAGTTTCTGGAAACTTTTGTAAACAATGTTGCAGAAAGGATGTCACTTTTCCATAGGGCCCTCTAGACTTCAATGTCAATGAACTGCTGATGTGAGGTCACATAGAGGGAGTGTTATATGTGATGTGAGGCCTCTTAGAGGGAGTGTTATATGTGATGTGAGGCCACTTAGAGGGAGTGTCATATAGCAATGTCAATGCAGATTTGATTTACATAAGTGTAATATTTTAACTTGCATAAATTGATACAACACCAAAAGTGTACCAGGGGTGTATCAGTTTCCCTCTGTTGTGGTGTTATGGTATATCTGATAATACAATAAGTATGTATGACAAGTCATTGCAATGTGGTGAAAATCTGATGAATTCTACAACACTTTAATGGTAGAAGTATTTGGGCAAAAGAATTTGATTTGATATTTGAATTAAAATCATAGTGACCGAATACCTTTGGCAAATGCAGGTGGTCGGTAAAGGCAAGCTTTTGTTGACAGGTGTCTTATACATTGTTCTGTAATATTTTAAGCAAAAGTTATTTCTGCAGAACTGCTATTGGTGTATTGTGCTCAGGAATCAGTGGGTGTGCTGTCAATATAAAGTGAGTGTTCAGTGGTGTATTATTTCCCAGTATAATGGCAAACTAGGACAGTGAAAACTCAAATACCCCTGTACCACAGAACACACATGCCTCCATATTAATCTATACACACATTGTATTTGTTTTGACTATAGGATAGAATAGATTTATTGAAACCTATTAGGGGCCCTTGAGGGCACACAAGTAAACATACATAACATGTCACCATTAAAAAAAACCCACAAAAGTATGAAAAAGAAACTGACTACAGAAGATTATAGCAGATGGAGATTATCTGTAATAAACACATGTAATTAATATATACATACAAAAGAGAACCTGTAACATGTACACTTGTACTAGAGTATTAGCATTGTTACTCTTTTACATTTGTTTGGTTCTAATTTTAAGATTGTATAATGCACTATTTCTTGTTTTAAAAAATTGTTTTGACTATATATACCTTTTAATTCTGATACAGGAGGATATTAAGGAAACTGATGTGGCTGATCATGTTTATAAGATAGAGAAAAAGACTAATGCATGTTGAATCTGCTTTCTAGTTTGTATCCTGACGGTACACTTGATGCTTGCTACTAAATTATAATAGACGTGTATATATCCTATATACAATCTAGACTGTCTTTAGCCTTTTATGTATAGACATTTATCTCCAAACTTTGATTCAGATTTTTAGTGACTATGATATCCACATTATGAGATGTTACCTAACGTAATCATACAACCAAAGCCAAGGAAAATTTAACACTTAAGATACAGTAGGGGCTATATATTTGCAATGTATTCAACATCATAGACTACACTAAAAGACTTAATATTATGGGTGAACTTTTATAGAGGTCTACTGAAGGGTTACGTATGACAGTCTAGACTGAGGGAGGTACATGTATGATTTTTTTTTCAGCACTCTGAAAGTATCTAGATCAGGAATGTTAGTTAGAGACAATAGAATCTACATCTTATTCTAAAATTGTATATTATTACACAAGAAGGGAGAAGACCATATTGGATAATTACTGAATTATGTTTCATGATCTTAGGTACACCACAGGGCATATGTGAACCTCCCAAATTCAATGTAGAAGCCTCCATCAACACAGACTGCCTCAACTGCTTCTGTTTTGGACACACTACCCAGTGTTATAGTTCTGATTTACAGATTTCAAAGGTGAGGAGGATCTGTTGTTGCAAGTCTCTTGAATTTAAGATAGTTGATGTTCTGGATAAATGCATTGAAAGACTTGATGTCTGGTTGTTACAGATTGATCTAGTTGGTGAATTGAAAATGGTGAATTTGAACTCATCCTTGCCAATTGATGAGCGTTATGTTGAGTACCTGCCAACTGGAGAATATGGTGGCTTCTACCAGGTGGGAGACGGACTAAGATTGGTGCCCCCTGGAATCTACTACTGGTCGCTTCCTGGAGAATTCTTAGGGGAAAGGGTACATAGCAGGATCTGTAAATCTTTGCTGAAATGAGGTTCATGTGATGTATTTCATTTCTTTGATTTGATATCTGGTAGGTGCCGATGAATTAAGATATTTTTCTCTTTTCAGCTTACAAGCTATGGAGGAACCTTGCATTATGATATTTACTATTCCCTTGGGAGAGATCAGTCCAAAATTTTAGACCAAGCTGATGTGATAATGAGAGTGAGTTACACTTTACATAATTATATTGAATTAGAAAGAAAGATTGATAACGATGATGTGCAGACACTTTTTGTTGTTGTAAATTTTAGACCTGTTGTTTAAAATGTTGTAGGAGTTGTAGGAGTAGTGTTGCCTATCTCCATCTTTCCTTATTAGTGGAAAATTGTGAAGATAGAGTGTTTAAGGGGGCTCACTACACCCAGAAATAGTTTCTCAAATCAGTACGAATTGATTTAATTATAAAAGATATGATGATATACTATAAGTATATATGCCGAAAAGGCAAAAAATATACAAATTTGGATAAAAACATGATTTTCCGAAAAATTATTTCAACACATATGAACGAAAGACTCTGGGGGATTTCAACTTGAGATCTGCGGTTCACCAGCCCAATGCTTTAACCACTGAGCTACGATGATAGACAAACAATTCGATCGATATAAATAATTTCACAAAACATTTGAATTGCCATCTTGTGACGTGGTGTCATACAGAGTATAAGCTTTAGTGTAGTGAGCTACCTTAAAAACTTTTCTCAAGAGTCACTTTTTGTATGAAAGCTTCCTTATATATATAGTTTGTTCAAAAAGAATATTCTGCCTAATTTTTCAATGCCTAACGTTCTCATTTATATAGATAAATCTATCGAGTTTTAATTTTTACATGTTTTATTCATTAGATTTAATTATCAACATTTCGATTAACTTGTGCAAGATAAATGACTACCATGAATTTTTCAATCTCACAAAAATGTACAGGTAATGCAGGTAACACAGATAACATCCTGTGTATTTGGGACGGTATATACAAGCTAGCAGGGTTTCCCCGGGCTTGGGGCTTCACACCTGCCTTAAATTAGCTTTCCCCCCCCCCCCCCCCCCCCCCCCCCCCCCCCACTGAACTTACCTGAGGAAAACCAACCAGTTGAAAACCTAGGCCTTTAAGTACCCTAACTGCTAGGCTAATGCAACAGTATTTACGATAATAGAAATTGACCATTACTGAAGGATGTACATTATATTAAGTTAAAACACCCTGATTTGGCAGAATTACTGTACAGTGTCAATTTTTGGAGAAGGTACAATCATGAGGTACTTGGAAGGACTTGATTCTATATTAATTGTAATACCTGTCACATTAGCTTAGTGGTTATAGCTTCACTTCACAATCTGAAGGCTCAGGTTCGATTCCTGACGCTGCATCAACACAGGTAGTGACTGTTCCTTTGCCAAGCACCTGGCATGAAAAGTGAAAGTTGCATGTTTTTTCGAATATGACCTTGAAAACGGAGTTTTATCTTCTGAGGGTATTAGGTATTTCTTGTGTCCACCGGTAAGGTAACTCTTCTGAGGGTATTAGGTATTTCTTGTGTCCACCGGTAAGGTAACTCTTTTGAGGGTATTAGGTATTTCTTATGTCCACCGGTAAGGTAACTCTTCTGAGGGTATTAGGTATTTCTTGTGTCCACCGATAAGGTAACTCTTCTGAGGGTATTAGGTATTTCTTGTGTCCACCGGTAAGGTAACGTTGTGGTTATACTTGAATTTCTTAATTAGGCCACAGTCAGTACATTAACATTTATATTTGTTTTCAGGGCAACGGCATTACAATCTACCACAGATCATCCACCATTGCTGTCCCAGAGGGTAAAACTCGCTTTGAAGTTCCATTACTGCCTGTAAGATTACATTTTATCTAATATTGTTTGTCTATTTTGAGCTTTTCTGATCATGGATTGTGCAGTGCCTCTCTGTGGACCGTCTTTTTAAAGAGACACTACAGCTCATTTTGCGCAAAAATCATGAAATGACAATTTTCCTAGCGCTTTCTCAATTTTTGTTGCATTGTTGAAAGTATGAACTTTGCGAAAATAACACTTATCTAAAGTTAAAAATTATCGTTTTAACGTAAAAATTAATACTTTTTGATGGCCTATACAAAAAATATCGAGTCTCCTCCTTTCAGTCTTCAGACGCATGCGCATAGACAGTAAACAGTGCAGCATGTCGTCCAGTGAGAGAAAGTGTAGTTGATAGATCTAGAATTTTGACAGATTCTGTGAGAAAAGAGGTAAAAATAGAATGAGATAAAACTCATACGTGAAATAAAATTTACCATGGTATCAGTTTGACCGTTGGAAAACAAAGAGTTCGGAGAAACCCATGTAACTCAGTGGCGGATCTAGGAATTCCGAACGGAGTGTGAAAGTCAAAGATTAGCCACAGTAATCGACCATTCTGGTGCAAAATTTGGATTTTCATTCAAAATCTGTGGCGTAAAATGGGAGGGGGGATCCTGCCCCCCCCTAAATCTGCCATTGAGATTAGCTGCGAAAACACTACTTTTAAAAGTAAGTGCTATTTTTATCTGAACACGACACGTGTTAGTTGTAAAAACATCGGTCAATGGGAACATGGAAGGGTTTCTGTTGAAATAATGATTGATATAATTACTTATTTTAAGGAGCAGGGAATACTCTTATACTTGAAAGGTGAGTGTGGACCTCCTTGAAGGGGAATTTAAATAATTTCCTACACAACACCTTTGCTGTCATTCAAAACCACGTGATGTAAATAAGCATTCAAAAGTCCGAGTCAGAATGAAGAAACCTTTGAATTCCGAACGATCTTCAAAACGCAGTTGAGAGTAAATTGATGCATCCCAATTGTTCAAAATTGTCAGTATCGATATGAATTTTATCATTTTATCAATACATGTTTTAAAAAACACTTTATTAAAATGTGGAAAATGAGCTGTAGTGTCTCTTTAACTTTTCATATTTTGATATGTTCACCAGAACTATTTGGCCAATTTCCATCCAAAGAGCATGATAGGATAAGGGCACCTTTTGGCCACATTTTTCACTTTAATTTCAAAATAAGCTTAAAACTGTGAAACTTAGTAAAAATTTATTTCAAGATATATGATCACAATCATAAATGTAAGTTACTTAAACCACAAGAATGCCACAGATTTCATGAAATTTAGGGTTTCAGAAAAAAAAAAATTGGCATGCCATATTTTTAAAAAGGTTTTTACATACATTTTGATTTTGGAAGCACCAAGCACACATTTTCTTTCATATCATTTTTAGGTCACTCAAGTCAATCAGGTGACCTTATCGGTCTGCATTCATTATTTTATGTTCATTTCTTAACAGATGATACACAATGTTCTAACTTCTTGATAACTGCCATTCCAATTCTTTTCAAATTTGATATGAAGCATCTTTGAGACAAGGGGGATATAAATTGTAAATTTCAGGACTCCTGCACCCCCAAGTCCTTAGGAGTAGGGCAAAACTGTCAGAAATTTACCAATTTTCAAACATCTTCTTTACAACTCCACATATATAAAAAAAACTAAAGAACACATCTAAGAACACATCTTCGTGTAAAGCAGGAAGGCCTCTACCAAAATTGTAATGGTCCGACTCCAGGATGGGCCCAAACTTGGTATATAGTATTTATGTGTAAAACATTTTAAAAACATCTTCTTTAATGCTATTGATGCTAAATTTATATCTAGAAGGAGTAGGTAGTCTTTTACCAAAATTGTAAATTTCATGATCCCAGTAGGTGAGAGTTTTTGGTTCCAGGGTAGTGCTAAAATTACTATATTGATTAATGTCTTCTTTATTTCAAAGATTTCTTTAAGTTTGCTGATAGATATCAAAACTAAATGCATATTTGGAAAAGCAGAAAAGGATGTACCAAAATTGTGAATTTTGCAACCCCAGGATTTTGACTGTAGGATGGGTCCAAAGTAGTCATATCATGTTAAGCGCTAGTGATTTAATTATATTTTGGAACTGTATATTTTCCTGCTTTTTTATTGAATTATATATATATATATATATATATATATATATATATATATATCTATTATATATTATAGACACTTTCAGGGGCATTTGTAAGTATTAAGAACACATCTTGTTTTTATACTTTTGCTGAATGTTAGCTTAGGTATTCAAAACAGGGATTATTTTCTAGATCTCATAGTCCTTAGGACTAGTGATACTTTTAACTAATACTCAGGTGACCAATAAGGCCTGTGAGCTTCTTGTTTAATGCGCTTTTAAAAGTTTGTTAACATGGGGTAAAAATTTCCCTTTTTATTGTGATTTATCATGCTGTGTAGTATAAGAATTTTTTAAAAATTTAATCTGACTCTTTCCTTTAATTTTCTCCAACTTCACAAATGTTTTGTGATATGTATTATAGAGTGCTTGGACAAAAGGGGACATGCCTCGTAGAGGAGATACGCCAGTCCTGGAGTATGCTACCAGGGAGGACCTCATGATGGTGCTTGAAAACTTGGAGTACATCTATGTCAGATCTCACTATGACTCCAGCATGGCACTTACCAGGTTTTGAATATGGACTTATAGAAATGATTGTGGAATATCATTATTGATGAAGCAAATATTCATTGTCTCGAATGATAGAGAGCATTCTCTGTGGTCCTTATAGATTTCACTTTATTCAGTACAAGAAATGAACAATTTATCTAAAATGCACTAGAAGTTGAATATATAATCAACACTGTTTTAATTAGATAAGGAATTTCATGAATTTCATTTTCCAGGTATCACTAAACAGTGTCACTCTGAGTGTTTTCAGACAAAATCAAAATTACGTATATCATTTTTTATACGCCCGCCTTTAGACAGGACTTATTATGGTACAGCGATGTCTGTATAGTGATTCCCACAGCAGCTTCAAAAGGGCAGGGAAAATTAGTACCTCAGACAGGGGCAGAAGGGAACCCTTGCTTTGTTCGGGGCATTAAACATCACATCCTCACAAGTCAAGGTTTTCATGAAAATGCTCAATGCACTCTTCAAAAAATTGTACAATTATAAAACAAAGTAACAATGAATCAAATAATTCTTTTTAATCTGTTACCAGGGAAACAAAGCCCGATGGGTAGTAATTTTATATGGTTTCATAAATGTTTATGGTCCAAATATTATGTTTTAAGTGAAATTTTTCTGACGTAGACCTTGTAAAGCTGCTCAATATGCATTTTTTGTTGCCATGGCAACCAATTAAAATTTTATTAAAGATATAAAAAGTGCTATGTTTTGTATTTTAAAATAAAAACTTTCTACCAACTAGTATAATCTTATAGATAATACTCTTATTAAGAATTCTACCAGCTTTTTACCCCATAAGTTTGCCTCGATTAGTTTTTATAACACTAATATTCCCGTTTGTATAAAGATCACGTAAATGTAAAACATCACAAAATTAAGCCCATCTGGTCAAAAAACAACACGGGCGATTTTTTTAAAAAAGTCAATTTTCAAAAGATAAATTCCTACTGAACATACTGATATGCAACATGACTTTGTTCGCTACATGTCAAAATGTCGCAAACCTTACCTTAAGTTATTTTTTACTCATAAATGAAAACATTTTAACTCCTGTTTTCGTTAGCTGTTGATCGAATACATGCAATTCCCCATCACTTAAAATTTTCGTACGGAAGATCAACACTGAAAAACGTCATTTGAAAGTTTAATTGAAGCTGCGCGATGTTTCAGGAATTTCTGTGCCTTGTTTTGAAATATTGCACAGAGTCAATTGACACCGGAATCATGGTTAATTGATATGTATTAATTTATATTCTACCCGTAATATCTAAATTTTATTTTGATACGGTAAAATAGTCTCGTCACACGATCTCTGCGAAATTGAGTTGTCTCTCTTGTTTATCTGATTTACATATCGCTAATTATAGATATTATACCTAACAACTTTTGACGTATCAGAAAATTTTTAACAATCTTCTAGATATTATTAAGAATGTTATTTCCATAGATGAATACTTCATGTTCGTGTTTTAAAAATGAATTTCCAAGTATTTTTGTGTGCAAAATGGCTGGGGAATTACTACTCAAATTGATAATAAAACTGACATCTCTCTTAATTGTGATAAAAGCAGTGAAAGAATGGTGTGCCACGAAATGACATGGGTTTCAAATGACTTTTCTCAAACTGCTCATAATATCTCCTTCATACTTCTTGTGGTACACAAGAGCGCGTGCCAATCCGCGCATCTAGCTAGCTAGGTTCACTTAACAGTCGTGTACCGATTCAAAGCGGTTCACCGTAAAAGCAAAATGGTAAATGCATATATATATAGTGATGAAAAGAAAAAGGTCACCATTTTTTTTTCAAATTAAAAAACTTGTCACAATATCATACCGAACAAATTTCGCAAGATTGAAATAGTATAAACTTGTTTTGGAAAATGATACCATACTTAGACAGATGTTTACCGTTATCACGTGCTTCCAATTATCGGATTAGACACAAGTGATCAATTACGATCTGTTCAATTTACCTGGTCAAATACTGCATGATTATGATCTAAAACGAACTTCACAAAAGAAACAGACGTTTGTAATTAGGGTACAAAAAGGGGAATTTTTGTGTTGTCTTCAATGACAAAAGGGCGGCGATTTTTTGGTTTTAGATTTGGGAAAGGGCAGAGGGGTGGCGGCAAAAGGCGGCAGGGCGGGGCGCCCCTCTGAAACTGTTTAAGGGAATCCCTACTGTATGTACATTCATTTGTCTGTCCGTCCATCCATTCCGGGTTTTTTATGCCCCTGAGATGGAAGATAGGGGGGCATATTGTTTTTGTCCTGTGTAATTCTGTCATTCTGTCTGAAACTTTTAACCTTGCTAATAACTTTTCAGTGTTAGAGCTTTGATATTTCACATGAGTATTCATTGTGACAAAACCTTTCCGTGGGTACCAAGATTTTTTACCCTGTGACCTTGACCTTGGAGTTTGACCTACTTTTTGAAAACTTTAACCATGCTAATAACTTTTGAACAGTAACAGCTAGAGCTTTGATATTTCACATGAGTATTCCTTGTGACAAGACCTTTCTGTGGGTACCAAAACGTTTGACCTTGACCTTGGAGTGTGACCTACTTTTTAAAAATTTGACATTGGTCATAAGTTCTAAATAGTAAATTTATGTTAGAGCTTTCATATTGCACATGAGCATTTTTTGTGACGATCTTTCTATTGGTACCAAAATATTTGTCCTTGTGACATTGGCCATCTTTGGAATAGGCCATTATCGGGGGCATTTGTGTTTCACAAACACATCTTGTTTGTTTCTAATTTCATTTCTCTATCACAAATCAAGCTGAAACTTGCTATGTAACTTCTTTGTGGATCACTTTAAATCTTATTGCAATTTTGATCCATTTCAACCTTTCTTGGAGGAGTTTTGCCTCTTTATTTGTAAATTATTGTTATATGGAGGGTACATAAATTGTCTGGCTAACTCCTCCCACAATTTTCAAGTGAGGACCATCTTGTTTTACAGTTTGTATGGGTATTAAAGATGTGCATGTGGCAAGGATTTTGATTTTCTTCAATTTTTGAGAAAATTACAGGTTGTTGAACTTAATCCGTTTTGAGAATATATTACTAAGAGAGTACACGATTTGTTCAGTTAACGTCTCCCACAGTTTTCAAGTGAGAACCTTCTTATTTTACAGAGTGTTTATATAGGTATTGAAGATGTGCATGTAGCAAGGATTTTAATTTTCTTCAATTTTTGAGAAAATTACAGGTTATTGAACTTAGTGAGGTTTGAGGAATTGAGAGTACATGATTTGTCTGTTTTTCCTTCCACAGTTCATGGGTATGAAAGATATGCATGTGGCAAGGATTTGATTTCCTTCAAAGTTTGAGAAAATTACAGGTTGTTGAACTTCGTCCATTTTTATATTATGCAAAGAGAGTATGTCACAGCCTGATGATGACTGATACTACCTTAAGCAAAGTTCTACAAATTATGGCTTAATTATGAATCATTGAATTGTTAAAATCATGGCCCCCGGGGGTAGGATGGGGCCACAATAGGGGATCAAAGTTTTATATACAAATATATAGGGAAAATCTTCTCAAGAACCATTGGGCTAGAAAAGTACAATTTTACATGAAAGCTTCCTGACATAGTGCAGATTCAAGTTTGTTCAAATCATGGGCCCACAGGCAGTAAGTTGCGGCCACAATAGGAATCAAAAATTTACATGCGAATATATAGGGAAAATCTTTAAATATGGGCCAAGGTGAATCAGGTGAGCGATGTGGCCCATGGGCCTCTTGTTGAGTAAATGGGAGAGGCTTTCGCCAATGCTTAAAATCAAGAGAATCCCTCAGTAATCTCGATAGTTGGCATGTATGTTCATGACTAGTTATGTGAAACGTTATTGGACATGATATCGTTTATGAAATGAATTATCTTTAAAGGGTCAAAATTTGAAGTTTAATGGGGCCCAGAGAGGCTGTTATTATACATATCCTTTATTGGTTAAACTTGATACAAAGTACCCTATTTCTTTTTAATATAAACTGACTGTCCTAGTTTAAGCAGCAGTAAGCTTTAAAAGTTTTTAATTTGCATAATTCCAGGATAGGTAATATAGAGCTGAGCAGTGGTGTAAGGGAGACCACAGGCTTGGGCAGAGCTGTTTATGTGGAGAAATGTGAATGTCCCCCGGGCTACTCGGGACTTTCTTGTCAGGTAGGACATTGTTACTTTACAAATGGAGGCACCTGTGGTTTCATTTAAGTCTTTGTATTTTATAGCAGCACTACTTTGTTGCATGTTGATGAGTAAATGTGTATGACTATATAGGATTGTGCCCCTGGTTACACAAGAGTACAACAAGGTCCATACCTGGGGATCTGTACAAGATGTAACTGTTATGGACATTCAGCTGACTGTGACCCACTCACTGGAACTTGTAGAGTAAGTTTTACTTCTCGCATACGATTGTTACTACGTCTTATTAAGAACAAGATTAGTTTACATAAAAAAGCCCCAAAAAATTCTCTGTGTTAAATGTGTCTTGAAGAAAGCTTGATCTGTGTTTTAGGTAAGTTAAATATATGCCAAGTATACTATAAATCAAAAGTTGTTGCTTATTTGATAGCATTATGTCATAAATAAGACTTTTTTCCATGTTTTTTTCAAAAAGAGCTTGATAACTGTTAAATTTCATTCAGATTATTGCTTAGGAAAAGATGTGCCCATCTGTCAAGCAAAATGAAATTAATATATATTGTGTGTTAATAGAAGATGAAAAATGTATTTGAATATGAATTTGCTCGACGCATGGGATGTATGTTTCCTGAAAGGAAACCCCCCTGAATTTATTAATTTTTTCATTGATTTTTACATTTTTGCTATTTTATGCCAACTTCATGCCCCTGTCGTACAACACAAAGCAATTTTGGATCAGATCAAACGTAGTTGGGGTTTTCCTATACATTCCTTATTTGAATGCCAGATTTTGGGACTCGTGCTGAAATCATCTATTTTTGGGCCAGATGACTGTAGCAACTGTACCTGCTACTTTGTGAACCTTGTATACGTTTTTTCTGGTACATGTTTATAGTTAAGGCTTTATATTGATAATTCAAGTCTCTTAGGAATCATATTGTCCATCCACCTGTCCAACATCACTTCCTTTGTGACACAATATCAGCAATAAGTTTCATATTTCATACAAAGGTAGTAGACCATCAAAGACACAGATAGGTTTAGAGGTCATGTAGTTGGTCACAATAGACCTTCAATTTCTAAATTTACTATCCTTGTGACACAATAAGTTTTTCAGTATACACTTTTATATTTTAAACTAAGATAGTTGATGATTAAAGGAAGACAACTAAAGATTTTGTAGTCACTAAGTCGAAGTGCAGAACACAACAGACTGTTAGTTTAATACAACATGATTATGATATCGTATCATAAAAAGTTCTCAAATTGCAGCTTTCATATTAAAGGTAGTTGTTTCTTTAAGGAAGATGCCTATATACCACCCTCGGTGGATTATATGTCCGTCTGCTTGTCTGTGTCCGTCATCCCTTTTTGGTGTGATTGGATGTCTTGAACAGTTCTCAACACAGAGCTTTTATAATGCATATAAAGATAGTTTATTATGAAAAGAATAAAGTTTTTGGTCATGAGGTCAAAGGTCAAGGTTTCATACCTTCCTTCTAAGTTACACCTTTCATAGTACAAAGAAAGTTAATCCTGCAGTTGAAAATGGAAATGTAGATTTGGGAAAAGAACAATCAATCCTCTATGTGATTAACGATGAATTCTGTGGTGTTAGTACTAGTGCATGTGATATGTGAATTAAGTTCTCAGCAGACTGACTGAGTCATCAAATATTTTCGTTTCAGTTCTGTGATCACAACACTGAAGGCAGACAATGTGAGCGTTGTGCCACTGGTTTCTATGGAGATGCCAAACTTGGAACTCTTGATGCTTGCAAACCCTGCCCCTGTCCTCTAACCACTCCCACAAACCAGTAGGTATTGTTGTCAAAATATCCAGTTGTGCTGTACAGATATTTGAATCATCCTTTTCCCTCGTATCTTTGTAAGATTCAGTAAAACTCATAAAGAACATGGATATAGTGAATATGCAAGCTCAGTGAAATTTTTCTGAATCCTCAGCAATATCTTTCATACTTTGATAGTTTTAAAATTTTCTGACATAACATGTTAAATTTTATGGATGAAACAATCTAGTTCTCGCTCCCCTGATACATTAAGACAGTACAGTTGTATCATTATATTGTCCCCTGCTTCAGTGAAAATGAGGGATATTAATTGCGGCCTATGTTTAGTTTCCAAGATATTTCCAATTTTGTTTAGGCTTTAGTAATGAAATTTCATTTAAGGTCTTTAAAATACTTATGGATGATCTCTATTATTTTGAAGTCAGAAGGTCCAATGTCAAACAAGTCATTGTAAGAAATAAATTTTGGATGATACTTCTTATACCATGTGAGCTTAAAACTTTACATGAAGAGTTCCCATGACTTAGGATAACCCTATTGTTTTAGGTCAAAGGTCAAGGTCACAAATAGTAGGAAATGGCTTCACAATATATCAAATGCAATTTGAGTTTAGCAATGAAACTTCAATGGAAGAGTGTCCATGACATAAGTTTTAGGTGAAAAGGAGAATGCTACTGGAATTATAAGATAACAACTGACAAGCCTTGGCCAGTCATACAACTCTTTATCACGCCTCAGACAAAATTGTTGAAATCTGATTGGTCAGATCTTGGTCACATGACGCCGTGAAAAAAACCGTATCATGCGAGTAAAATCCGTATTGGGCGAGTAATTTTATTTATCGTCGGGTTCGACTTGCAGCCGTTTCAAAAGGAAAGACATTTGACTAAGTTGTATGATATAGACCCCCACATATACAGTTAGAGGTCTTCGACGTGATAAATTCGTTACACAGTCAGTTAGTGACCTGATACGGAAAAATACATGGTGTGAAAAGAAAACCCGTATCGGGCTCGGCTTCGCCTGGCTTCGCCTCGCCCGATACGGGTTTTCTTTTCACACCATGTATTTTTCCGTATCAGGTCACTAACTAACTGTGTAACTAATAGTATTATGGTCATTGATATGTATTTATGCCACACGTTTCTTTGTCATAAGTTTAACGAGATTACTCCATGTGGAGTAAAAGGATGGCAGTGCCCTATGACTTTTGATTTAATCCATATTCCAAACGGTGCTTTGGAACTGGTTTCTTGTCCTTTGATTCCATGTTCAGGTAAACCCAATTGTATAGTGTAAAGTGTATGTGTATAGCATGGATACACAGACGTATATATACACACACACACACACACAGATTTCCAATATGTTGTCATGGGATTTTTTATAGTGTTCAATGTTTTAGTAATTGTCATGAAAGCTTTGAGTGTATAATCTGATGTAGGTTCAGTGAAACTTGTGTCCTGAATTCTGATGGCAGACCAACATGCACAGCCTGTAAGCCAGGTTATATTGGAAGAAACTGTGAGAGATGTGCTACAGGATACGTAGGCCGACCAAACATCGTTGGAAACTATTGTCGCAAAGTGAACTGTAAGTTAATTACTTGCTGGGAGAGGGATAGTGTTGATTTCAGTGCGAAATCTTTCTTGGATGCCTTATAATTATTAGTCTATTCATCTGATTTGTCTTTCCATCTGTGTGACTAATAGAGTTTGTCCAAGCTATATTTGATCAACATGATCTATAGTTTACTTCCATTGCACGGACCCATATTGGAGTTTTATGGGTCTTAAGGTGAGAAATATTCAGCATCACAGTTGGCACCATGTTTTCCATTACCAGAAACTATTCTTACAACATAATTTTAAAGCCAAATCGGATGGTTCAAATTAATCCAGACCGAAAATACCAACCCACAGTTTAGTGTAAAGTATTGTGTATTGAACCATAGCATAATATTAAACGTGATATACTATCTCACAGTTAACCGTTGTACCCTTACAAATGACATTGAAATGCATTTTACTGGATTGAATATATGATATAAAGTGACTTTTGTCAGTTTACTCTCTTTATTAACCACTTCTGATTAATAGAAATACTATGAAAACAAACTTAGTATTTTATTTAATGTTTATTACATTGTCTAAACTTGAGGTAGGCGGATTGAAACCTACTAAACTAGTAAACATGTGATAGTTCGGCAATAAATTGAAATTTTGGTAAATACAGTCAACAAGATAGAAAGAAATTTTCAGTATGTCAATTTGAATTTCAAGCATCTGATTTATACACATCATAAACTCTGGGTTCCATGCAGGGTCATAATGTGGGTTCAGTGTTTTAAATTCTTTAGTAATCTTCTTAAAAACAACAAGGAAACAATAAGGTTTAACTAATTTGATTTTTTTGTAACACAAAATTTTGTTCATTAGTCGACATTTATCAAATGAATTTTCCCACACCATATGACAGCCAGGCACAACATCACATTGCAAATTTCATGTATGTACCTAACGATATTACTTAGCAGTATGATAGATTCATGATTTTGTTGTATTTAAATGAAATGAATTACATCATATGTTATATAAAAAATGTAATATAAGGATATATAAATATTATTACTACAGTAACTTGATCCGAAGAGTCGGATCACGTCGAGTTGACAGGCGTGGATCATCAGATCACACGAGACGCGAAGCGTCGAGTTTGATCTGATGATCCGCGCCTGTCAACGGGACATGATCCAACTCTTCGGATCAAGTTACTGTAGTAATGATAAATTTATTATATACCCCCTTATGCATTTTAAATCCACATTTATAAGATAATAAATGTAATCCAAATTATCAAAAACACAGACATACCATGAAATTATGTTTTGTGTACGCAGTTTTGTTTGTTACGCAGTCAATATTTTCCACAAATAACGTTGCGTTGATGCATTGTGACGGCATCAGTTTCGGAGGATACTGATACGGAATCAGAAAACCACAGTGTGGTGATCTGGAAAAACGGATCACACGCTGTGAAATCCACAGTATCAAAGAACGATACATTGATGGGTATATAGTAAAAAATGGTTTTGAGGAGATAACGCTTACACAAAGTTTTTTATAAAGCATAATCTGCCCAAACTGTTTTTTTTATATGATATGATATCATGAAGATGTACCTTCATTCATTAATTAGCATGTGTGAGTATTAATTATGCAGTGTGGATTCAAGTTTTTTACACCCATGCTCTGTATGGCAAGATTTGGGCCATATTCAGATGATATTGTTTGAGATGGTAGAATATTACTTCACAGGAGAGTAAAGTGACCCATGGGACTCTTGTTCATGGATTCACTGTTAGCAGGATCATTATACCCCCTGCAACAAAGTTGGGGGGGGGGGGGGGTATACTGGAATCAGGTTGTCCGTTTGTAGACGTAATGGTTTACGGGCTCTATAGCATTATCCTATCCTATCGAATTTGAGGTCAAAGGTCAAATGCACTGGACATCGAAGTAGCAATATGATTTCTGGGCTCTAAAGGGTTATCCTTTCCACCTACAGTCACCATATCATACATATGGACTACCCACGGGACGAAGATGTTCCCTATCGAATTTGAGGTCAAAGGTCAATCGCACTGGACATCGAAGTAGCAATATGATTTCTGGGCTCTAAAGCGTTATCCTTTCCACCTACAGTCACCATATCATACATATGGACTACCCATGGGAAGATGTTCCCTATTGAATTTGGGGTCAAAGGTCAAGTGCACTGGACAGCAAAGTTGCAATATGGTTTCCGGGCTCTAAAGCATTATCCTTTCCACCTACAGTCACTTTATTATACATATGGACTACCCATGGATGAAGATATTCCCTATCGAATTTGGGGTCAAAAGGTCAAGTGCACTGGACATCGAAGTAGCAATATGGTTTCATCTCTTATCCATTTCTCCCTAGAGAAGAGACTACCCAAGGTTTTTTAATGCCCTTTCTTTTTTACACTCAGGAAAGAGTTAATTTATATCATTAACAACACCCTTTGGGGGATTGGGGTAAGTGGGGGCATTCTTAGTTAGCATTGCTCACAATACCTCTTGTTTGAATTGAGTTTGCCACATCTCAATGATTTTTAATCATGTTCAACTGTTGATAGTTTACTTCATTATGATGAACTGTTTTTATTTTGCAGTACCAGATATTTGTGACTCTAGAGGCAGCTACAGCAGACAGCCTGATCCTGTAACAGGGTGTAGATGTAAGGTAAGGAGACTATAAGATGTAAGGTGAGAGGACTGGATATTATAAGATGTAAGGTGAGAGGACTGGATATTATAAGATGTAAGGTGAGAGGACTGGATATTATAAGATGTAAGGTGAGAGGACTGGATATTATAAGATGTAAGGTGAGAGGACTGGATATTATAAGATGTAAGGCGAAGAGACTGATATTATATGATGTAAGGTGAGAGGACTGGATATTATAACAGGGTGTAGGGTAAGGAGACTGATAATGTACTCTAAGGAGACTAATATTGTAACAGGATGTAGATGTTGTTATGGGTCAGAATAAACCCAAAGACCAGCAGAAATCAATCACAAAGATTACAATTATTTACTGAAAAATGAGAGTGTTTATTACAACAAATTTAAAAGTTTATTTATAATAATTTTGTGGATAATATAGTGTTATGGCAAACAAGTGTTACATCATCTTTCTATTGAACCCTGACAAACACTAAAAATAGAATGTATAGGATCTTGTCTAGGCCACAGGTGTTGTACAGTATTACACAACACCTCCCCCTTAAAATAGTGAGATGTCAATGAAAACTTAATTCTTTAACAACTCAAGACCTGAATACATAATATACATCAAATCAAAGCAATAAAATTAAAACTGAAATGCAGCACATTCATGATAGTCTTAACAAGGCATCTGCAATAAAATTGTCTTTGCCTTTGGTATGCTTAATATGAATATCATACTCTTGAAACAATTAACTCTCATCTGAAATTCAAATTATGTCATCTTCTCAAATTGCATTTTCTCTTTCTAGTTTTAATTTTTCTAATACCAAATGAAATTCAAATTCTGTCATTTTCGTTGATTCAATTATTTGTTTTGGAAAGTCATTTGTTTCAAAAATTTCTTTTTGTAAAAGTTTTTCAGCAACCTTAACTCTAATCTTTTCTGTTTTTTTAATAGAAGATTTAATCTCTAACCCGAAGTGTATGGCTAATTTAATCAACTCATCCTTTTTCAAAGCATCAAAAACCTAAACGTTCAGTGAGGCAAGAAAATCTTTGACCGAAAACATGTTGATTTCTACTGGGTATGAAATTCAATAAATCAGAAAACTCGAAATTAACCTCACAATAAATGTGATAATTCTTTATCCTGGATAAGGCCCCATTCTGTTATAGGTCAGAATAAACCCAAAGACCAGCAGAAATCAATACGAAGAATTCAAAGATTTGACAATTTATTTACAATTATTTACTGAAAAAATTATCAATAAAAAATTACGAACCTACAGTAAAAGGTTTTTTTAAAGAAACAATATGGTACTCAAATGCTGCTAGTGGTATTAGTCTCATTAGGACAGTTGTGGTTTAACCTGTTTTTATGTGAATTTGAAAGGTCTGTGTTTTTGGAAATAAAATCTATGAAACCGTATAGGGTTTCTGCTATAAACAAAACATAGGTAGATCTATATGCTGATATATAGAAAATGTGAGAGAATTTTGTTTGTCTTTTTAATTTTCAAATATGTATTTTCATTTTAGTCCAATGTTGTCGGAAAGAATTGTGATCAGTGTCGTGAGAATACATTTTACTTGGATGCTGCCAATCCTTTTGGCTGCCTGCGATGTTTCTGTATGGGAGTCACCAACCAATGTACCAGTACCTCTTGGAATAAAGCCCAGGTAGAGTGTGCTGTAATTCCACAAAAAAATGTTTGAAAATAGTTTAGATGACCAATATTAAATTCCAAGCCTTGTTTATGATAAAAAGGTATAGAAATTTATTGCACCCTCTAAGCTTGCATAATTTCCAGCAAATCACACAGGATCATTGTACTTTTAAAATGTATTAAATGATTGTGAATATTTATCTTTATTTCTAAACATTTAGGAAATAAGCTGCAAATCTGTAGCTCTCTGAGAAAATACTTAGACATATCGGAGAGCTACAGATCCACTCCTTTTAAAAAACCTTCGATTCATGGTGCGGGAAAAAATGTGCACAGTTGCAGCCTTACATCACTGTATTCTTGCATCACCATCTCATTAATTCAATATCAAAAAATTCCTAACATATTTTCCCACTATACTTGAATCCAAATATACCTTCAAATATTCATTAAAGCCCCATGAAACTGGAAAACTTCCAGCTTTAAATGAATTCATTAGTGATAGGATTTGAAAAAGTGAAAAAGCATATTTAACTATTTACATATGTTCTCTATCACTGAACATGTAGCACACGAACTGGGTGCATAGTTTCTTTAAATTTACCTGAGCGATTGGTATGACTGTTGGGATAAACTAATTCAATTCTTCATTGTTAAAAGATTATCAAGATAAATGAATGATTCATATAGAAATTTGCCTAGTTGCACAAAACCTTGAGGTTATTAATACTAAGTAACTGTACAAGTTTGAATGGACTTGGATTTTTGCAGTAATATGACTTTGTGTACTTTTTTCTTAACTCGTAGTACGAAGGACATACAAGTATAAAATTGAAATTCATCCTCAATGGATGTTTTACATAATCTATACACTCTTTTACAATGAGGAATCTTGAACAAAAACTAGGCAAAACGCAAGCATGACTAGTGAAAATACTGCTTGATAAGTAAGTGCCAAATCTCAACACATGTGAATTAGTTTAAAAACAGGGATATGGAAGGGAAACCCATTAAAATAATGATTGATAATTACTTAATAATAAGCAGCATGGATTAATTCCATAATTGAAAAAGTGAATTTCCAAACGGACCCCCTAAGGGGTATATGATGTTTTACAACCCATCTCAGAATTTTCGTTCATGTAGAAATGTCATCATGTAGGTGAGGTTCCCACAAAATTTGATTTAGCATGAAAAAGGTGAAGATGATAAACAGTGATCAATCATGTAAATCCCACAAGAAATAGTGAACAGAGCAAACTCAGGCCCCTGGAAACACGAGTGGTGCAATCAGGTGCCTAGAAGGAGTAAGCATCCCCTGTTGACTGGTCACACCCGCCTTGACACTATATTACAAAAGGTTCCTTGTGATCAGAATTAGAAAAATTGAACATCCTTTTCGACCATATTGACCATTTCTCAATGCATTCTTGCTTCCTCTTCTGTATTGTGTGATACTCAGGTGACCATTTAGGCCCATTGACCTATTGGTTTAATTCACGAAAGAACCATTTATTATTGTGAAAGTGATTCTATCCAGACAGGTGAATAGATGTTGAATAAAGGTATACCTTGGAGAAACTTGAACAAAAAAGAAAAAGCTGAAAAATTGCCAGGGCACCATTAAACATTTTCTTTTAAGTCTGCATTCAATTCTCGCTCACATTTTGCTCTATGTGCTCTCCTTTTACATTGCTTTCATTGTTTCATCACCTTGTACTCATCATTCACCATCAATCACTCTGCATAGGCTCATTATTTGCCCTACAATTGTTCAGTATTCATAGATCATTCCATTGGGGTAAAAGAACTTTTCAGAAACCATAGGAATGATGATATCCATGAAAAAATTTCTAGCAAACAAAGTAGCTTTTACATCTATTGAAGATTTGAGTTTGCTCTTCAGAAGAAGGTTGTTTTGTGAGTCAGGCCAGTGGAACTCCAGTCACAGTGATCCATGTGTCTTTGTGAATCGGGCCAGTGGAACTCCAGTCACACTGTGATCCATGTGTCTTTGTGAGTTGGGTCAGTGGAACTCCAGTCACACTGTGATCCATATGTCTTTGTGAGTCGGGTCAGTGGAACTCCAGTCACAGTGTGATCCATGTGTCTTTGTGAGTTGGGCCAGTGGAACTCCAGTCACACTGTGATCCATGTGTCTTTGTGAGTCAGGTCAGTGGAACTCCAGTCACACTGTGATCCATGTGTCTTTGTGAGTTGGGTCAGTGGAACTTCAGTCACAGTGTGATCCATGTGTCTTTGTGAGTTGGGCCAGTGGAACTCCAGTCACACTGTGATCCATGTGTCTTTGTGAGTCGGGTCAGTGGAACTCCAGTCACAGTGATCTATGTGTCTTTGTGAATCGGGTCAGTGGAACTCCAGTCACACTGTGATCCATGTGTCTTTGTGAGTCGGGTCAGTGGAACTCCAGTCACAGTGATCCATGTTTCTTTGTGAATCGGGTCAGTGGAACTCCAGTCACACTGTGATCCATGTGTCTTTGTGAGTCAGGTCAGTGGAACTCCAGTCACACTGTGATCCATGTGTCTTTGTGAGTCAGGTCAGTGAAACTCCAGTCACAGTGATCTATGTGTCTTTGTGAGTCGGGTCAGTGGAACTCCAGTCACAGTGATCTATGTGTCTTTGTGAATCGGGTCAGTGGAACTCCAGTCACACTGTAATCCTTGTGTCTTTGTGATTCATGGCAGTGGAACTCCAGTCACAGTGATCCATGTGTCTTTGTGAGTTGGGCCAGTGGAACTCCAGTCACACTGTAATCCTTGTATCTTTGTGATTCATGGCAGTGGAACTCCAGTCACAGTGATCCATGTGTCTTTGTGAGTTGGGCCAGTGGAACTCCAGTCACACTGTGATCCATGTGTCTTTGTGAGTTGGGCCAGTGGAACTCCAGTCACACTGTGATCCATGTGTCTTTGTGAGTTGGGCCAGTGGAACTCCAGTCACACTGTAATCCTTGTATCTTTGTGATTCATGGCAGTGGAACTCCAGTCACAGTGATCCATGTGTCTTTGTGAGTCAGGTCAGTGGAACTCCAGTCACAGTGATCTATGTGTCTTTGTGAGTCGGGCCAGTGGAACTCCAGTCACAGTGATCTATGTGTCCTTCATCTTTGTAATGTTTTATGTCTATTTTCAGATTGGAGCCACATTTACAAGAAATAGTAATGACTTTGTCCTGACAGATCTGCTTCAGAGAGAGACAATATCAGATGGTTTCACTGTTAACAGCAATGTGAGGGAATTGGGCTATAGGAGATTCAATAACCAGAAAGATACTGTTTATTACTGGTCTCTTCCAAAGCGTTTCCTTGGAGACAAGGTGAATTATGCATAAAGAAATTATCTGAAGTTGTGCAGAAACAAGTGTTCTATTTACTCCTAGTGGTGTACTGATGACTTGTTTTCCTTTAATTAGCTCACCTGACCTGAGCTTTTTTCATTAGATATGTTTGGTATCTCTGTCTGTCTATTTGTTTGGTATAAACTTTTGAACATTATTCTTTAGAAAATATTATTCTTGAACTATAGTCATCAATTTATTAGACCAACGAAAAATCAATCAATAGTTTCTCAGGCACTGCTGCATCGGTTGAAAATGTACTGCATAGAATTTTTTCTCTCAATTCATATCTGTTTATTTATGTAAATGAGGTAACTGTTTTGTTATAGATTTTTATGTGAAACTTTCAGAAGGTTTTGATAAAATTGTAAATATTTTTTTATCAAATAATAATTGAATGCATACTCATTTATCTGCAAGTGTCTAAAAATAATAGTATATACTTAGTAGTAAGCAATGTGAAGCTATTTTTTATAAATATAAAAATCCTGTTGCTTATTCTATATAAATACATGTACATTAGAAAGAAAAGGTACGGTAACCTCTAGCTACAGTCAAACATAGAAAGGAAAAATAACTCATGCTACAGCCTCCCACATCAAAATTTTAAATTTTAGGCCTGAGAAACTATTTGTTAATTTTTTTTTTTTTTTATTTATTTTTTTTTTTTTTTGTCTTTCATATATACAATGAATTCATTCTAATTTACTTAAATCATGATGTATTCATGCAAGGGATTTGTGCCAAGGCTACATGCATTACATTTCAATAATCTTATTTCCTGTTACTAAATTCCCATCACCTGAAATTTGGAAATCTGATTTCAACACATTGATACAATTTACTGCACATATGGCAATCCAGCATCAGAGTAAACAATATAATGCTTATTGGTGTGAAGTCTTGAATTTCTGAAATGATATCAATGTATGAGAAGCCTATACCTGCCCTCAATTCTCCTTTGTTTCTGCAGGTAATTTCTTATGGAGGTTATCTGAAATTTGTGCTGGTTTACAGACCTGGACAAGATGCCTCACCCAGTGAACTTGATGGTCCGCTTGTAGAACTGATTGTAAGTTTGCATGATGGTCTAAAGATTTTTTTCTTCTTGTTCTTAATAAGTATATATTAGATTGTAAATTAAATGAATTTTGTTGAAGGCAATCACCATTTTCTTTCTTAAAAGTTTTACAGCATAGTATATATTATATCAGAATGATAGACAAGCTACAAATGAGATTCTTACCTTTAGGGTAATGGGGTAACTTTGATTCATAACTCTACACAAGAACACCGACCAAACACTCCTATGTCCTACAGGGTCCCATTCACAGAGGTGAGTATTTGTCACACAGTTTAGCATGTTGATAATGATTGGGACATAACATATTTATGTTCCCCAAACAAAGTTTGGGAACATATTGTTTTTACTCTGTTTCTTATTATTATTATTAAGGTCTTCCGTCTCCTGCGGAAGACCTTACTATTATTGTTCGCGTTCTTCTTCTTCATTATTATTATTATTTTCCTTGGTAGTACACGCGTTTTTCTCAGCCATTTCTTGATCGATTTTCACGAAATTTTCAGGAAAGATGTCTTTTGGTGACGAGACTTTGCTTGCAAAATTTTGTGCTTGACGTCACTTCCGGTCAGGAGTTATCTCTCTTTTAGTGACTTTTTGAAGGACCTTGTTGTCCACACATCTCCTCCGTTAGTTTTGAAGCTAGAGTCTTGAAATTTCTACACAAGATAGAGTAAACATTTTAGAAGATTTGTGGGGGATTCGATTTTACCGGAGGCGATTTGCCTAAACGCTCGCCTGGACCTGAAAAAATGGATGCCAAAATTTTTCGCCGATTTCGGCGATTTTTGACCTTTGATCTCCAATATCTTTTTTCTTGCAAATATTTTGTTAAGACATGTAGAACAAAAGTTGTGCACATTTACGAGATCTTTTCGAAAATATCAAGATTTAGGGGCTATCCCCTTAAATTAGGGATCTAGAAGGGCTCAAAGTCTAGATCAAATATCTCAAAAATCGTTAATATTTTGGTATAAGTCAAAGAACAAAAAATGTTCATCTCAACAATCCAAATCTATTCATATAAAAATTTAGGTCATATGTTACGTAATAAGGGATTTTAAGGGCCAAAACCATAAATTTTTTACCCCTTGTATCTCGAAAACGACAAATATTTTGAAAAGCAATAAAGAACAAAAGTTGTTCAGAATGATGATCTGAACAATATGCATATTTCGTTTTTACCCTATGTGGCCCCGTTAGGGAGCTACAGTTTGGCCCCTAAAAATTACTTCTAGAAATAACTCGAGAACGGTAAAGAATTTCTAAATACTTGTTGAACAAAAAATGTTTGAAATGTCATGACCTTTCTTACGATATCAAGCAAAAGGGGCTGACCCTTTAAATTAGGGGCCCAGAAGGGTCCAAAGGTTTATGAGAATATCTCAGAAACTATTAATATTTTGTAATAAGTTGTAGAAGCGGAAATGTTCATCTCAACGAGCTTGATCTTATCAAATCAAAAAGTAGGTCATATGTTACGTAATTAGAGATTTTAAGGGCCAAAATCGTAAATATTTGACGCCTCATATCTTTAAAACGACATATTTTTTGAAAAGCATTATTGAACAAAAGTTGTTCAATGTGTCATAACCTATCGATCAATATCAAAAAATGGGTCTGTGGGCCTCATGGCTCGCCTGTAGAGTCGATTTTTGTCGATATCAGTCGATTTCAAAAACTTGTAACTGGTAAATATTTTGTAAGGACATATTGAACAAAAGTTGTTCAGTTTATCGAGATCTATCGATTGATATCAAGAAATAGGCCTATGGTCCTAATGGCTCGCCTGTAGAGTCGATTTTTTGTCGATATCGGTCGATCTCAATAACTTTTTACAGGTAAATATTTTGTAAAGACATATAGAACTAAAGTTGTTGAGTCTATAGAGGGCTAACAAATGACATCAAGAAATAGGCCCGTGGGCCTTATGGCTCGCCTGGAGAGTCGAATTTCAAACGAATTTCACCGCAACTTTGCTTCAGAAGCTTATGATATGAAAAATTGATTATATCTAAAGTGTCTTAAAGTCGGAAACTAAATTGGGACTCATTTGTCTTTCTTTTTTTTTTTTAACTCCGAGTGCATCAACAAATCGAACGGAAGACCTACTCGTTGCTCGCAACGAGATCGTGTCTAGTTATTAGGGTCTTCCGTCTTCAGCGGAAGAACCTTCTATTATTCTATTGTTGATTTTTCACTTTTCTTATTATTATTATTATTATTATTTTTATTCTTTTTTTTTTTCCTTACCGATTTTGTGCAGAGGATTTCTCAGAGATGGCTTGATCGATTTGCTTCAAATTTTTAGGGTTGATGCATTGCTATCTGAAGTTTATATATTTTTTTGGATTTTCGAAAATTCACTTCCGGTTGGAAGTTATCCCCCTTTTATCGATTTTCAGATGACCATTTTGTCCGGACAAAAACTCAAAAACGACAAAAGCTAGAATGCTGAAATTTTCAGTGATGTTAGACGACATGTTGTAGTTGTGCACATTGGTTTTCAAAATTTCCGGAAGTGCCTAGTATGGAAGCTCGGTAGGGGTCGAAAATGGAGTTTAAAAAAGTGCCCAATTTTTTTCCACGTTTTAAATCAGAACTTTTTATTCGTAAATATTTTGTTTAGACATATATAACAAAAGTTGTACAGTTTATTGAGATCTTTCGTGTCATATCAAGAAATGCGCCCATGGTCCTAATGGCTCGCCTGAACCATTGAATTTCTGTTACAATGATTAACTTTTTTCTCACGAAACTTTTGATAAGACATGTAGAATGAAAGTTGTTCAGTTTTGGAAGATCTATCTAATGATGTCAAAAAATAGGCCTCCGGGCGTCATGGCTCGCCTGAAAAGTCGAATTTGTATCACAATCAATAACATTAACAACTTTTTTCTCGAGAAACTTTTGACAAGACATGTAGAACGAAAGTTGTTCAGTTTCGCAAGCGTTAACTAACGATGTTAAGAAATAGGCCTGTGGGTCTCATGGCTCACCTGAATAATTGGGTTATTGTTGCAATCTATTACATTTTTGTCAAGAAACTTTTAATAAGACATCTAGAAAAAAAGTTGTTCAGTTTTGCAAGATCTTTCGAACAACATCATCAAAAAGGCGAACGGGCCTCATGGCTCGCCTGAACAGTTTGATTAGTGTCATAATTACTAACTTTTTTCTCGAGAATCTTTTGATTAGACATGTAGAACAAAAGTTGTTCAGTTTTGCAAGATCTTTCGAACAACATCATCAAAAAGGCGAACGGGCCTCATGGCTCGCCTGAACAGTTTGATTAGTGTCATAATTACTAACTTTTTTCTCGAGAATCTTTTGATTAGACATGTAGAACAAAAGGTGTTCAGTTTTGCAAGATCTTTCATACGATATCAAGAAAAAGGCCCACGGGCCTATGACTCGCCTTCACAGTCTGATAAATGTCGCAATCAATAACTTTTTTCTGAAGAAAATTTTGATAGGACATGTAGAACAAAATTTGTTCAGTTTTCCGAGATATATCTAGAATGATATCAAAAAATAGGCCTTCGGGCGACATGACTCGCCTGATCAGTCGAATTGTTTTCGCAGTAAATAACATTATTAACTTTTTTCTCGAAAAAAGGCTGACCCCTTTAATTAGTGGCCGAGAGGGGCAGAGAGTCTTTAATTTATAACACTTAAATGATCAATATTTATAAAACATTACCGAAGCTAAATTGTACGTCTAGACAATATATTTGTATCATTATTTATGAACGAAAATCTCAGTGAAATTCTTATCTCATCACATCTTAAATTGGACGGAAGACCCACTCCTTGCTCGCAACGAGATCGCATCTAGTTATTATTATTATTCTTTTTCTCCGGTACTTTTTTGTCCGGTAGTGTTCTCAGAAACTACAAAAGGGATCGATATGAAACTTTCCAGGATGATAGTATAGCGTTTGTAGATGTGCATAGTGATAGTCATTTTGTTTGCACGTGCATGCACGCGCGCGCACGTGCATTGCAATTTTGGTACAAAAAATGGAAAATCAGAATATTGAAGGAAGCGATATAAAACCTAAATAGGATGATAGTATATCATTTGTACATATGAAAAATAATAGTTATTTTGCCAGCACGCGCACGCATGCGCATGCGCGTGCACGCGCATTACAAAATGTGTACGCTAACTTTGGAATCAGTCTAACTTTTTTGTTGTTCATTGAAATGGCTTGAAATTCATATCATAGGTAGATATTGAGACCCTTAACTGATTTACATGGTCAAAATTACCAATTTGCACGTGCATGCACGTGCGCTTCATTTTGATTGGATAATGCTAAAACGTTTGTAACTATCTTATTTATGAAGCGAATGAGATGATATTCACAGCATATGTAGACAATATGTGTATCTATATGTTGGTGTAACAAAAAATGCCCACGCGCATGCGCGTGCAACGTTTTTTAAATGTTCAATTTTTAAAGGACGATAACGTTTTTGTTTTTCATCAAATTCTATTCATATTAGGGGTTTAGATGTATCTTGGTACTCCTTACAAATTGCTGTGGTTAGAATTACTGCTCAGCACGTGCATGCACGTGTGCTGATTTCTGATTGGACGATTTTAAAATCGCTATAACTTCCTTATATTTGGTGGAAACGTTATGAAATTCATACTGTGGGTAAATGATACAAATGCCTGTTGAACGACATCAAGAAAAATTCGAAATCATACACGCGTGCGCGTGTATGCACGTGCAACGCTTTCTTTCATTTCTTGGTACTGAAATGACCATATTGAACGTACTACATGTAATTAAAGGCTAAAATAAAATGATTTTTTCCTATAGATTCACAAGGACATCACTTTTTAATTGGGGGAGGTTTGGGGAACATCTGTAACGGTCCCCGTTACAATTAGAACTAGTCCTAATTGAAACAAGGTCAATTTTGATCTTCAACAAATACAACATAAAGAATTCATGATTTCTTAGCAGCAATTGGCCAACATTTGCAATTTATTTTAAATATGCTAAAGTAGGACACATAATAGTATTCATAAGCCATGATCAATTTATGTCATCCATCATCTTGTGAAATTGGAAGTCTTGAATTAACATTTAATTCACATTTAAAGATGAAATAAATATGAACGTTCTCCATTTCAAAATAGCTGGTTGCAATCTGTAAAAGTGTCATAAATCATTCAAAGAAAACAAGACAAGTGAATGTGAAGTAAGAATGGAAGCTGTTTGTTTTTTACAGAATGCATGGACTGGGCTGGATGGCGCAGCAACATCCAGGGAGTTTTTGTTGATGGCGCTGGCAGACTTGAATGCCATACTGATCAGAGCCACCTTCACTAAGGACACCGATCAGTCTAGGTAGGTTTCTGATATACAAAATAAACAGCTGCACATTCCTAAATCTCCAGAGGTGCCATGGTAGAATTTAGGTATTCAAATGTTGAAATCTCTGATATCTTTCTATTTCAGTATTAGAGATGTGGTCATGGATATCGCAGAAGACAGGGTCACAGGTCAAGGTCGTGCATCAACAGTGGAGCAGTGTCAGTGTCCCAGAGGCTACAAAGGGCTGTCATGTGAGGTGTGCAGAAATGTCATCCCCTTTGTTAGAGGGACATATTGTTTTAGTCTGATTTCTTTTTCCACTGCTCAGTGAATGTTTTTCAGACCTTATCTCTGGTATCTTTTATCATAAAGTCTTAAAATATTTGGCATACATATGTGGATATATCATACAAGACAATGTGTCGTATGCAAGGATCATTTGGGAGGTCTTGAATATTTAATCACTGTATTTTATTGAGTCATCAAATGTTGGATTTGATTATTACAACCCTTCAAATTGTGTAAGTATAATTATGTAATTGATATTTGAAAATTTATGTTTGTTAATTCTGCACGCTTTTTTTTTTTTTTTTACCTTTTAGGACTGTGATGTGGGTTATACCCGCAGTGGCAGTGGTACATATCTTGGGACTTGTGAACCATGTCAATGTAATGGCCATTCCAGTGAATGTGACCCGGATACTGGACGTTGTAGGGTGTGTAGATATCAAATCAGAATTTGCTGAAAACTAAGTACAGTGAAACTTCTCCAAACCGGCCCCTCAGAAAACCAGTTCTCCCTGAATATCTGCCGATTTTCAAAGTCCTGGCAGAAATCTTAACATTTCCTTACAAAGAAAGTCTTACAAAACCGGCCACTCCTGAAAACCGGACATCAGCCACTTTTTTTAAAGTACTCTTGTTAACAATCCTGTGTAATTTACCCTTATCATACTGGCCACTTTTTGAAGACAAGGAAATTTTGGCCAGGGGCCCAGGTTGATCAAAATCGGCCAGGTGTGCAAACTGACTGACCAACAGGCCAGGTGGGAAATCATCCACTGGAGGTGTGAAAGACACTAGTGGCCTCTATAATTTCTATTGTTTACCTGTGCTGTTATGGGTGTTAAGTGACACTTGGCTAATCCAAGTGACCCTTCCAAATTCTGTACAAAATGTAAAAAAAAAAACAATTACGAACATATTGAATATTCATTCAAACACCATATTGTTGCACCATACTATCCCATGGATGTAAGTGGTATTTAATGATGAACAAACCCATGACTGGTAATGATAATTACTTAAAGATAAATTTATTTTCTTGGTTTCCATAGACTTACAATTCCTAAGAAATATTCAAATTACAATTTCATATTTACTACAGTACTGTACTTTTCAAAAACATCAAAACAAATTTGTTAATGATATAAGCGATGAATGTAAACAAGAGTTTTTATAGGTAAGAGGAATTCCAATAATAGGCCTCTGTGTTTTCTTTATGTATCCTATTATAGTTTCAGTTTACAATTAGATGATTTCAGGGAGAATTTATAATTACCTGTAGGTACAAATGGACTAATTTGATCTCCACCAATTGATCATAGATCACCAGAATAAAGTGAACAGTTCCTACTTTGTGAATATTGAGATAGAATGTCTCTTAATGCTAAATTCTCAGTAAACCAGCCACCCCTCTAAACTGGCCGTTTTATTCGGTCCGAGAGTTGGCCGGTTTCAAGAAGTTTCACTGTATATCTGTTAAGTAACTGAAAATTTGGGATATCATACATGTTATTGGCTGATTGCAACTGGAAATATTTCCCACAAAGATAAATTAATCCAGAAAATTTCATGTATAAAAGAGCCAAGAAAATGAATGATGCAAGTTTATTTGATTTCTGAAATCAAAATGAACTGACTTAAACAGCCAATGACAGATTGGATTTGCTATATGTAGCAAAAACTTTTTAGGTCACCTGAGTCACTTGGGGGACCTATTGCTATTGGTCTGCCTCCATCATCACCCGTTAGCAATTTTACATTTTTAACTTCTTGAAAACTACTTGGTCAATTGTTACTATTTTTATACGCCCGTCTTAAGACGGGACGTATTATGGTATGGCGTTCATGTCCGTCCGTCCGTCTGTCCGTCCGTCTGTTAGCTTTTTCGTGTCCAACCCGTAACTTAAATACTACAAGGCCTAAAATCATCAAACTTTGTCTGTAGATACATCTTGGGTAGAAGGTGTGTCGCACATTAAAACCAGGTCACTGTGACTTTTCATTAAGAAGATGTGGCCATATATGGCAAAAACTTGTCCGACTCATAACTTGAAAACTATTAGACCTAGAATCACCAAAATTGGTCAACTAATGCATCTTGGGTAGAAGGTGTGTCGCATCCTACTTTAAGGTCACTGACATTTAATTAAGGTGATATAAAAAAAAATGTTTTAATGGGTACAATCTATACTGTTAACAATATGTGACGGGCGTATCATGTGCCGTGGCGGTGCACTTTATTGGTGTGAGGCATCTCTGGGATAAGAGGAATATAAATTGTTAAATATATTAACTTACCACCCCTGGAGCCTCATGGGTGGGGCCAAATATGCAAAAGAAAGGCTTTATTATCAAAATCTTATCCTACTATCACACATGTGAGAGAGAAACTAAATGCATGGTTATGATGTCCATGAAGCCCTCTATCAAAATTGTGAAATTCATGGCTCCTGGGTCAGGTTCAGGCCCTGGGGCTGGACCAATATGGCCATTTAGAGAGTATTAAATCTTAGAAAATCTTCTCTACTCCATTATATATTTGAGAAAAACTAAATGTATGATTATGATGTTCATGAAGCTCTTTACCTAAATTGTGAAATTCATGGGTCAGGGGTTCAGGCTTTGGGGCAGGGCCAATATGGCCACATAATGAAAATGTATTAAAAAATTAGGGAATGTTAAAATCATTTATATGTATCAAACTTCCATTTTTCCCTCTTCTGTAAAATCTGTGATTGTATGTATTTTGAAAGATCACAAATATGTGCACAAAACACTCCATATTGAGACTTATTTTTTTCTTGCCGCACAACTTGCAACATTTGAATGTATTAAAACGATAACAATAGCGATAGTTTAAATAACAAAACCAAGTACTTGCCACTGTGATGTGGATATGGTAGATTAAATGTTTGTTTCAATCTGCTTGTACTATTCCACACCAGGGGCATGCGCCATTAAATACACACAGACCACAGTATAGTCTCTGTCAAACAATTAAAGGGGTGCATGCAATGATATGGATACGTGTTGCCTATTATAGTTAAACTACAGTAATTTATTGAGCATCCAGTTACTTGACCACACTTTGCTTGGCGTGTCTAGGGCACTGATAACCAACAGCTTGGGACTTGAGCATCTCATAAAATTTTCTCTGAAATATCAGAGTTTTGTGTGGTGCAATTATTGTTCCAATCACCATGCTGAAAAGAGAAAAACTGAAAATGTACCCTAGAAAGAATTATTTCCTTTCTTATTCAGTGTATTTAACATGAGGTTATTGGTAATAAATATATATTATTTCTACAGTAACTTGATCTGAAGAGTTGGATCACGTCAAGTTGACAGGAGCGGATCACCAGATCATACAAGATGTGAAGCGTCGAGTTTGATCTGCTGATCCACGCCTGTCAACGAGATGTGATCCAACTCTTCATATCAAGTTATTGTAGTAATGATAAATTTTATATTATATACCCCATCATTTATTTTTGAATCCACATTTATAAGATAATAAATGTAATGTAAATCATCAAAAACATGGACATACAGTGAAATTTTATTTTGTGTAAGCAGTCTTGTTTGTGACACGGCGATATTTTCCATGCAAAAAACGTTGCATTGTGATGTCATCAGTTTCAGAGGAAACTGACACGGAATCAGAAAACCACAGTGTGGTGATCCGGAAAACCGGATCGCACTCTGTGAAATCCACAGTATAAAAAAAATGAAACATTGATGGGTATATAATTAAAGATCAAGATTTATGTGCAGAAAATATATACAACATTTAGAAACACAACTCTTGCTAATGGGTAAAAAGTTGACGGACAATCTGATAAAAAAAATTAAATCTGACTAATAAGAGAGCAATGTCGAATTCCAAAAAAATGTGGAGAAAAAAGGGTCACTGACTTGATACACGAGTCAACTTTTATCCGAGTATATATAGTGGAAGTGTATCGTGATCTTTCACCAAGTTTAGGCCAAGATCAAGGCAAAAGTTCAAAGTATCATGGTTAGAGTTGTGAAGAATAATGACCATTAGTTGATAACACAAGCACACAAAATGAGGACAGCCAGTTCTCAAGGCCTGGAAAGATGTAGTACTTGTTCCAATCAACATAATTTTTTTCACTTTGCAAGACACAGGTATCCATTATGGGCCTTTTGTTTTAATCTAATGATGAGCATGTAACTGGAAAAATATTCAGTTATTTGAATTTTTCTGTTAGAACTGCCAACATAACACAGATGGAGAGCAATGTGAACGTTGTGCCACTGGTTTCTATGGTGATGCCACCAGGGGAACTCCTAGTGATTGCCAGCCATGTCCTTGTCCCCTAACACAGCCACCAAATCAGTATGTTTCTTTTAACTGGTAAAGTACAATGTTCAAAATGACCGTGTTTATAAAACTGACTTTATATTGGCACTAGAATCAGATTTTGCTCTTATTTATTAACAGATTCAGTCCTACATGCGAGTTGGCAAGAGATGGACAAGTAAGATGTACAGCTTGCCCAGCTGGACACACAGGACGTAGATGTGAAAGGTAGAAGTCCATCTGTCTTTTAAAAGGATTTATTTGTAGTTTTTACATGATAAACAAACCCACACTTTGTAGAGAAAGCTTGGGTGTATGATAATTCCGGTCCATCCGTCACACTATCTCCTTCCTTAAACTCCTCTTTCATTTTAAGCAGTAGATAATTCCTCTGTTGGAATGTGATTGTGGTGTTCTGTAGATTTGCTTAGAGGCTAAGAACCAAATTGTATTTATCAAGTTACAGATTAATCAGTGACTATAATGTAAGAAGGCTGTGGAAATAATTTGTCACTCCTTTACTTATGGGACATTTCTTTGTACAACCCAAAATTGTTAATTTATTCATATCATATGAATGAAATTGTCTAACTACATCTGAGAAAATGAAAATATGTTTTGAAATATCATTTCTGTAGTTAATTGAACAATTCAAGTGGTATATTGACAAGTCAATTGTTGTACCAAGGCCAATCTAGTTAAAATCAGATATTCTCAAACCATTACTCTGGAGAAGAATCTGACAGCATTGCGTTTGAGGTCAAGTTATTTCACCTTTCACACCTGACCAATCAAATGAATTAAGCTTCCGTTAACATGTAAATTTGCATTGAAGCACAGGGGAATAATTGAAGAAGATGGCGGTGGCCATGAGCGATGTTACAACGCCACAGGAAATATATTTTATCAATAGCTTGTAGCTTTGTTCGTGTTGGTGATGGCTACAGTGAGGAGTTTGCTGTGAAGATCGAAGTCCATCAGGGGTCAGTACTCAGCCCTCTGCTTTTCATCATCATACTCGAGGCTCTTTCACGCGAATTTCGCACCAGTGTTCCCTGGGAGGATCTGTATGCAGATGACCTGGTTATCATTACTGACTCATTGGATGAATGTGTCAAGAGGCTCCTGACTTGGAAAGGAAAGGACTGAGAGTGAATGCAGGCAAAACCAAGATCATGATCTGCGGTACGGGTCTTGACCTACTTCAGGACTCGGACAGCTTCCCATGTGCTGTCTGTCGTACAGGTGTAGGCAGCAATAGTATTTTCTGCAATGGCTGCAAGCACTGGGTGCACAAGAAATGCAGTGGGCTCATGCGACTGTCTGTGGACCCTGACTTCAGATGTTCAAGATGCAGAGGAATGGCTCGCCCTCTTGACGGCAGGCTGCAGAGTGAAATCCAAGTTGGTCTAGACAAGTTGGAGGTTGTAGGTTCCTTCTGCTACCTCGGAGACATGCTTTCCGCAGCTGGTGGCTGTGACCTTGCAACCACTATGTGTGTGAAGACCACTTGGAAGAAGTTCAAGGAGCTGCTACCAGTCCTGACATCACGCCACCTGTCGTACAAGACCCGTGGTCGAGTGTATAACACCTATGTACGGAGTGCTATGCTCCATGAGAGTGAGACTTGGGCACTGACCATGCCAAATCTCCATCACCTACTGCTCAATGACAGGGCCATGATAAGACAGATCTGTAACATCAATGACAGGGCCATGATCAGACAGATCTGTAACATCAATGACAGGGCCATGATCAGACAGATCTGTAACATCAATGACAGGGCCATGATCAGACAGATCTGTAACATCAATGACAGGGCCATGATCAGACAGATCTGTAACATCAAGCCTGAAGATATGGCCACTCTAGGTTCAACTGAATTGCTGGGGCGACTTGGCATCGATGACCTCGACCTCATCTTAAGGGAAAGGAGACTCCGCTGGTATGGCCACGTTGTCAGATCCAGCAGTGCAATCAAGTGCGCTCTAAACATACAAGTTCCTGGGAGACGTAGAGTTGGTCGGCCAATGCTATCATGGAGAGAGCTGAAGGAGAAAGATCGTAGAGAATGGAAGCTCTCTGCTGCTGACCCTCAAGACCGGAGAAAATAGAGATCTGAGGTGAGATCTGCCATGCGTGCAACTAGCCAGATATCTGGAAGGGGGCCCACTAGTGTGGACAATACCCGTAATTCTGCACGGAAATAAAAATGGATGTATGGGATCTAAGATCTTCCTGGAATGCTGATTTTTGGAATTTGTTTAAATTTTTCATGGATCGACATTTTTTATTTTTTTTTGTGAACTTACAATCCAAATACGCTTCAGTAAAATGATTTTCCGATTGGTTCTTGATTCTTTGTCATTCCATAGTTATTGAATTATTCATGAGACTGGGGTCAATAACATGACCTCAAACGCAATGCTGTCAGATCCTTCTCCAGTGTAAAGGAATCAGATTTAGGTTAAAGAAGGTCTGATTTTGATTAGATTGGTACCAAGGCTGACATGATTTTGTCCTATGCATGTTTATGACAAATCTAACAGGCATATCATGTGCTGTGATGGTGCACTTTAGTTACCATTAGGATCCAGTTCTCAGAGTTTTTAAAAATTCATGCATGCATCATCTATCATTTGCACACAACATTCCTGATTTATGGTCTGTTGTGTGATTCCAAGGTGACTCTTAAGACTCATGGACCTCGTGTTCAGGAAAGCTGCTGTGTCAAGATTAATATTTGTTATCATCAGCATGTACAGGAAGATACAACAAACCATGTGTCTCCACTTGAAGATTTCTCTGTATGTTGTCTGACCCTTTATCCAAATCCAAAAATAGGAAGGGGAAAAAAGAATAATGATAAAGTTTTTACATTTTTAACAATAGTTCAGCAGGTGAAATACAATTATGTTCTTGCATATTTACAATGAAACACAGGTGCTATATTGTGATAGGTGAAATATCAGAGAACCACCACTCTCTGACAGCTAATGCAATCCATAAAATTGAGGAAATATCCTGTGCAATTTTTTATTCCAAGAGTGGGAACCCTAATTTGTGGATGTCCCAGACTTGTGAGTCTTATCTCTGTATTAGCAACGTGACGGAGGTGAATACTGTGGGCCTCTTTATTTTGATATAAATGGTATTTTATATGCATATAAACTCTTTATAATAGGATTGGGCATCAGGTTCTGTCTCATTTGATCCAACATTTGTCAACACAGATTAGGCATTCTTAAGGGTTGAAAATGGATATTGCAGATGTAAAATTGTTAAGTCAAAATTTGATCACATGTGTAAGTTTACTGTGTTGGGGTCAGTACTTTGTGTAAGTTTACTGTGTTGGGGTCAGACAGCTGGGACTGTACTTTGTGTAAGGTTACTGTGTTGGGGTCAGACAGCTGGGACTGTACTTTGTGTAAGGTTACTGTGTTGAGGTCAGACAGCTGGGACTGTACTTTGTGTAAGGTTACTGTGTTGGGGTCAGACAGCTGGGACTACTTTGTGTAAGGTTACTGTGTTGGGGTCAGACAGCTGGGACTGTACTTTGTGTAAGGTTACTGTGTTGGGGTCAGACAGCTGGGACTGTACTAATTGTGTAAGGTTACTGTGTTGGGGTCAGACAGCTGGGACTGTACTTCGTGTAAGGTTACTGTTTTGGGGTCAGACAGCTGGGACTGTACTTTGTGTACGGTTATTGTGTTGGGGTCAGACAGCTGGGACTGTACTTTGTGTAAGTTTACTGTGTTGGGGTCAGACAGCTGGGACTACTTTGTGTAAGGTTACTGTGTTGGGGTCAGACAGCTGGGACTGTACTTTGTGTAAGGTTACTGTGTTGGGGTCAGGCAGCTGGGACTGTACTAATTGTGTAAGGTTACTGTGTTGGGGTCAGACAGCTGGGACTGTACTTTGTGTAAGGTTACTGTGTTGGGGTCAGACAGCTGGGACTGTACTTTGCTCCATGCATCTTCACTATTTCTAATGCATTATCTCTCTTGCAGCTGTATTCAGGGATACTCAGGAAACCCAATGCAGCAAGGCGACTACTGCAAAATCTCTACTGGTAAGACATATTCCACTTTTATTTACATTTATATGTTGAGAGGGGGTGGGGGGTACTTTCCCCATCAGGAATCATGCTTAAAATTGGGAGAATCCTGCCCAAATCACGGAAAGTTGGCATGTGTGTACATCAGATTTACTGTGTTAGAAAATTGTGTGCACTTCAACCTGAATGTTTCCATAACTGATTCCTTGAGAAAAGGTGTTGTTATTAAGATGTTCCCTAATGTCATTTCCACAGTATGATTTTATTTTTTAAGATGACAGGGTAACACTGAAGGGAACCTATGCTGGTTGGTCAGATTTCTGTTTACATACTATTGTTATACATACTTTTGCAGTTTAAAGTTTTATTTGAAAATTTGAATGTTTCAGGTCCAAATTGTCAGTGTGACAGTCGTGGAATTGTCCCAAACACCCAGTGTGATGCCTTGACAAAGCAATGTCAGTGTAAAGTAAGTGGAAGACTATCGATGTATATGAACTGTAGCTTATTCTAAGGCTGGTGGTGAAGACAGTCTGACAATCATGAGTTACTGCTGTCATTGTTTACCAGAACAGATTTCAGAGCAAAATATAAAAAATTGTCATAGTATTTCTTGGTTAGATTTTTATGTTAACTCATCCCTATTTGTAAATAAATGTAATATACAGTTTCAAGCTTCATTCCTGTGTCTTTTGTTTGTAGGCAAATGTTCGAGGACAAAGGTGCAGCTTTTGTAAAGAAAGCTACTTTCATCTAAGTGAGGAAAATTCGCAGGGATGTTTAGCTTGTTGGTGCTCGGGGGTAGCCAGACAGTGTAGTTCATCTGCCTTTTATAAAGACAGGGTATTGAAATTTTGATTACTTGTTATTGTTTAAAAGTTTAGAGGATAACCCCCCCCCCCTTCCCTTTTCCCTTGGGCACAACTTCTTTTCTTGCCAACTAAGATGTGTGTATATAATCATGATGTGCCAAAATTGTAAAACTCATGACCCCTAGCCTAGGCTGGTGGTTCAGGCTCTAGGGTAAAGCTCAAATGGGTATATTGTGAAATAGCAATTAATATTTAAAAATTTACATTTCCAATGTTTTTGCCTTCGATATTTTTGCCAACTGTATAATGATAGTCATTTCCTCATGAATGGGATGCAGATGTGAACATTGTGCATATGAATCTTGATAAATTTAGTATGTCTATTTCAACAGTGGGGAATTCTGACAGAAATGAAAGTAGAATGTAGATATTAAAAAAAAATTGATTGCAGTACTTCACACCAGCATACTTTTCATGTATTCATGGTTATGATAAGTATGGACAGACACTGAAGGCATTCCGTTCAAATTGTTCTGTGCCAGGGCCAGGCCAAAGCATTCTGTTCTTATTTAAAACCAGTCTCTTTCAACACACTGTTCGTTTCATCCTGCAAGGTCATTTCGAACTCACTTAGTTCATACAGCAATTGTAGACAGTATGGTACTTGATAGGGATGAAAGAGAAGACTTTTGCTCGTGATTGGAAATATATTTGAAAGCTGTACATTTTAGACTTTCAACGATATGGAATATTAGAACCATTATTCATCTCTGATTCTGTTGCAGTTCTAATAAAAAAAAAATTAGCATTAACTTGGGTAACTTTTCAGTAAACAAGCACACATAACTAAAAGACGTGGTGAGTTCTAGCATCGATTTTGAAAGTGGAATAGGAGGATGGAGAAAAAAGATGCCTTCATATTTGTCTGAAAATTCTTAGTTAGCAAGAAAAGTATTGTAGTTGTTCCCAAACCCCGAGGGGGGGGGGGGGGGGTGGCTTTATAAAAGTGACCAACTAATAAATCAATCTCAGCATGTAAAAATAATGATCTTTGTATATGATGATAACGGGATAAGTACGTATAATTATAACGTCACATGTCTAGAAAAATACCTAGAGATTGATGCAGAAAATGTTATTCTGATATCATTGCATAGCAGATGGTTGGTATCATGACTCGAGAAAATCTAGCAAACTGAAAACTGAGTAAATATCCACATGCAGTGGAAGAAAATGAGATGTTTAACCTAATATCTCATATTTTTGGTACTAGGATATTTGCTTGCATCATTCTGAAAAATAATTTAATCAGGCAGATATTTTTATATCAGGAATGTATCATCTTTAGCCATCACTAATTTGTATAAGAGTTGCCCAAGTTTATGCATCACTTGTCATTAATATGGGCTTTTTGTAAATTTTATTTTGGGAAATTCATGTTTATTTGCCCTTTAACATTAACAGATTTATCCGAATTTCTCTGGAGCTGACACACACAACTTTGTATTGACGAATCGTCGCATGAGTAACTCCATCACAGATGGGTTTGTCGTCAACACTGACAGAAATGAGATTATCTTCAACCAGTTTACCGGAATTCAAAGGGAACGAGAGAGTCTATTCTTCAGTCTTCCTCCAAAATTCAGAGGAAATAAAGTAAGTTTTACATTCTAGTAAACAAACTATCTGTTTTCAGGCTTGAACACTCCAGCAAGGTTATCATGACATGTTATTGACATTATTGATCTAAGTAAATGTATTAATGTCATTTAAAGTACTAGTTTACACTTTTGACACAAATACACTGTTAGACAATAGTTAAAGAAGGACTTTGTTAATTTTTTAACCATTAGTGTTCCAATAAGATCTTTGTATTTGCGAGGTGGCTTAAGTGAGCATTGTGTCCCATGGGCCTCTTGTAGGAACAGTATGTCACTAGTTTTTACATTTAATTCACAGATAGAATATTAAATTAGATTAGAAATTTAGGCTGATTGTCAACAATATGTTCAACAAACATCAACATGTCGTTTTCTATGGAGACATATATGATAATATTGACAATTTGTAACTAAACAGGTCACTTCCTATGGAGACATATGATAATATTGACAATTTGTATCTAAACAGGTCACTTCCTATGGAGACATATGATAATATTGACAATTTGTTACTAAACAGGTCACTTCCTATGGAGACATATGATAATATTGACAATTTGTAACTAAACAGGTCACTTCCTATGGAGACATATGATAATATTGACAATTTGTAACTAAACAGGTGACTTCCTATGGAGACATATGATAATATTGACAATTTGTAACTAAACAGGTCACTTCCTATGGAGACATATGATAATATTGACAATTTGTAACTAAACAGGTGACTTCCTATGGAGACATATGATAATATTGACAATTTGTAACTAAACAGGTCACTTCCTATGGAGACATATGATAATATTGACAATTTGTAACTAAACAGGTGACTTCCTATGGAGACATATGATAATATTGACAATTTGTAACTAAACAGGTCACTTCCTATGGAGACATATGATAATATTGACAATTTGTTACTAAACAGGTCACTTCCTATGGAGACATGATAATATTGACAATTTGTATCTAAACAGGTCAATTCCTATGGAGACATATGATAATATTGACAATTTGTATCTAAACAGGTCACTTCCTATGGAGACATATGATAATATTGACAATTTGTAACTAAACAGGTCACTTCCTATGGAGACATATGATAATATTGACAATTTGTATCTAAACAGGTGACTTCCTATGGAGGCTTCCTGAGCTTTACACTGGAGACTGTCGTGGCATTGGATGGAGGTGCTACTTTTAGAGATGTGGACATTGAAATTATTGTAAGTTGTCTTTTAAATACTAGTATATCAATAATATTCATACATGCCAACTTTTAAAAATCCCCATGGGGGATTTTGCGCGCGACAACCTTTTTTCAAAGCTCAAAATTCACGACATTTTAGCATGAAAATAAATATTTGTCCTTTCAAATAAAATATCAATCAAATCATTGTTAATGTATCATATATTAACACAACATCAAATGTGTTTGACCATTAACTATATAAAAAAAACTTTGAAAGATATACATTAATATTTTATTAAAATCATCTATTCAGCGAAAAATCTTCTCCAACAAGTCACATACATAATATCAAATAATATTTAAGGTTGCATCCTTTTACACTATACAATAAACATTGGCCGGTCTATATATCAAAATTTAAATTAAAGCACATGCATTTAGGTACGACTGCAAAGGCGATCTTGCTTGTCTGTAAACATGGGCTTGCAGAGACTGGTGGAATAATCTGCATTGCAACCAAAAAAGGAGTGATCTGCCCTGCTATGAAGTTTGCGAACAAAACCTTTGCACCCATGACATCTGAAATAATTACCAGGAAAAAAAAAACCACATCAAAATATTCCGTTTTACTTGTAAATTAAGGCTACTTGCTAAATAAAAAATTCAGTACAGACTTGTGCGAATTACGCATCACAAAGTATATTTAATGAATACTACACTATATAGACTATATAATACATTGCTATAGACGGATAGATTTGGATAGCCTATATTATTATAGTTGGAAAAAATATATACTTGACGTACCTTATTGCAAATTTTGGATGCTGTCAGCGAGAGGCGGAATGTCCGATTGTTTGGTGGTGACACTAGCATCGTTGTCATTCACGTTTGTGTAAAGGATAGGTCAATTTGAAATCCGTCTTCCCGATTAATTTCTATCAAAACATGCTTCGTACCCCGACACAGGCAGACCAACCCGACACCATGCGACACAGGTAAACAGCAATGGCTGACTATTGTCCCGATTTCTGATTGGCCAGTTCAGAAATGACGCGGGATTTCCAATTCTGGTCACGAGATTTCACGATTATCCCGCTTTCAAACTCGTTTTCAATCGTGAAATCGGAAATTTTGGTCGGAAAAAACTTCAAATCGGGATTTTAGGGTAATTTTGCTTTCCCTATCGGGAAAGCGGGACCGGAGGGTAAAATCGGGAAGATCCCGCCTAAATCGGGAAAGTTGGCATGTATGAATATTGTGATTGATTTTAGTTAGTTTATTATGCATTTGGTTGATTTACTATGCATACATATCAAGATAATATTTTTTGCAGACTCCTGGCCAGCGACAGAGAATGTATTACTTGTTTAATCCACCTTCCCAGCCATATCAACCAGAGACATACAAAATCCACCTTGTTGAGGTCAGACCATGTTGGGTTTAACAAATCTTTATACAAACGAGGACTATAAAGACACACTACCATCTTTATTTTATTTTGATAAGCATACTTTTATGAAAAATAGTTTAATCTTTCAGATCATTAAAAAAATTCTCCTACAGCTTATATATGCAGAATTCAATAAGATTTTGCACAAATGAATACTACAAAGAGAAGAATAATTTTTATTATGATGAACAATATGAATCTTTTGTTGAGAAAAAGTATGGAGTACAAGATTCTGTCAATAAGTTACACGGAACATCCACACCCATGAGTGAGTGAGGTCTATTTAATCTCTGAAATGAAATTCAAGGCATGGATTAAAACATTTAATGACATGTAATGAGTAAATTTTGGCACATGTGGTACAAGTACTTTTGAAAGTATTTTATCAGTCTGAATATTATCAATAACGATCAAAATATATTTTGTTTCTGACATAAAAAAGAACTGGCTGAATCTTCAGAATGAATCATTAACTTCCGGTCTAACTGACAGTCATATAATATTAAAGTTATTTTACTTCATTTTTCTACAATTTTTGAAAATACTCATATAAATTTTACATGATAGATCCATCACATTGGATTCAATTTCTGTAATTTGGATTCTTGTACAAATTGTGGCTTGTTTTGTTGGGGGATATTTCTTATCTTTATTAATGATGAATGTACTATTAGTGGTTGATACTTGAATTTCATAGGATGGCTAATATTACAAGAATTTCTGTAAAGAACATGGATGTCTGGTGTACGGGGGGAGGGGGGGGGGTATTATATTCAAGGTATAGATTTTCATGCATATTTTGACCTATAAATTGTTCTAAATTTTATGGTTAAAAGTTGGGTTGGTTCAATTAGCAAAGATGCATGTGAATTCTTAGACTAAAGATTGTCTTTAAATGAAGAGTGTTTCTTGTAGAGCTCATTCAGAATGCTTGATGGTACATCACCTACACGAGAAACGTTTATGTCTGTTCTGTCCAACATTGAGGCCATTCTGATCCGAGCCACTTACCACTCTATCATGGGTAGTGCCTCCCTGCGTGATTTGTACATGGACACGTCATCCTCCAATCCTACAACATTTGGTCGCATGCCACAAGTGGAAAGCTGTCAATGCCCTGAGGGCTATACTGGTTCATCATGTGAGCAATGTGCCCCAGGGTACCTCCTACAGGAAGATGGAGTGGGTAGGAGATGTACAAGATGTAGCTGTAACAACCATGCAGACTCCTGTGATCCTCGCACTGGACAATGTTTGGTAGGCACCAAGAAATAAAAAATATTTAGAAAAAAATAGACTACTTCTGTTCTCAGTTGAAAGTTGGTTTTGGTATTTGTAACCTTTTGTTTAAACTTTAAAAGAGATTACTACAGTTGTACAGCTTTGTTATGCTTAAAGTTATTGTTATTATCCCCTTACAAAGAGTTAAGGACTTGCCGTTCATTTGTATGTTGGTTTCTGTGTTTGCTTGTTCAGCTTTTAGTCACATTTATCACACTTTGCAGGAATGATAGATATCTTATAATTTTATTGGTTTTAGCTTCCCTGATCTATAAGCTCAACTGAGTTTTTTAGCTCACCTGAGCTGAACTCAAGTGAGCCTACAGATCACACTTTGTCCAGTGTCTGTCCTTCCATCTGTCTGTAATTTTTTAGCATGTTTTACTTCTCCAGAACCACAGATCCAATTTCAACCAAACTTGCCACAAAGCATTTTTTGGTAAAATGGATTCAAAGTTGTTCATATGAAAGGTCACACCCTTTTCTAAAGGGAAGATAATTAAAATACATGTATTTGAAATTTGGTGGCATCTTTTTAAAATGTTCTTCTAAAGAACAGGGCCATGATTACTCATTGATATGCAAACATCCTCAGGTAGTGTAGATTCAGAGGTTGTTTTTTTCTCGAATCATGGTCCCATAGGGTCGGGTGGGCACAATGGGGAACACATTTTTTTAATAAGAATATACAGAGAAAACTTTAGAATTTTTTGTATTTAGAACAATAGTCTCATGATTAGTTATATTGATATACAAGCATCAACAGATGGTGCAGATTCAAAGTTTGTACATATCATGGCTTTCAGGGGTAGGATGGGGCTTCAACCAGGGATTAAAGTTTTGAGGATATAGGAAAAATCTCTGAAAGTCTTCTCAAGAACAACAGGGCCATGATTAATGATTAGTCATATTAATTTGCAAGGTACCCTCAGGTAGTATAGATTCAATTTGTTGAAATCATATTTGGGGGTGTCACAATGGGGAACAAGGTTTTATTTGAGAATTTACAGGGGAGATCTAAAAAAAATCTTCTGAAGACTAGCAGATTCAGTTTTCTTCAAACCATGGCCTAGTGGAAGAGGTTTAGGATGGGATCTCAATTGGAGATCAAAGTTTTACATGGGAGTTTTAAAATTTCTTATCAAGAACTTCTAATTAAAACTGGCTCAGTCACCCATGTAAGAAAAAAATCTGCTGAATTGAAGCATCTACATGGTGAAAGCTTCATGATATGTACAGCATCACCAAAACAATATTTGTTAAATCCAGCAAGAGTAGACCAGTAAGAGGGTTGGAAGAACTTCCTCAGTAGAGAGTACAGAAACAACAGAGTTGTAAACCTTGGTCTGACCAGTTCATAAGATTTTAAGATATGCTTGGTAACGGACCGAAAAGTTGAAGTACAGATTCTTCATGTCATTAACCTGGTTTATGTGAGAAACTCCCTATTTTGCATCACTAGAGGTTAACGGGTCTTGCTTGTAGTGCAAATTCTCAAATTATGTCCCCAGGACTTGGTTGGAACAAAGTGTTTGATGTTCCACAGGAAAAATACTGCATATTATACAATTATGGCATTGGGAATATTTGTTTGATTTTCTCAAATACATACCTAGCTTTGAAAATTGGGTTGGGGGGGGGGGGGGCAATTTTCATTTGAAGATAATTGCTTATAAATATAATTATTTCAGAAATGAACAGCACTTTTGAGCTGTTCATGGTCATTATGAACGGATTTGGATTTGAGGCAAATTCTCTGTGAATTGCTAGCGCGATTCAAATATTTGCCTCAAATCCAAATCTGTTCATAATGACCATGAACAGCTCAAAAGTGCTGTTCATTACTTATATTTATATTCACTTACTAAAATACTGTTTGTTTACATTGCTTCTATTTTGTTGCATAAAACTAACTCCTAGCCACTATCACAATCGTAATTGTGACATACGTCAACACATAGACATGACGTCACATTTCATCTCGCCCTGCCTTTTCTCAACATTGCACGGTGCACTGTATTTTGGAGGTAGGAGACCGCAAGATTGGAATGATAATCCACTTAACTTCACAATCTTAACCTAAAGGTGTGACTTGCAAGAACTTTGTAACAGATGTTGTATTTTTTCAAATCATTACGCTCTCTCAGTAGCGTGCTTTAGACTAGTTCATAATCCGTTCATGGTCAATGTGAATGTATTGTGTCGCGCGCTGAAATTGGATGGTTCATAGAGGAAAATGCGATTTGTAATATAAATATATATATATATTAGAAATTTTAACACTAAATATTAGGAGGGTTTTTTTTTATTTTGTTTTTAGGTCACCTGAATCATTCAGGTGACCTATTGCTATCTGTTTTTGTCCGTCGTTGTGCGTTAACATTTGAACATTTTCAGCTTCTTCTCTGAAACCCCTGAACCAATTTCAACCAATTTTGGCATATAGCATTTGTGGGTGGAGGGGAACAAAAATTGTGAAATTCGTGGTCCCTGCCCCCCCTGGGGCCTGAGGGGTGGGGCAAAAACCATCAAAATGAGTGCAATTTTAAAAAATCTTCTTTACTCCTAGACATCAAGAAGCCAAACTGTGGGCATAATTATAATGAGCGTTGAGCCCTCTACCAAAATTGTGAAATTCATGGCCCCTGGGGCAGGGGTTCTTGTGTTAGGGTGGGGCTCTATTGGTCATATAGTGAAAATGTAGAAATTCTTTGAAAATCTTCTTCTCTGTCTCTGGGTATTAAGTAGACAAACTAATAGCATGGTAATGATGAGCAAGGATGCCTCTTTAAAAATTGTGAAATTCATGGCCCCTGGATCAGGGGTTCTGGTGTGTTAGGGTGGGGCTCTATTGGTCATATAGTGAAAATGTAGAAATTCTTTGAAAATCTTCTTATATTGGTTTTATCTAAGGAGTAAATAACCCTTTTCTTTATGATGTCTCAGACCTAGGTTTTTTAAAAAGGATTATTGATTGAACATAAAAATGACACATGTACTTCATGACCACATAGCTATTCAATGTTTCTTCCATCCAAAAGTAAAATTCTTGTATTTAAACACAAACCTAATTCAAACATTGGAAGGTTGTTACATGATACTCAGGTGACCTATAAGGCCTCTGGGCCTCTTGTTTAATTTTTCATTTATTTATTTTTGATGAATGGTATGCTCAAAAACAAGAAAGGTCATTGTAGACTTACACTAGAAGTCCAAAGATTTCATACGAGAAACCATCAGAATCTCCCATTAAATAACAACAGATTAATTCATCAACTTCTCAAAATAATATGGAAACACCATGATGCTTACAGGACACCATGAGGCTTACTGGACAAAATTGTCTAACAATGAGTTTTAAACACCTAACTTAGTATGGTACTATAATTAGTGCAGAGAGGTTGTGAATCCGATTTCTGTGTTAAGATTGAGTTTCTTGTTTGATAGAATTGTCAGCACAACACGGTGGGTGACCGGTGTGAGAGATGTGATGAGGGATTCTATGGAGATGCAACTTCAGGAACTGCCTCAGATTGTAGACCATGCCCATGTCCTCTTACTGTTCCATCAAATCAGTGAGTCCTTATAAAATTATATTATTTACTCTGTTTTATATCGGTTTGGCCTTCCATTTTTCATTTGTGAATATAATTCTATGTGCTGTGATTGCTCACTGGAAGGTTTGCACATTTTCTGAACTCTGAATGGATCATTCTTGTATGGTGTGAACTCTGAATGGATCATTCTTGTATGGTGTGAACTATCAATGGATCATTCTTGTATGGTGTGAACTCTGAATGGATCATTCTTGTATGGTGTGAACTCTGAATGGATCATTCTTGTATGATGTGAACTATGAATGGATCATTCTTGTATGGTGTGAACTCTGAATGGATCATTCTTGTATGATGTGAACTCTGAATGGATCATTCTTGTATGGTGTGAACTCTGAATGGATCATTCTTGTATGGTGTGAACTATGAATGGATCATTCTTGTATGGTGTATGATGTGAACTCTGAATGGATCATTCTTGTATGATGTGAACTATGAATGGATCATTCTTGTATGATGTGAACTCTGAATGGATCATTCTTGTATGATGTGAACTCTGAATGGATCATTCTTGTATGGTGTGAACTCTGAATGGATCATTCTTGTATGGTGTGAACTATGAATGGATCATTCTTGTATGGTGTGAACTATCAATGGATCATTCTTGTATGGTGTGAACTCTGAATGGATCATTCTTGTATGGTGTGAACTCTGAATGGATCATTCTTGTATGATGTGAACTCTGAATGGATCATTCTTGTATGATGTCATCTTTATCATTTTTCTCAGAAATACATTTCAATTAAATAAATGACAGTATTCAGAGATCTGAGACTTTGATGAAGACTCCTCAAATCTAATGATACCATGCATTGTCAGACAATGTCATATTGTATAGTACAGTCATAGACCGTGAGAGATAAATTAATGAGGCAGTTCTAGTGATACCATGCATTGTCAGACAATGTCATATTGTATAGTAGTCATAGACAGTGAGAGATAATTTAATGAGGCAGTTCTAGTGATACCATGCATTGTCAGACAATGCCGTTGTATAGTAGTCATAGACCGTGAGAGATAATTTAATGAGGCAGTTCTAGTGATACCATGCATTGTCAGACAATGTCATATTGTATAGTACAGTCATAGACAGTGAGAGATAAATTAATGAGGCAGTTGGAATGTCTTGTGTTCTGAATTGTGGCAGAGATGGACAGTGATAAAAAGTTGACTACATCAGCCTTAAAAAGGAGCCACAAATATTTACTGTTTCAATCAAGTAAAATGGGGAAAACATTTACTTAAATATATATATATTCTTAATTTTGAGACATTGACATCATATCTCTTGAAGATTCTTAAAAGTTGCTTGTCAATTTTTTAATTTATGTATGTTTTACAAATATTTCTTGTTATCTGAATTTTACATTTTGCTTGTAGACACTTTATAGGCTACATTTTTTTTGCTCAATTGATTTGATACTTCACATGTAGCTTTGTTATTAAGAGAGGAAGCACTCTATTGATTTGGGGTCAAAAGGTCAAGGCTACATGTACTACAGGACTTCATAGTTAATAAAACATATACCAATCGCCTACATTACAAGAAGGTGCTCCACTTTGTAGAGCTCTAGTTTTTTCACAAATATGAGGAATGTTATAGCTTTTGTAAACAACACAGTTTTATTACTGTTATCAAAATTATGAACCTAAGTTTGTGCATATACTGCTATTTGTGTCGCTTTAAACATCCATAACAGTACTATGTTTAAACAAATCATGTACCATATACATGTATCAGGAATGTTGTAGGTGTATCCAATGATTACTTTGTTTTGCAACCATTTTCAAATCATGGAAATGAATCTGCATAGATTTAGTACAATGATAAACTCTTGCTGTGTTTGAAAAGTGCAGGTAAAGGAGTGTACAGTATATCTATGTGTTGCACTATTTTCAGCAAGCCAAATTATTTTTTGATTCTGAAACTCAATTGATAGTGATTTTGAGAGCTTGTATGCAACTCATGTGTGTTAACAAGTCAATACTGCAGTACAGATTAAGGAGATGAAGGTTGACCTGTCGTTTCTATTCTTGAATGTGATTAAACAAAATTTAATGTTGAAATAGTTGTGTGAACAGGTTACATTTAACTGTGTTGTATATTTGGTTAGTGTGGTTTTACATTGTTAGATTGTTGTTCAGAGTTGCAGTTTCGCACATTTTGCTACAGAACTAAAGCCACATGAATAATTTTTTTGCTGCTTATTCAAAAATAATTGTAAAAATTGTACACAATTTTAGGCAATGATTTGCAGGGAAATCATGACTCAGAAAAAAACTGATACTAGTATACAGATCTTTATTATTTTGAAATTCAAAGAGTTTAAAATCTTTGGTTTATATGAATAGATTGAAGCCTCACCTGTACAGTTGTTTGGAAAATTCAGCACGACTAACATATTTTATAAAATTGCAAATTTACAAGATTGAATGATGCCATTCTTCATGAAACTGCACGGTTGTACTATACAGTTTGTTTGTAATACATAAGCACCATTTTACCAGCAGTGGTTTGTGTTTTATTACAGATTCTCTCGGACATGTCGACTAGATACAGACGGATTGCCAACCTGTGTTAGATGTCCTGAAGGATACCTGGGGAGGGATTGTGGAACGTAGGTTCTAATCTTTTGTTAGGAATTCAAAGTTGCATCTTTCTCTGCATAAAAGAGATATGAATATTATTTTAATCATATTGTGTAATATTTTTTGTCTTCACAGTGAAGATTGAGGATACGGGGTTTCTGGTTTATCTGTCTTGCTGTCTGTCTTGACCATGGTCAAAACTTGCTATAGCTCATATGTCAAAGTCAACCCTACAATAGGACTTGGGTCATATTTGTGGTCATTTGTGTTCCACAAAGTTAATGTTTTTTGTATTAGTTTTATCCTGTATTACGTAGGTGTGATGCTGCTAGAGGTTACACGGGAAATCCTAGAGAAATTGGTGGATTGTGTACTGCTGGAGGTAAAGCCATTATAGGATTAAACATTCTTTTTGAAGAATTTATCGATGTGTAAACTCCGGACATTTTACTCACAAACTGAATAAAAGTGTGAGTAAAATGTCCGGAGTTTACACATTGATAAATTCTTCTAAAAGAATGTTTGATTCTTATAATTCCAATTCGTTCACTTTATTAACAATTGCAAAAATTTGAATAGTTTCCCCGCACTATGTTATTTGTTTTCAGGCGTGTATGAATACATCACGTTTTCGGATTTATTGATGTGTAAACTCTTGTTCAGCTTTATTTTTGTCCAATCAAAACAATTGTAATAAATGATATTGGAATTATTTCTTCATGACTATCAGTAGAACACAATTTATTAAGAACCTTGAGATGACATGTATTTTGGGTGGGGTTTTACAGCGACTTTAGAACCTGTGGTGGAGGCCAGTCCACTGAGGGTAGAGGAGCCTGTGGGACACACTGTTATCTTTACCTGCGAGGTCACCGGTTCAGGCCCATTCAATGTCGTATGGACACGAGCAAATCGCCAGCCACTTCCATTGAGAGCCAACATAAGCCCTCGTTACACCCTAACTATAAGAGATCTGGTGCAGACAGACTCTGGACAGTACATCTGTACTGCCACCAACAGACATGGAAGCACCCGAGGCATTGTCACACTGCAGGTCACAGGTAATGGGTCCTTCTTTGACAGCTTTTCTTTAGACCCCTTTTTGTAGTATTATAGTATTCCATTTCTTAGACTTTGAAGATAGATTTGATGTATAGGGAGAAACTTGAAGGTATGTGATCATTTTAAAGCATATTGGTGTCAGTGTGAAGTGTAATGTAATAAGGCATGCAAACTTTCAAGTGTAAGAATAAGTCATCATGCATTATAATGCAAAAATACTCCATCAATGTCATGATGTTTCCCATCAATACTCATGCAGTGTGTAAAAGTATCATTAACATCATGAAAATGTTCAAAAACTTATTGATATATTCAGTAAATACATTAGTTTAATCATGATAATATTGAAAATGTGTTGCGGTATTTGGTACATCTATGTGGCTAATTCAGGCCGTGAACAACCTATCCGGGTGAGAATTGATGAACCAACATCTGCAGTCAAAACCCAAGGACAGTCAGTTAGATTTGTCTGCACAGCATCTGGATCAAACACAGTAAGTCATTTCTTTGCATTGATGGTAAGGTTGAAAGTTGCAAAATATCAATACAAAAGTCAAGATTCATATGAAGGGCAGCAAATAAACAGGGGATCACGTACTGTCACTTTTGTTTGAACAAGTTTGTGTAGATAATGGTATCACCAAACATTTAGTAATCAAATTCAAGTTTAACGATGATATATTCATTGGAATCTTAATCATATGATCAATATGCAATCAGTCATACAACTCTATGCTTATATACAAACTTAACAAGAATAGGCTTAGTTGTATTTATTAATGGTAGTTTTTTGCGAGAACTTTATTTACATCTAATTTCGGGAGACTAGTCATTCACAAAAATTTAGTTTTCTTAAATAACCTCTTAAATATTAAACTCTAAAGCAAAAAATAATAATTCACAAAAGTTATGTCTTGTGAATAAATACATCATTGTATCTTTGCGAAAATAAAGGTCTCACAAAATAAAAATGATCTATATTATTTTTGACTTAATGTTTTTGGTCAGAATTACCCATTATGTGAATTTGGCAAAATCAACTTAGTTTAAATCAATTTATTGTGAAAGAAATTTACAGTTGATGCTGTATATTCAGACACTTCTGTATTTGTTTCACTGTGAATTCCATATCCAATTTTCATTCTGCAATGTTCTTCATTCTGTATTATCTGATGCACTGTCTATTGAAATACGTATTTTGTCTCCCAGTCGGAGGACACAGGTTATCAATTTGCTATTATGCTGTTAACTTGGCTGGTGTTTCTCATCCTTTATAACTGATATATCAAATTCAGTTTTCATCACAAGGAGAAATTCAGACAAAATGTGTTAGCATCAGTTTTAATGAATGTAAATCCACAGTATATCCAATAAATTAATCAAATAGCAGTGAATCCATAATGAATGAATTGCCACACTGGAACCTGAGGTTCACTTTAAAAAGATCTAGACAGGTTTGATGTTATTTATCAATTTAGTGAACATGTCTACACATGAATTAAGTGGTCATAAATAAAGTATAAATAAACAAACCACAACATAACATCAGAACAAAAACAAACTCCTAAATTTGTATACGCTTCACTACAATGCTTTAAAGTGATTTATTTTTATCATGCAGTGAGTAGCATAGCAGGTCTATTGGATTTTAACAAGTACATGCAAGTGAGGACATACTTCTGCATGTAATAGAACTCATTTTTATTCCTTTGTTTCAGATGACGTATATCCTGGCTTGGTCCAAACAAGGTGGCATCTTACCGTCTAAAGCCACAGAACGAAATGGTGTATTGGTGATCCCCAATGTTCAGCCCGAGGATGCAGGATCTTATGTCTGCACTGGTTCAGACATTATGTCCACAGATACAGCCATTGCTGTTCTGACTGTTAGTGGTACGTTCATTGTAATAAATCTATCATGGTCCGGAATCAAGTTTTATGAAAGCATGACATGGGATAGAATTCCAACCAAAAAATGTGAGAACCCATAAAGTTGTGTAATATCTTAATCACTTCAGCCACAGAGACTGCTCCAGAAATCAGAATTGAGCCCCGTTTCCAGACAGTAAAAGAGGGTCAGGAAATGGAATTCCGTTGTTTGGCTGTGTCTGGTCGACCAACTCCCACCTTGGAATGGAGAAGGAAGGGGGGTAGATATCCAATGAATTCAGAGGCAACTTTTAATAATGGTGTCTTCCGAATTCCTGTTGCTCTGCAGTCTGATGAGGGAGAGTACTACTGTAAGGGAACAAATGTTGCCGGGATGTCAGAGATACGTACCATTCTGTATGTTCAAAGAGGTAAGTTCAAAATGTGTGATTAACAGTTTAAAAGGTTTTTTATGAAATTGCATGTATGTAATGCCTATGCATAACCAGTGAAGAGTTTTGTAATGCTTACAGATGAGAACAAACCAGAAGTAATTGTGTTGGTGAGACAGGTTAATGTTGTTGCTGTGGTGGGTACCACCGCTGAGCTAGTGTGCTACGTTGATGGAGTACAAACACAATTAGTTTGGTCACGTTCTGGTGGTCTCCCACCGGGCTCCACGCAGAGGGGCGGAGTCCTGTCCATTCCCAATATCCAGCCATCGGGTGATGGGCGTTACATCTGTACTGCAGTTACACCCACTGGGGACAAAGGCACTGTCACTGCCACGATTACAGTCCAGACAGGGAGCATTGGTAAGTTGTAAGTCTAAATTCATCACTTACTCAGAGTGAGAAAAATATTACATAGGTAAGTCTCAAATTATCGATTTCACACAGATGGTGAGAGGAATATTGCAGTTTTAGGAAATTATATAAAAAAAAAATAAAAAAAAAAAAAAATTCTGGTAGACAATGTGACTGCTTTTGTTGGAAACTGATTCTTCAAAGCAGAAAATGATGAAGGAAAGTTTTGAAAAAAAAGATTATCCAAAATTGGAATTTTTTTTTTTTTACAAGATAATTTTACTAATGATCTAAAGTTGAATTACAAACAGCTGTGAGACCAACTGCGACAATCGATGTACCAAGCCAAAGACTGAATGTAGACCAGGGGTCTACAGCCACAATCAGATGTGTGGTCACTGGGGAGCCCCAACCTACAGTCACTTGGAGTAAGAGCCGAGGAGTGCTCACAGACAGGCACAGGGTAAATCATCCATATTGCCAAACTAAACAGTTTACAAAGAAACCAGACACATATCCAATGTCAGTAAAAGTCTCCGATATCATGCTTGATTAAGCTACATACAATTGCTATTAAATTGATTTGATCAGGCATTACAAATCTAGTATTTTTATGGCCTATTGCTGTATGTTGGGAGGGGGGGGGATATACTGAAATCATCTTGTCAGACCGTCCATCTGTGGACATTATTTGTCTAGATTATACTAGTATCTTTAAAACCTATGTGCAGATTTGATTTAAACTTTGTGTATATCTTATATAAATAGTGAAGTTAAGCACTTGCCATTTTGATTGAGATTTTTTAACATTGAAGGAGTTTGAGATATTTTTTCCATTGGGGTTTATGTTGTCAGAGGGATATTTATATCTCACGAAACAAAGGATTTTACAACTTGGTACATTTGATCACCATGATGAGAGGAAGATGCTTATTATTTTTCAAGGTCAAGGTCGCAGTATCATTTTGTTTGAAAATCTTGTAGGCAGTATACAGACCAAACTGTTGGGGCTAGGACGGTCAAACTTGTTACATATGTACACTTTATGCCAAGTGGAGGATGCTTATTGTTTCTCAAGGTCAATGTCATAGTAGCAGGATACAGACTGAACCGATGGGGCTAGGACCATCAAACTTTGTACACCTACACCTATGCCAAGTGAAAATAATAATTACATAGAGAGTATAATTATTTCTTTTTATGATGCAAAGAAAGTGTGTCACACCCTGATGTGATTACTGATACTACCTGAAGCCAAGTTTTACAAATCATGGTGTAAGAAAAACACCCTATATTAGCTTTTGTACCATTGGCTGTACTCTTGTTGACCCGTCCATCCGTCAGTCCCTTTCTTGTCAGCGCAATTCCTCTGAGACCACTCAACAGAATTTCGTGAAACTTTGTAGTTAATAAGGACACGCTTCAAAATATTTCTTGGAGTTATTCTGCTTTTGAACTTAGAATTTCAAGCCCATCTGTCCTGTTCTTATGTGAGGCGTTGTAAAGTAATGTTGGAGCTTGGGGTATGTGAGGTTGCTCACTCTTTTTTTTTTTTCATTTTTGCAAGGGGGGGGTTATGTTGTCATTGTCCAAAGTATATCTTAAATTCCCTATTTTCTCCATCCAATGTGCCCTGCAATGGATATTAGTCCTGTTAGGACAGTTGTAATTGATAACGGGCTTCATGAAGTATGCCATGTGAGGCGTCACATTTCATACCCTCATGTATTTTTAAAAATGAAATTTATTTCTTCAATATCATTGTGTACACTGAAAATTGTTGTTGTAGGTCACAAGAGGAACTCTGAGAATTGTTGGAGCACAAATGGAAGACCGAGGAATTTACATCTGTGTGGCTGAGAACACAGCAGGGTCAAGTCAAGCTTGGGTTATTGTGGAGGTCTTGCGTAAGCTAACATATCAGTCTGTGAACTGAAGCATTTTCAGAATGAGTCAAATTCCTCCATTCATTTTATACCCCCCGCAACAAGTTGTGGGGGGGTATACTGGAATCGGGTTGTCCGTCTGTCTGTCCGTCCGTCTGTAGACGCAATGGTTTCCGGGCTCTAAAGCATTATCCTTTCCACCTACCATCACCATATCATATATATGGACTACCCATGGGATGAAGATGTTCCCTATCGATTTTGGGGTCCAAAGGTCAAGCGCACTGGACATCGAAGTAGCAATATGGTTTCCGGGCTCGAAAGCGTTATCCTTTCCACCTACAGTCACCATATCATACATATGGACTACCCATAGGATGAAGATGTTCCCTATCGATTTTGGGGTCCAAAGGTCACGTGCACTGGACATCGAAGTAGCAATATGGTTTTCGGGCTCTAAAGCATTATGCTTTCCACATACAGTCACCATATCATACATATGGACTACCCATGGGATGAAGATGTTCCCTATCGATTTTGGGGTCAAAGGTCAAGCGCACTGGACATCGAAGTAGCAATATGGTTTCCGGGCTCGAAAGCGTTATCCTTTCCACCTACAGTCACCATATCGTACATATGGACTACCCATGGGATGAAGATGTTCCCTATCGATTTTGGGGTCAAAAGGTCAAAGGTCACGCGCACTGGACATTGAAGTAGCAATATGGTTCGGTTTGTCATGCCATTCGTTTTTTACACTCAGAAAAGAGGTAGTTTATACCTATTACCAACACCCTTTGGGAGATTGGTGTAAGCGGGGGGTATTCTTAGTGAGCATTGCTCACAGTACCTCTTGTTTTTTTAGGAGTGAAATTTCATATAAAAAGTCTTTTGACATACGAAATATCCTTATTTCAATTATGAGGTTGAAAGGTTCAAGATCAATAGATACCATGTTGAATGCTTTCAAGATAAGGTCAAAGTAACATTTTAAAACCTTAGAAATATCTGTTCAGAGTACATTTGAGAGATATTAGAAGCTCAAATTTGAGACCAAGATTTCGTATGATCAAAGATTGTGTCACGGTAATGAACCAAAGTCAGTCAAAGTCTAAGGTCAGATCACGGAGGTTAATTATTACCTGATACTGTGTCAAGACCTTGGATTAATGTCAGATAGCCCAAGTCAAGATAACTGGATAGGTTAGAAATATTGATTTTAGGCCTAATAGGTTTATAATAGGGAGACTTTTGAAACTTATATTTGACACAAAGATTGCTTTATTACAAGATAGAGTATTGTGATGCAGAACTATGATCATTGGCCAAGATCAAGGTCTTTAATTAAAAAAAAAGTAACTTTTGTCAAATACTCTTGGACTTTGAAAGATGCAGTCATTAGGCCAAATAAAATTAATTCTCTGGTTCTCAGGCCAATTTTCTCAAAAGCAGACGAGGGAGGGAGGATTTTTGTTTTTATTTTTTATTAGCAGTAAAATAGATTGGGAAGCATTTTTTAAAATCCCAAACTTGTCAGGAAAAAACTTTAAACGTAAAAGTTCTGTAGCTGAATCATAAACACAGAAGACTTTCCTTTATCTTGGTCATCAACAACAGAAGTTGAGGCCTGGAACTCATCTGAGCTGGAGACTGCAGAGCTCTAAATATATATGGTACCCAAGTTCGCCAATGAGAAAAACAATAAACCAAATGATATAAACTTCTCTGAATTCTAGAATATTTACACATAAACCATCTACTTTACAAATAAAGTTCATCCCAAAATCCGTACACTTCCCAAGATATGCAGAAACGAATTCAGAAAAATTTCCATTATTGTAACTGAATTTTAACTTGGTCCTGGCATTGTACTATTAAACAGAATGTTTATGCATTGCAACAAGCAATTACATAGAATGTGCAACATTAGATATCATTTTTATGTTGAATTTCCTACCCCTATTCGTTAAATGAGTCCGTAATAGCTCCAACTTCAATTGCCTGAAAATTGTAAAACTGTCTGCTCTTTCACTGTTGACAGCCATTTGGACAGGTGGCACTAAATACCCAAAAACATCCTAATGATTTAGAGGCTCAAAAATTAATTTGTTAAATAATAATTCAATATAGTACACAAATTATGCTGATAACAAGTCTTATAAAGATACAATGCTCTTGATATGTCTAGTTGTATCCAAACTACATTGACATTGTTGCTTGATGATTTGGAATAATAAAGTCAATATGGGTAATTAGTGACTCCGGTCTAAATGGCTGTGATATTTGTGCAGACGGTTTTACTATTTTCAGTCATGTTAGGCTATTACAGAACCTTATGAATTGGAGTAAGAAGTTGTATAAATTATAATTTTTACTCATGAACCCAAGTGGTTGTCATTCAGAAATTACAAAGATGCAAGAGAATTCCGAATGCATAATGTGAAATTCAGAATGAATGTGGATTTTTTTTTCTACTAATTACGTAAGTGCATTACCAACTTTTTATTTTGCTGTAAAATCCGCAATGCGGCAACCTCAAAACAAATGCGCATGGGCCTGAGAACCGTAATTTCATTTCATTTGGCCTTGCATCAACATACTTTAACTCTTTTAAAGAGGTTTTTTGTTGTGGGAGACTTAAATTCTATGGAGCTCTTGTTATACCCCCCAAACGAAGTTCTGGGGGGTATATAGGAATCACTCTGTCTGTCTGTCTGTCCGTCCGTCCGTCCGTTTGTCTGTGCAGATTCGTGTCCGGGCCATAACTTCTTTGTTCTTTGACTTAGGCATACCATATTTGGCACACAGGTGGATCACCATGAGACGATGTGTCGAGTACCTTCATGACCTCTATATGACCTTGACCCTTGACCTCGAGTTCAAAATTAAAGGATTCGTGTCCGGGCCATAACTTCTTTGTTCTTTGACATAGGCATACCATATTTGACACATGAGTGTATCACCATGAGACGATGTGTCATGTACCTTCATGACCTCCATATGACCTTGACCTCAAGGTCAAAATTAAAGGTTTTTACAATGGATTCGTGTCAGGACCATGACGTCTTTGTTCTTTGACATAGGCATACCATATTTGACACATGAGTGTATCACCATGAGACAATGTGTCAAGTGCCTTTATGACCTCTATATGACCTTGAACATTGACCTCAAAGTCAAAATTGATTATAGGGTTTTGACATAGTCATACCATAAGACATGGGTGTATCACCATGAGACTATGTGTCATGTACATTCATGACCTCTTTATGACCTTGACCTTTGATCTCAAGGTCAAAAAATTATAGGTTTATGCCATGGATTTGTGTTCGGACTACATTTTCTTCTACAAAGGCATACCATATTTTTACACTCAGGAAAGAGGTAATTTATACCTATTAACAACACCCTTTGGGAGATTGGGGTAAGCGGGGGGTATTCTTAGTGAGCATTGCTCACAGTACCTCTTGTTTTTGATATAGCTCGAGAAAAACCAGTGATAACTTTGTATCCCAAGGACAGTGCCACAGCTACTGTTGGAGGCAGTGCCATGTTTGTGTGTAGAGCTTCAGGAGAACCCAAACCAACAGTCACATGGACTAGGTGTGGTTTTAGAATTTTGTTGGATCAGGTACTAGATCCTTTAAATCTTGCTGCTCATAATCATTGTTTCCATTGGTTGTTACAGGGCTGGAGATGAAGCATTTGTGAGTGGTACTACAGAAATCAAACAAGATGGTGTCCTAATGTTCAGCAGAGTGACTGGCGCTGAGCAGGGCAGTTATACATGTACAGCCACCAATTCAATGGGATTCATCAGTGCTTCTGCTACGCTCCTCATAGCAGGTATGAGTGGTGGCATCATTGATGTAATGCAGCAATTAATTATTTTTTTTGCTTCCTTCAAAGAAGAGGTGTATATGACTTTGCAAAGGTTGATTGTTCAGTAAACACATTGTCTGACCAAAAACATCTTTTCCCAGAATCCTTGATTTTAACTAGTAAATGACCTAATTACATTTGTACGTCAAAATGTCACATTTCTAAGCTCACCTGACTCAAGTGAGATTTTCCGATTGTCATTGCTTGGCCAATTCAACTTAACTGATGGATTATCATCCCCTCCCGCCCCTCAAAAATCAACCTGCCTAAAAAAAAATTATTTTGCGAAACTTGTGATTTCCGGAAAAAAATTCATATCTGACTTCGGTATTTACACTTTTTGTTTACATTTCCGGTATAGCAATGTGAAAAGCCATGTGGAGAAAATAGATATGGTTTTCTTAATTTCTCGCGTTCTTATGGGCGTAAATCTTTAATAAGTTGGGTATCTTTCTGTGTTTGAAATTAAAGCTTAAACTGGAATTCATCTGTGAAACAAGGATAGATTGATATCCATCTGGCATTGAATGATGCACTTCTGTTGACAAACTCGTTTGTCATTAATATTTTCCCCAGAAAATAAAAATTTTAAAAATAAAATCCTCCCACCCACCCCATACTTTTTGGTGACCCTGGATGATAATCTACTAATTAAGTTGAATTGGTCTTTTGAGTTCTTCAGAAACAATGTGGTTTTTAACCATTTTCAACTAAACTTGGAACAAATTATCCTTATGTAAAGGGTATTCAAAATTGTTCAAATAAAGGGCAATGCCCTTTGGAAGGGGGAATGATTCACATATGTGGAGAAATTTTGTAAAAATAAAACAAAATTTTCCTCTGTCTGTCCGTCTGTCTGTAAACTTTCCACATTTTTTACTTCTTCTCCAAAACCACTGGGCCAATTTCAATCAAACTTTTTTATTGTTTTTCACTCTCGATCTCGAGAAGTGGTGGTAGTGTATACACACCATTACCCAAACGTATAATGATTTCTGCTCAGACCTTGCCTGGAGTTTGTTGAATGCTGGAGGCCAGTGTGGTCATGATAATTAGGTGTTTACATAGGTGATACATCACCCATGCTTCTTTGTAGAGGGGGACACTTGAGTATAATATTGGTTAATTGGTCAGTTTTCACCCCACACTGGGGTCCTGTGATGATTAAAATATGTTTATAATCCGACTGAATAAAATCTATACAGTGAAACTTCTCCAAACCGGCCCCTCAGAAAACCGGTTCTCCCTGAATATCGGCTGATTTTCAAAGTCCCGGCAAAATCTTAACATTTCCTTACAAAGAAAGTCTTACAAAACCGGCCACCCTTGAAAACCGGACATCGGCCACTTTTTAAAGTACATTTGTTAACAAACGTGTAATTTACCCTTAACATACTGGCCACTTTTTGAAGACAAGAAAATTTTGGCCAGAGGTTGATCAAGGTGTGCAAATTGACTGACCAACAGGCCAGGTAGGCAATTATGGACCAGAGGTGTGAAAAACACTAGTGGCCTCTTTAACTTCTATTTTTTACTTGTGCTGTCAAGGGTGTTAATTGACACTTAGCTAATCCAAGAGACCCTTCCAAATTCTGTACAAAATGTAAAAAACAGTTAGGAACATATTGGATGAATACAGTATCAAACGCCATAATGTTGCACCATTCTATCATATGGATATAAGCAGTAGTTAATAAAGAAAACTAACCCATGACTGTTAATGATAATTATTGAAAGATAGATTAATTTTCTTGGTTTCCATAGACTTAAAATTCCAAAGAAATATTCAAATAACAATTTCATATTCACTACTGTACTTTTTAAAAACGTCAAAACAAAATTGTTAATGACATAAGCGATGAATGTAAACAGAGTTTTTATAGGTAAGAGGAATTCCAATAATAGGCCTCTGTGTTTTCTTTATGTATCCTGCTATAGATTTTCAGTTTAAAATTAGATGATTTCAGGGAGAATATTTCTTGTAACTCATAATTACCTTTAGGTACAAGCGGACTACTTTAATCTCCGCCGATAATTGATCATAGATCACCAGATCAAAGTGAACAGTACCTACTTTGTGAATATTGAGATAAAACGTCTATCATTGCTAAATTCTTGGTATACCGGCCATCCCTCTAAACCGGCCGTTTTTTCCGGTCCGAGAGCCGGCCAGTTTAGAGAAGTTTCACTGTAGATTATTTTTCACTTCTTAACGAGACTTGAGAGTTTGAGGCATTAATTTTGAGACAATGATTCAGGATCTACAGACTTATATTTCTCGAGTTTGTGTAAAGTTACTCTAAAACATTGTTTTACTCGTTTGTTAAAATGTGTGTTTTGTGTAAAGAAACATAAAATTGTGCTCTGCTGTTTAGTTAGGAACAGTAAAGCTTTATTGGAAATTAGTTTTGTACACCTATCTTAGCATGATAAAAGAACAAATAAATACATAAACTTTGAAATCTTTTTATTAATGCAAAATAAGGTTCTTTATTTTTATAAATGAAATTAACTACCTGACAAATATGAAGGAAAATTTGTCAAAACAATTCCATATTCTTGCTGGTAAACAATTTCGGTTACTCTGAAATCTGAACCATATGGTCAGACCTTCAAATTTCGATCTCTCAAACTCTTGATCTCTCGAAGTTTTATCAAGGTCCCTTAAACTTCGAGTTACAGAGAGTTACCTGTAGGCCAAGGTGACTCAGGTGAGCAATGTGACCCATGGGCCTCTTGTTCATTTTTTTTTTTTTAAATTATTTTTTCCACTGCAGATGGTTGCGTAGTCTTGATACAAGTAAATCTGCAGACAATTTTTTTTTGCAGCAGATTATTCAGAAAAAAAATTAGTCGAATGTCGATGGTATTGAAGAATAGTCGAATTTTCGTTGACATCCCTTATATAAAGTCAGTCTGGGAGCTTAGAAATGTTAGATAAGCATCTTGTATTTTTTGGTATTATCCTTAATGTCAACAAACTGTAAATTTTAATGAATGCAATATTTTAGCATTGACAATTTTCAGGGCCACCCAGAGTAGTCATTCAGCCCAGTAGAACTGTTTATGCAGTCATCGGACAGAGAATCTCTTTGGAGTGTGTTGCTCAGGGTGTTCCAACTCCAAGTGTTTACTGGCGATACGAATCATCACCGGACAGGGGAGACTTGCCTGTGTCATCAGTCGACTCTGCCCTTAAAACAGGCTCAGCCACTCTCACCATAGAGTCTGTCTCCAATGTAGACACTGGCAACTATGTGTGTGTTGCCACAAATGATGCAGGTTCTGTAGAGGAGACAGCTCAAATCATAGGTAGATATATTGTATCTGCGCAACTGTTAAACAATTACTGACATTTATGAGATCAATACAATGTTTTAACTATCTGAGCTTGTCTTCCTATGAACAAATTATTAAGGTACATCATTCTGCCATCTTGGTTTTCTTTTTTACCAGCTACATCGCTAGCAATTTTCGAGGAAAAGTTCGATATAATATGATAATTAGACCCCTACCATTTATAAGCAACTTTGTCAAGGTCTTACCTATTGCATCGTCACGGTGAACTGGAAATAAAGTCCATTTACCGGCTATAATCAACCGTCAAACATCGTCTACTGCTTCTCAAATGCAAAAAGTATGTAAAATATGTTTTTGATGATGCGCTTCATTGAAAAACTGGTATATAAATGGTGGGTGTATCATAACGGTATTCAAGAATGGCGGGTGTATCATAACGGTATTCAAGAATGGCAGGTGTATCATAACGGTATTCAAGATAGTTTGAATTGCAGATAAGTGACATTGTTTATACATGATATGCAATAATATTTAAAAGTGTTCACAAACAATAATTGTGTTAACTACAAAGCAACAAATTTTCTTTCAAGGAAATTAAATATCTTTTAGTGCTTTATTTTTTGTTGCAATTTCATTTAACAAGTGTATCGTCAATACAAATGGAAATTTTGATGTTTTCATTTTTGGAGAAATTTTCTCATCCACCAAAAAAGCTGACATTTCTAGCGTGCCAAAATTTCCCAAGATATGTTGCATCCGTATCGTAAGTCATTACAGTTTTATGATGTACAATCCAATGTTGTAGTTCGTGACGAGAACCCCAATGTGCCAGGTGTTACTATTGATGGCCCCCAGACAAGGTCTGCTACAGAAGGACAGTCAGTTACTCTCAGATGTGAAACACAAGGCAAGTGATCAAACACATTGTTACATCTGAAAATATTGAGTATTTTGTGTTACTCTATTAGAGAATTTTTCCTAAAGATGTAGATTTTTGCTTATTGTAAAAAGTGTTTGCTTTTTGTTAAAAAGAAATCATAATGCTTGTATTTTTTCAGATTTAGTGTTTTTTGTTCATTTGGAATGGGATGCATTTCTGTGTATGGATATTTGAAAATTATTTTTGCAACTGATATTTCTGTGATCAAAGGAATATCACAAAGTTTTGCCAAAAATAGTCAACACACAAAGAAAATCAGTACAGTAAATCTAATATGGAATTTAGTTATATACAGTGCTTCCTCAATATATTGCCCCCATTATAATGCCAACCCCACATAATGTCATATGCCACTGATTTTCACAAACAAATGGTCAAATGTGATAGGGTTTACCCTTGATAATAATGCCAATTACCTAACACCCATCAGCAATCACACCTGTACTTTGATAGCAGTGTGGTGAAGTGTGACAGTCTGGACAAAGTATTCGGGTTAATTTTTAATAATTGCTGAATTAAACTCAAGATCATCTAAATGTTCATATAGAATGGAATCTAAATAACATTATGGTATTGAATTTCATTTGACTGCTCAGTGAATTGTCCGTAATGATGAATTCTTTACTGTGGATTTACAGTAAGTGTGAACGAGACATATCGGCAAGTACATGGCGTGCTTCAGATAGTTCATTTGGAAAGTCCCCGAGTGATTTTAAAGAGCGCTTTTGATAGGTCGGTTAAATTATAGGTAGGCGGTCCCAAGTATTTGGCATTATATTATCTCGTGCCTAACAAGTGTAAGTTTCACTATTTGATTTCAGTGTAAGTTTCACCGTACGTAGCGTGAGATTCAATATCGGTTTTGATTTGACAACGGAGATTTGAGATTACGTTAATAAAATGTCTTGTAAAGTTTATCTTATATATACTAGATATCTGCATGTATAAGAGTGATGGGATATCTTATAAAGAAAAAAAATATAAGATGTCTTATAAAAGATACAAGATATCTCGTAAACTTTAGAAGATATAACTTTTATCAGATACCTTATAAATTTTATCTTTTAAACAGGAATAACCGTGTTATACTTATAATCCATCGCAGTATCAATAGGTATGGGAGGGGGAATACAGGGTGAAAAAGGCGAGCTCCGATATGTAAAGAAAAGGCAGGATAGCAATATCCCAGAATTCAAATAGTGCTGAATATTGAAAAGAAAAAGACGGGATCGAAAATGCTGCGGGAAAAGGCAGGATCCGCAGTTGCCTCTATATCCCAATAAAAATTGAAAGGTTACTCCCTTAAATTCCTGTAGATACTTGTCAGTTTCAAGTGATCAGAAATTTCAGTACATGTTTCTATAGGCGATTTTGTCCGTTTAAGAACAATGCTTTTGTTTTGTTGTCTCTTTCACATTCGCAGTTTCCATATCGTTATTTTAAAATAAATCTTTCAGAGGATATTTTCAAAATCTTGCAAAGCATTGGAAAAGATCATGTCGGAAAAATTTCTAAATTCAAATAGTTAGGGGGAAGAGGGGGTAAAAACTCGTAAGTTTCTGTCATCCGACATCGATTACACGTTAGTGGGGAAAAAAGACAACTGACTTTAAAACCACATAATAATACATTTTAATAAACGTTTAATAGTTTCAATGTACACTTTCATTTGTTTTACTTGTTAATCGATTAGTTTCAACATACTTCATATTTAGTTTTGTATTGGGGGGGGGGGGGGGGTTGTCATGGTGAGAACTATGCGAACTCAGTTTTCTCTAACATTGAACATTTGATCTCGCCCCTGTTAATTGAATGAACAACGGCAAGTTCTGTGAATTCTAGCAAAAACTAAATTCCCCAAACCACCCCTCTCTTGTACATGTAACACATTATTAAAGAAATTCAGCATTTCATTAGCATTCTGTAACGTCATAATAAACCACAGCAAAGGTCGATTGTTAATGTTGCGATACTGGCGTACCTTTGAACCTATATCACTCGTCCACCCCTAACTGTATGTCCATAGGAGTTTGAAATTTTATCAATAAAGTTAATAAAATGTACTTGATTGACCAAGCCTTGAGCTATGGTCAATCAAGTACATTTTATTAACTTTATTGATAAAATTTCAAGTTCCTATGGTATGTCCATGATTGCGATTACCCGTTGTACGAATGCGACACTCGCTTCGTCAATATTATATATATAAGTCTCTTTTTTTGAAGTAAAATACAGAAAAAACTCTAAACACTTTGTTGAAATATTTCGACCGTGTTACCGGTCTTCTTCATGAAAACACGACTGAAGAAGACCGGTAACCCGAAATATTTCAACAAAGGGTTTAGAGTTTCTCTCTCTCTCTCTCTCTCTCTCTCTCTCTCTCTCTCTATATATATATATATATATATATATATATATATATATATATATAACTGACTCGGCCTAAATTGCAATAAAATCAGTAGCAAAGAAATTTTCGACACTTCGTTCGTGTTCAGACCACAGGGGCTTGTCACGAATTGACCCTCTCTATTGTATATTTACATTTATTTGTAAATATAGACTAGACGATGTCAAATTTTAAAACGATAAATATTTCGTGACGAGTCCCTGTGTTCAGACGAAATGCTTCTCTTGGATTTTTTAAATTTTGTCTGATTTCTCTATTAATATACACTTGATTTCTTTTTAATTTCATACTCGATTAACAAAAGTACATCCGGTGTGAGCATTGCCGGTATGAGCTTCGTTGGCGACATTTTCGGTGCAAGAGTTCCCATGATTGACAATTTTATAACGTGGCCTTTGCGACGCGTAATTTCTTACTGATTTTACCATAAAATAAACTCTCGGCATGTAATTTTAAAATCAACGTCATTGTTTTAGTTAGTATTGGTTTTCCCTTTTCGCAGTCTCTTCCATCGTGCTAAAAGATTATGTAATGACACGCCAGTGTAAAGACACGTGTGACCATCTAAAATTATTTTTATTCCCGCCCCTTTAAATATTGGTCCAATCGCAGCGATTGTTCTTTCCTTGATGCGTCAACATTGACAGATTTGTTTTGAAACCAACTATCCGAGACCTCGAATGAACTTGAGAAGCTGAGTCGTTCACACTTACTGTAAATTCACAGTAACAAAAGTTGGCAATATATCAAGGGAGCACTGTATATAAAGTTGATTGCAGAGAAATTTTAAAATCCTCCATATCTTAAATAATATGAAAATATTTTAATTAGGATTTTTCAATTAATAGGAAGTGATATTAATTTTTCATTACCGTTTCATCCATTATGTTGAAGTTTATTCATGTAGTCTGGCCATAGTTGAATTGTAAGGATTGTAAAGATCATTGAAAATTAATGGCTAAGTTTATTCATGCAATCTGGCCATAGTTAAATTGACATTTAAGGATTGTAAAGGTTATTGAAAATTAATGGCTAAGTGAACTTTTTATTTTTACAGGTGGCAGTAATAGTTAAACATTATAAAAGTATCAACTATGCGTTTTAGGGTAACTATGGGGCTATTGTGGCACAGTAACCTCCCCATATTAACCTTCCATATTACACTAAAACAAGAAAATTTTATCCATACAATCGAAAAACAATAGTACAAAGATAATCAAATCGATTCTCTGGTTCTCAGACACCGCCGCCGCCCCCAAAAAAATTGTCCGCTAACGCGAGTTTATTGCCACCCCGGAAAAAAAATCGCCACCGCCCATATTTGATCCGTCAAAATAAAATTCATGTTTTGGCACCAAAATCGTAAAGCGCCTTGCTGAATAAGACGTGCTGCTCAGTTGATGTAAACAATATGGCAACAGAAACAGTTCTTGTCAGCATCGAGATTATTTTTAACTCAAAACAGATTGTTCCATGGACAATTATACCGGTAGACTCGTCCTTGACAGTTGATACGCTTTGCAAGAAACTTCTGGGCGGTGAATTTAAACAAATTGATGAAAGCAAGGCCGAGTTGAAGTACGACGATTTTGTAGGTCGAAACAAAACGGCTGACAGCGATAAGGTTTTTTCAACATTTTATTTACAATTCTTTTACAATTCATGACCATGCCAAACATTTACAGGAAGTAGTTTTTGGTATATTTGAATAAAATGATAAAAAACATACTATTTTGTATTCACTTTATTTGCATAAAGATCTACAATATAAAAGCATGACATACATATAAAACAAGACAAGAAACAGAATGAAAAGAAGCTATACGGTGTTGAATACCATTTGTAAAACTCTAACTTTCTTCACAACACAAAAAAAAACCACGGACAAAAAATCCCTACCCATTTGTGACATGGAGATAAACTGAAAAACTAAACCCCCTACCTACCTACCCATTTTTTGAAAAACAATTGTCTGAGAACCAGAGAGGCCTTATCATACCATTGTATTTTTCAAAATGTCTAGGTGCAGAAATTTGTGATTTAAGCTTTCTTTCCATTGTTAGTCAAACATATGTAGAGTATCATGAATTTCAAACTCGGAGATACAGGTGAACCATCGCTTATCTACACAGTTCAGTGACATGTACAGTTTTTATAGTTTAAAAATGGCAATATGCACAATGTCCAAGACCACAAATTCTTCTGAACTACACCAAAAAAAAGGGGGGGGGGATGTATGATGGGTAGTCACTTAAGGCTAGGGCAAAAATTGGAAAATTAGCACTGGGAAACTTGAATGAAGTGTTGAGACATTTCAAAATAGGAATTAGGTTTTCTGGTGCATATAAGTATACCTTCCAAAATCTAAAAGAGGTTTATGTTTAAAGCACCTATAAAATGCCTACCCATAGAGTATTAGAATTCCCCAAAGTGGACAAGAGGCATCTTGTGATGTGAACTGCATAAAGAAATTGAAAAGTTTTTAAAGTTGTTTATCAATAAATGTTTGAAAGCTCTATTTTCGTAGAATATTCTCTGTGATTTGAAGGAATGGGAAAATATTGAACAGATAATTACATCTTTAACACCTCAATGATATATTATGTAAACAATGTGGTGATTTTTGGACACTAATGAAGTTTGTGGGACATGAAGATGCCAGATTAAGTTGGTTATAACAGAAGAACTTGGATATATATACTGATTAGCACAATTTGATAAGCTGATCTGTTTATTGCAAAATTAAACATAAAACCCTGTGACCTACCGATGGTATGTAAGTTAAGATCAATGGCTTGAAACTTTGAGAAGACTTATCAGATTTAGAAAATGATTAGTGCACTACATGTACTAATGTTCATGCTCCATAAATCTTGTGCAAAAGTTGTTAAATATTTTATGCTGCGCTGATTTTTCTCATTTTACAGTATGTATTTAAATTATAAATTAGATGTCATATAACTTATATGTTGAGAAAAACTCAAATTTGATATTATAGATAAGATTTTATACCTTACCACCTGCAAATTTGTAATAATATCACTGGTTTTCATCATGTGAAGACTACATATACACCATAGCAGCCACCATTAGTGTTTGTAAGGTTTGCAGATAAGCAATCTCCCTTGCTGTGTTTACATTAGTTTCAAAATGGATTTATTTTTGCCGCATATAATACTGACCATGTATTTTCCATAACAGTGTGTAACTAATGATATCTTATTTAACTGATATTCTCATCTCAATTCATTTCGGCAAAATTTCAGCACAGGTGGGTTTGATAAGTGTTTAGTGTTTTTATAGCTTTAAATTATTCATCATCAAAGATAATTTTTCTCTTCCTGTGTGATAAATACTCAGTAAATTTTATATGTTGTAAATTGTGTTAATAATAATATTTCTCGAAATTATCAATAATGGTTTTCAGGGTAACAATGCACCTTTTTTCCCTTTAAAGCATTAAAAACTAGATGTGGTCTGCCAACTTTACAAACTGTTCAATATTGTTATGTTGTACCTGGGATGTTTTTGTGCAATATCTGACCTCAAGAAACATTTATTTGATGTGTTTGTGTTTAGGCCTAACTAATGCTGTTGTGCAGTGGAGGAGAAGGGAGGGTCCCTTACCCCCCAATCACAGTATCCAGGGAGGAACCCTTTACATTCCACGCTTCCAAAGAGAGTATGCTGGGGAATACATCTGCACTGCTACCACACCAGTCAGAAACTACGAGACCTCGATTTTCATAATTGTGACAGGTAAGTAGTTATACAATATCTTTCCAAAAGTGTTTGAGTTAATCAACTCATTGATTGCATTGTGTCATCCTGACCCTTTCGAACTTGTGCATCCTAGTAAATGTTTATATAACTCATGAGCTCATAATGCAAATATTTTGAAAATTTGGTCTTCCCTCTGACAAAATAGCTTGATGTTAACAGTGACCCCCAAATTGAGCATCTCGCCAGCCCAAGTAGAAGCTAGAGCAGGTCAGACTGTGCAGCTCAGATGTCAGCCTCAGGGCCAGGGACCATTCAATATCGAGTGGGTGAAGATTGGTGGAGTATTGTCTCCTTCAGCCACCCAGACCGCTGATGGTATCTTGGAGATTCGTAGGGTGTCTGCTGCTGATGCCGGGAGGTACCGCTGTGTGGCAACAAATTCCGCAGGATCTTCAGATGGCATTGCTGTTGTTAGAGTGCAGGGTACATGTCTTTAGCATTTATTATAGAAAGATGTATCAAATATTTAGAACAGCTGATATTAGAATTTATTTTGTGACATTTTTTTCTTGCAGTACCACCTAGAATAGTTGTTTCCAACAGAGACCAGTCAGTACGCGAGGGTGAGACAGTTACTCTACAATGCCAGATCACAGGAACTCCACAACCGCAGGTCACCTGGGAAAAGCAGGGTGGCTCTCTCCCCTCCAACTCAGACATCAGGAACGATGTACTCACGTAGGAAGCTAGCTACTGTTTGATTACTTTCAAATCTGTATTTCATCCATTTGTAGTAATTATTACACGCACCTAGGTCTCTCTTATTAATGAAATGTATGATTCCACTTTTTGAAAGATGTTTTGTGTTCAGTGAATTTCAGATTCATATTACAATTACCCTGACAGAAGTTTGTTTTTGTTAGATCTTTTTTCTTCATAGAACATCTGTTGGACCATAAAAAATTAATTATCTGATTCTCGGGCCTGATCACGTCTATTCAAATTGTGCTGCGATGGTATTATTGCTATTTTAAAAAAAAATTCCCAGTGTGGTATTGTGTTAATCTGGGAATATCTTGTTTTGGATTCTAATTTTAGAATCTTTAATACTTAGATTCAGAAAGGTTTGAAAGGCAAGACCAATACAAAGTTAAGCATTTGTGCCACATAGATTTAGTAAGTTACATGTGATCAAGATGTCAACAAATGTTTTTTTTTGGTGTCTTTTCTGATATGGCCATGGGCAGGTTCTACTTTTTTTTCCGTGGAATATCGTCGTCAGGTTTTAGGATGCGTGTACCAATCCAAATTATACTCAGCAGTTGAATCTCTTTCAATTCTGTTGTGGACTCGAAGCCTGATGACATCACTGGAGTACCGAGGATATCGTCTTTACTGGATAAGATTTTTCGCGAAGAAATCTGAATTTCAAGGCATTGAAGAGCCATATTTCAGTTATGGATGTTTCCCACAAATCTGTTTCTATTGTGTTTCTGACAAAAACTTGTTTAAAGGACACATCTCGTGTTTTTAAACTTTTTAATTTTTTCAGCAAAATTAATTCATTTCATGCTTAAAACTACTTTACATGTGTTTTAAAAGAAACAGTTTGCGTAGTTTTCGAGTTTGATTGCGATGAAATTCAAATCTTGCGATATGCATATTTTCTTCGATATTTTACGCGCCATTATCTGTGACGTCATATGCGACCTCGAGCGAGAAGATTTGAAAACATTTGTTAGCCATTTCATAAACAGATTAGATTTAATTGACAAACAAACAATTATCACATTAACGGCTTGTAAATAACACTGCATTGGGGTGTTGTGTGCCGTTTAAGGATGTACTTGCTGTCAGTAGAGATGATTTGGACTGTGTTTTTTTCAATTTTCGAAGGAAGGTATGAGGGACAAGACGTGAATATTTTTTGTTGGCACAACGACTTTGCCATAAAAAAAAAAACCAGTAGAATTTGTCCCTATACTTTTTCAAACAAGCTCTTGGACAAAGACGTATATAAACTGCGAGAAAATGGTTCTATCGAAGCTTCGCACTGTTACATATAGGCCTACCGCATATGCTTTCCGTTCTGCTCTCAAATTCAATACACACTCGCACCAACTGACCTTCACCTTGTAACACCATATAGGCAGAACTTTGCTAGCAGTGTCTACCAACTGGTAGTTTTAAAAAAGAAATTTAAAGATAAAAGATAATAGAACTTTCAATTATAAATAATAAAGTATGATATTTCCCAACTTTGAATTGAATTATAATGCTTTCATTTTTTTTTTAAAGGAACGTGTACGTGTTTACAACAACAGCACGCCGCGCTCCCACTTCCTAAGTAAGAATGTGTAGATAACAAAAAATAATGATTAATAAAATTGAGCTTGAATAAAATAATTTAAAAGTATTGTGATTTTCACAATAACTTTGATCATTTTTATTATATTTTTTTTCCCGAAATGCACCCGTGACGGTAGGCCTAGTTGTCAATGCTACATGTACGTAATCGTATTATAATTTAGGCCTATCTAACTTCTCCAAAAATAAATTTAATAATAATTGCTCTGTTTATTTTAGAAAAGCAACAACGCTAATTACAGTTGTTTACAGAAATGGCATTACCAAATAGTGTTTAGACAGTGATCCCATGTAAACATTATTTACTCGCAAATTTATGCAGATTTCATACTCGCTTTCCTCGCTACATTTGGGTCGCTATTTGTATGCACTGGTGGCTAAAAGATATAAGACTCGGGAAATTTGTCAACATCGAAATAAATGTTATCCATGGTAAATAAGTTAGTCCCCTAAAACCCGAGTTTTTAAAAATATCTAACACTACTATTACAACAAGTTGATCGACGAAGGTCGCATATGACGTCACTGTACCATGTGACTACCTATCTAATTAACTAGGCTTTTTGAAATCGGGGCTTAGATTTAAGTCCATATTGTGGCTAATTATCGCAATACTTCAGTGAACGAACTATTAAAATTAATTTCTATAAGCATAAGGAAGACAAAATGCATATAATTCTGTATACTTTGAAAACACGAGATGTGTCCTTTAATAAGAAAGCCATTACCTGCAGCCACAATGTAGCTATTGATAAAACAGCAAAGAAATGAGCCATTATTTCATGTGCAAAAGCCTTGGTATGTTTGTCATATGTTTAA